>NC_083226.1:164028922-164370747 GCF_032191835.1 Heteronotia binoei | reverse complement strand
AGTTACTGACTCGCCGCCTCACCAACACAGGGTTCCGGGGGTTGGCCTTACAGTGGCTTTCCTCCTTCCTTGATGGTCGGGGACAAAGGGTGGCAATTGGGGGAGAGATGTCCCAGAGGCACCCACTATATAGTGGGGTGCCGCAAGGGGCAGTACTCTCTCCAATGTTAATTAACATCTACATGTGCCCCCTTGCCCAGATTGCCCGGAGGCATGGGCTTGGGTGTCACCAATATGCGGATGACACCCAGCTCTATCTACTAATGGATGGTTGGCCTGACTGCATCCCAAAAAATCTGGACCTAGCACTGCAAGCCGTGGCAGGTTGGCTCAGGCTGGGTAGGTTGAAGCTGAATCCAACAAAGACAGAGGTCCTTTGCTTGAGTCGTGGCACTCTAGGAAGAGGAAACCCCCTCCCAGTTTTTGACGGTGCATCGCTGATAGTGGCGCACAGGGTCAAAAGCTTGGGGGTTCTACTGGAGCCTTCCTTGCCAATGGAGGTCCAGATAGCAGCCACTGCCAAATCTGCGTTCTTCCATCTTAGACAGGCGAGGCAGTTGGCCCCCTTCCTGGAACGTCATGACTTGGCAACAGTGATCCATGCAATGGTCACCTCGAGACTGGATTTCTGTAACGCACTCTACATGGGGCTGCCTTTGTTCTGAATCCGGAAGCTGCAGCTGGTGCAGAATTATTATTATTATTATTATTATTATTATTATTATTATTATTATTATTATTATTATTATTATTATTATTAAATTTTATTTATATCCCGCCCTCCCCACCTAGGCAGGCTCAGGGCGGCTAACAACATTCAAATAAAACATTATACAATATACAATAATTAAAAACGGCATTAAAATTATACAGTAGTTAAATCCATGTCTTAAAAACTATTCCAGTTTATATAATTTATAATTTAACAGCAGCAGGGATGTTCCGGGGGCTATTCTATCCATTCACATAATGGCAAGGATCACTATAGAGTTACTTTGATGGATCATCAGTTCGGCCATCCTTTGTCAGCAGTCTGCGAAGGCCTGCCTAAAAAGGATGGTCTTGCAGGCCCTGCAGAATTGGTCCAGGCTCCGCAGGGCCCGCACCTCTTCCGGGAGCTGGTTCCACAGGCACGGAGCTGCAACGGAGAAGGCCCGTGCACGAGTGTTCTGTAATTTCGCCTCCTTTGGCCCAGGGACAGTCAGCTTGTTCTTCCCTGCTGACCTCAGTGCTCTTTGGGGCTCGTAAGGGGAGAGAAGGTCCTTCAGGTAGGCAGGTCCTCAACCATATAGGGCTTTAAAGGTAATGACCAGCACTTTGTAGTGAACCCGGTATGTAACTGGCAGCCAGTGCAGTTCGCGCAGCCTTGGCTGTATATGCTCCCATTTTGGGAGTCCTAATAACAGCCTGGCCGCTGCGTTCTGCACTAGCTGCAGCTTCTGGGTTCGACACAAAGGCAGCCCCATGTAGAGGGCATTACAGTAATCCAATCTTGAGGTGACCGTCGCATGGATCACTGTTGCCAGGTCCCGGCACTCCAGGAAAGGGGCTAGCTGCCTTGCCGGCTTCAGATGAAAAAACGCTGACTTGGCAGTGGCAGCTACCTGGGCCTCCATCGATAGTGAAGGCTCCAGTAGAACTCCCAGGCTCCTGGCCTGGCGCTCCGCTTTCAGCGGCGCACCATCAAAAACCGGGAGAGGTATTTCCCTTCCCAGAGCACCGCGGCCCACGCAAAGGACCTCTGTCTTCGTCGGGTTCAGCTTCAGCCCACTCAGCCTAAGCCAGGTTGCCACGGCCTGCAATGCCCGGTCCAAATTCCCTGGGACGCACTCAGGCTGGCCATCCATTAGCAGATAGAGCTGGGTGTCATCTGCATATTGATGACAACCAAGCCCAAACCTCCGGGCAATCTGGGCAAGCGGGCGCATGTAGAATGCGGCGGCTAGGCTGTTACTAGGGCTCCCGAAGTGGGAGCACATACGGCCGGGGCTGTACGAGCTGCACTGACTGCCAGTTATATACCGGGTTCATTACAAAGTGCTGGTCATTACCTTTAAAGCCCTATATGGTCGAGGGCCTGCCTACCTTAGGGACCGTCTCTCCCCATATGTGCCCCAGAGAGTACTGAGATCCGGGGGAAAGAACTGGTTGACAATCCCCAGGCCAAAAGAGGCCAAATTGAAGAGTACATATGAACGGGCCTTTTCCATCATCGCTCCGCACTGGTGGAATCAACTACCAGATGAGGTGCGGGCCCTGCGGAGTCTTGACCAATTCCGTAGGGCCTGCAAGACCACTCTTTTTAAAATGGCCTTCACCTAAATGAAGGCTTAATGTAGACCTGCAGTAGATAATGAAGGCTTAATGTAGACCTGCAGTAGATATAATCTACTATATATCTGCCACACCCACTGAGGAAAGTATCCGAGATGTAGCACAGAAAATGTTAATTTTAATTGCAAATGATGGTTTTAATTGTGTTGGTTTTGTTTTATGTTTTATATTGTAATTTGTAATTTAATATGTTGTAAGCTGCTCTGAGCCTGCTTTGGCGGGGAGGGTGGGATATAAATAAAATCTATTATTATTATCATTGATATTTGTTCTTAATCAGCTATACTTTCCATGGTTTTGAAAGATAATGCCAGAACTGGGTATCCGATTCTTTTGTTGTCATTTAGTTAGTGTTACTAGACCCTTTCGGCTTTCAGATAAGCCAGTCAGTCCTAAGGGCAATCAACCCAGACTGTTTCCTGGAAGGTCAGATGCTGAAACTGAAGCTCAAATACTTTGGCCACCAAATGAGAAGGGAGCACTCCTAATGCTGGAAAAGACAAAAGGCAAAAGAAGAAGGGGACAGCAAAAGATAAGATGGCTGGACAGTGTTACTGATGTAACAAACATGAATTTGAACAGACTTTGGAGGATGGTGGAAGATAGGAGGGCCTGGCGTGACTTTGTCCATGGGGTCGCAAAGAGTTGGACTCAACGGTGCGATTGAACAACAGCAAAACTAGACCCTTGTTTAATCACTGATTTTTATGTAATTTATTTATTTAGGTTTATTTGTACACCTCCCAAGGTAGTTATCAACAATTCTAAAAAAAAAAAATTCCACCATTAAAACCTCATCAAACATTAAAGTCAATACATTTGGATGCCATCCGTTTATTTATCTTATACATTACATATCAGCAGATATTGCACCAAAGAAGTTAATTTTATATATTTACGGTTTTAATAATTGCTTAACGTTTTATACTAATATTGTTTTATAATAGATTGTTGTATTTTATGATGTCAGTATGCTGTTAGCCACCCTGAGCCTGTTCACAGGGAGGGTGGGATACAAAAAGAAATAAAATAAAATAAATACATATGATTCTGAATGAAGTCATAGAATGTGGATTGATCAGCAAAATGGAGCTAGGGACAGAAATGGGGATTTCAGTGTCAACATTAATGAGGAAAGATTTGTAGAAAAATCAGGAATTGTGTGTGTGTGTGTGTGTGTGCACACACAGAGAGAGCTTTGTTAAAAGAATGCCCACTGAACTCAGTGGCCATTTTGGAGCTCCCTGGCAACCACAACAATTGTTGAGCTCCTCCAAGTCTCGGTTTCTGTAAAAGAGAGTCATTGAAGAGGTGTGGATAACTTGGAGATCAAAACAGCTCTGTGAAAGTCTGAACCCCCTCCACTGCCATGTTCTCTGATGGAGGAGGAATCACCCATCCTGCCTAGCAGTGGACACCAGACAATGGGGCATCAGTCCAGCCCTCCCTGGTGATGGTGGTCCTTGCTCACCTAAGCCAGCTTTTTCCTGGAGAAGGAGGGTAAGCCAAAGAACGGGTGAAAGTAGATTTAGGTTGTCTGGTTGGTATTAATGAGAGAAGGAAGCAGGAAAAGGGAAGAGTCTCTGAGGGTTGCTGGAAAGCGGAAAGAGGAAATAGTGGGGAAGGAAGGTAGAGGGGAAAACGAGATAGCCAACACAAGCCCTTTCAGGTTCCCTACTTCTGTCATGATAAAACAATATGTGGAATACAATAAAATAGGGCAAAACGCTATCCAATACGATCAATTTGATTGATGGCCTTGTCTCAACTGAATTGTTTTGAGCTTTCTCCAAAAGTTCTGTAACCATGACACTAGAATTTGTCTTGAGGGACAATTGATTCTTGAGATCGACATCATCTTGAGGTCTATATGACTATACAGGACTTTTTTCCCTGTTTCTCATTCATACATAATACTTTTTACTTGCTTCTGTTTCTATTGGCATTTTAATGTTTTATTGTTTATGCTGCCGCTTTTATCGATTTTATGTCATGTTAGAATAGTTTTTTATTGATTGATTTTATGGCGAGATACCTCAGGAACCTTGTGCTATGAGGACCAAATAAATACACTCCAATGAATATTTCCATCTGATCCTATGGCTGCAGTCTTTTGTGAAGGCAACACATTCTAGAAGTCCATTGTGAGAAGAGATTGGGAGGGAGAGGCATGAACATGTGTTCTGATGCAGAATACTAACATGAGGGAAAGCAAAAAATGAATCTCTATTTTTAAACCATCTTTCTTCCAAAGACCTCAGGGTTTTTTCTCTCACCATGATATCCTCTCAAGTATCCTATTAGATTAGGTTTAGAGAAAGTGACTGGGCCAAAGTCCTTAGATGAATGCCAATTGTACCACTGTGCATTTGTTCTGTGTGAATGCTGCATCAAATGTACCATTTTTCATCCTTCTCACGAACCACTTCACCTTCCTCATTTGTGTGAATGTGTTCCCAGGATAATTCATTTTTGGGAGGGTTTCAGAAGCATTATTGCACCCAGGGCTTTTTCTTTTTCTTTTTTTTTTTAGCAGGAACACAGGAATGCAGTTCCAGCTGACTTAGTGTCAGGGAATGTGGCCTAATATGCAAATGAGTTCCTGCTGGGAACTTATACTGTCCAGCCTAGGGTTGCTATCCGCCAAGTGGGGTCTGGAGATCTCCAAAAACTCGCAGAGCTGCAATTGATTCCCAGATGACAGAGTTCAGTTCCCATGGACAAAAATGGCTGATTTGGAGGGCGGAGTCTGTGATATTATACCCAGTTGAGGTCCTGTCCCTCCCCAAACCCTTCCCTCCTCAGACTCCACCCCCAGTTCTCTAATAATTTTCCAATGCAGAGTTGGTTACTCTAATCTAGCCTGCCAATCAATAGCCACCCTCTATGCTAAGTTCCTGCAGAAGTGAAGGTGTATCAGTCACAGATGGGACTCTTTCAATGGTGGCACCTCACTTTTGGAATGTCTTCCTCTTTGAGATGCATCTTTCAGAATCTGAATAGTGAAATGGATAGTAAAAAGTTAACTAGAACCTGATTATGGGAAAGAGGAAAACTCCACTTCCCTAAACCTCTCTCCCCCTAAATTGGTTGAAATACAGCAGATTGTTACATTCCAGAACTCCTGTGAGTAAAGCCATCTATATCATTGCCCCAGGAAGATCACAAAAGTATGGCATGCAACCTGTTTATTTTGACTGCTTTGTGAGTGTGTGAGTGTTCACTTCCATTTAGTAGAAGTGCAGCTGTTGGGGAACAAAAAAAAGGGAGGAAAAAAGGAGGATTTTACATTTCGAGCAGATGGTCCAATTGTATAGTTTTCACTGGTCTAGACAGTCAAATACCTGAGGAGGTATTCAGGGGAACTGCAAAGATATATATATATATATATATTTATTTATTTAATTGTAATGGGAAAGTCTACAGGCTCCACTCCCAAAGCGTCCCATCTCCACCCCCAAAGTCCCCAGATATTTTCTGAGCTGGACCTGGCAACCCTAACTCTACAGCATTATAGCCTGCTGAAGTCTCTCCTCTCTCCAAACCCTACCCTTTTTGGGCTCTACCCTCAAAATCTCCAGGTATTTCCCAACCTCCAGCTAGTAACCTTGTATGTGATCCTGAGTAATGTTTCTTGTTTTTGAAAGGGCTTCTATATGAGATCATTATTGTTGTTATTGTTGAATAGGTCTTCATTGTTCAGACCGATGTATACTTTGATCTACTTCACCTGTATAGGAAAATAAATAAAAATTAAATCATCATTAACCTTTATTTTTATTTTATTTTTCAGAGCATCAAAGTTAGCTGGCTGCCACCACCCCCAGGCACTCAAAATGGATTTATAACAGGCTACAAAATCCGACACAGAAAGACTACACGTAGAGGCGACATGGAAACATTGGAACCCAACAACCTCTGGTACTTGTTCACAGGTGAGTGGTTGCACGGAGTAGCCCTACAAAGACAAATGAACCAGTTGGGGAATAGAATGTACTTTCACTTCCAGAGAACATTGTTTCCCCTGCATTCAGGTGACATTTATTGGACTGTACAGCAAACAACCTTCATACATTTTTACTTGGTTTTCTCCTTTAATGTTTCTTTATCGTATATTCGTCTCTCGGTTTCCCTCAGCTTAATGAGATTGAAACACAATTCCCCCTTCTGCCTAGCAGTTTAGACCTAAATTAGTTTCTGCAAATGCCAACTCGACAATGGGAAAAAAAAGCAAACAAACTTTTTTTTTTTACTCTGGTACAAAGCTATTTTTGTATTATTTATAAAGTAGCAAAATGCCTGTCATTACAGCCATGGGAGGGCTGAGGGATGTTGTACCCCTGAAGGATGCCATGTTTTCACAAGCGTATAACAACTTGCTGGGAGATTCCTGCTGTTGAGTGCCCACATATCAAGTGTCAAGGGGGAAGAGCAGGGCTCTCTTTCTAGCTGGAGCTCATCTGCATATTAGGCCACACACCCCTGATGCAGCCAATCCTCCAAGAGTTTAGAGGATACTTAGTACAGGGCTAGGAGGATTGGCTCAGTAAGCTCCAAGAGGATTGGCTACATCAGGGGGCATGGCCTAATATGCAGAGGGGCTCCTTCTAGAAAAAGAGCCCTGGGGAAGAGTATGTGGGTTCCTACGCCCCTCCTGGCAACTCCTCGAAGTTGCTGCTTAATAAACTGGTATATTTGAGAAGAACTTTGACCTAAAGCTCATCCTTTTTCTAGTGACTCTAATGACCTGTGAAGAATCAAGCCTCCTCCTTTCTTTATAGGTCTGTTTTGGATTCTGTTTCTTAGTCACTCTAAAGCAGGGGTCCCTAACCTTTCAGAGCACGTGGACACATTTGGAATTCTGGCACAGGGCAATAGGCGCAACCACAAAATGGCTGCCAGAAGAGGTGGAGCCAACCACAAAATGGCTGGCACAGGATGCAGAAGCAACTGCAAAATGTCAAGGGGTGTGGTTATCCACAGGGCTTTTTGTAGTAGGAACTCTTTTGCATATTAGGCTACACCCCCTTGATGTACCCAATCCTCCAAGAGCTTACAGTAGGCCCTGTACTAAGGGCCTTGTAAGCTCTTGGAGGATTGGCTGCATTGGGGAGCATAGCCTAATATGCAAAGGAGTTCATGGTACAAAAAAAGCCCTGGTTATCCATAAATGATACAGTAACACTTCAACATTTCAGGCCAAGGCTCTTCTTAACAGTATACCTTTTAAAATGAACACAAAGCTTATCTTCAGGCCTGCAATGAAGGTCCTTGTGCTGAAGGGGGAGTTTCTGCCAAACACTTAAAAACAAACAAACCAACTCTGCACTGCCAATCAGAAGCCCAAGTGGGTGAAAGCCCCACCTAACCCCACCCACTTTCTAAAAACACTAAGAATCTGGCATAAACTAGAATTCAGTCACTGTCATGCAGCTACAAACTAGGCTTATGCAAGACAGGAAGTTAAACCCTGGGAGAACAGAAAGATGAATCAACAAAGAACCTTTCTGGCTGGCAGGAGGGTTAAGGGAGTGGTACGGTGACATGGAGGTATCTTCAGATTGGTTTTTTTTCTGTTCTATGGTATGAGTCTTTAGGCAAACAAAGGAACAAAGTGACAAGTGGAGTGCCTCAAGGACCTGTTTTGTTCAACATCTTTATAAATGATTTTGATGAAGGAATAGAGGGAATGCTTACTAAATTTGCCGATGATACGAAATTGGGAGGGGTCACAAATACAGTAGAAGGCAGAGACAGGATACAGGACGATCTTGACAGGCTGGAAAACTGGGCTGGAACCAACAAGATTAACTTTAACAGGGATAAATGTAAACTTCTGCATATAGGTAGGAAAAATCAAATGCATCATTAGGATGGGGGAGACTTGTCTCAGCAGTAGTATGCAGCGATGTAAGCAAAGTCATGCATACCAGGAGTGATGCCATTGCATCACCTGGAATGCTCTGATGCTCTGGTAATTTGTACAAAAACTATGATACCAAAATGTTGCTGTGTCACCATCAACAAGATGACTTCGCTTCTGAAATTGCGGCATCATGGCAACATGGCTCAAATGCTGGGCTAGGCCTTCCTCGCTGCTTGCAAGACCCTCTGTGCCCCACTGGTGGTCAAGGTACCTGGCAACCCTACATGGCAAAGCCTTTAGGTTCTGACCACTGGACCATCTATGTCAGCATCGCTCTGCAGGATCTCAGATAACCACCAGCTATCAGAGAGTGATTAAAATGTGACATTCGCTGGCAGAGGATGTTGTGATGGCCACAGGAATGAAGAGGTTTAAAGAGGGACTAAATAGATTCATGGAGGATAAGTCTATCAATGGCTACTCGTCTTGATGACTGAAGGGAACCACCACATTCAGAGGCACTAATCTTCTGAAGCCCAGAACCAGGAGAATAACATCAAGGGCAGGCCTCAGCCTCTAAGCCTTGCTGTTGGCCCTCCAGAGGAGCTGCTCGGCTAATGTGAGACAGGATGCTGGACTAGATCGACTGTTGATCTGACCCAACAGGGCTTTTCTTATATTCTTACCTGACCATGATGGAAGCTGGGAACTTCTGCATATGTAGGGCTGCCATGATGGAACCTGAGACCTTCTGCATAGGTAGGGCTGCCATGATGGCACCTGGGAACTTCTGCATAGGTAGGGCTGCCATGATGGAACCTGGGAACTTCTGCTTATGTAGGGCTGCCATGATGGAACCTGGGAACTTCTGCATATGTAGGGCTGCCATGATGGAACCTGGGAACTTCTGCATATGTAGGGCTGCCATGATGGAACCTGAGACCTTCTGCATATGTAGGGCTGCCATGATGGAACTTGAGACCTTCTGCATATGTAGGGCTGCCATGATGGAACCTGGGAACTTCTGCATATGTAGGGCTGCCATGATGGAACCTGAGACCTTCTGCTTATGTAGGGCTGCCATGATGGAACTTGAGACCTTCTGCATATGTAGGGCTGCCATGATGGAACCTGAGACCTTCTGCTTATGTAGGGCTGCCATGATGGAACCTGAGACCTTCTGCTTATGTAGGGCTGCCATGATGGAACCTGAGACCTTCTGCATAGGTAGGGCTGCCATGATGGAACCTGAGACCTTCTGCATATGTAGGGCTGCCATGATGGAACCTGAGACCTTCTGCTTATGTAGGGCTGCCATGATGGAACCTGAGACCTTCTGCATATGTAGGGCTGCCATGATGGAACCTGAGACCTTTTGCTTATGTAGGGCTGCCATGATGGAACCTGAGACCTTCTGCATATGTAGGGCTGCCATGATGGAACCTGGGACCTTCTGCATATGTAGGGCTGCCATGATGGAACCTGAGACCTTCTGTATATGTAGGGCTGCCATGATGGAACCTGAGACCTTCTGCATATGTAGGGCTGCCATGATGGAACCTGAGACCTTCTGCTTATGTAGGGCTGCCATGATGGAACCTGAGACCTTCTGCTTATGTAGGGCTGCCATGATGGAACCTGAGACCTTCTGCATATGTAGGGCTGCCATGATGGAACCTGGGAGCTTCTGCATATATAGGACTGCCATGATGGAACCTGAGACCTTCTGCATATGTAGGGCTGCCATGATGGAACCTGGGAGCTTCTGCATATGTAGGACTGCCATGATGGAACCTGAGACCTTCTGCATAGGTAGGGCTGCCATGATGGCACCTGGGAACTTCTGCATATGTAGGGCTGCCATGATGGAACCAGAGACCTTCTGCTTATGTAGGGCTGCCATGATGGAACCTGAGACCTTCTGCATATGTAGGGCTGCCATGATGGAACCTGAGACCTTCTGCATATGTAGGGCTGCCATGATGGAACTTGAGACCTTCTGCATATGTAGGGCTGCCATGATGGAACCTGAGACCTTCTGCTTATGTAGGGCTGCCATGATGGAACTTGAGACCTTCTGCATATGTAGGGCTGCCATGATGGAACCTGAGACCTTCTGCTTATGTAGGGCTGCCATGATGGCACCTGAGACCTTCTGCATATGTAGGGCTGCCATGATGGAACCTGGGAGCTTCTGCATATGTAGGGCTGCCATGATGGAACCTGAGACCTTCTGCATATGTAGGGCTGCCATGATGGAACCTGAGACCTTCTGCTTATGTAGGGCTGCCATGATGGAACCTGGGAGCTTCTGCATATGTAGGGCTGCCATGATGGAACCTGAGACCTTCTGCATAGGTAGGGCTGCCATGATGGCACCTGGGAACTTCTGCATATGTAGGGCTGCCATGATGGAACCTGAGACCTTCTGCTTATGTAGGGCTGCCATGATGGCACCTGAGACCTTCTGCATATGTAGGGCTGCCATGATGGAACCTGAGACCTTCTGCATATGTAGGGCTGCCATGATGGAACTTGAGACCTTCTGCATATGTAGGGCTGCCATGATGGAACCTGAGACCTTCTGCTTATGTAGGGCTGCCATGATGGAACTTGAGACCTTCTGCATATGTAGGGCTGCCATGATGGAACCTGAGACCTTCTGCTTATGTAGGGCTGCCATGATGGAACCTGAGACCTTCTGCTTATGTAGGGCTGCCATGATGGAACCTGGGAGCTTCTGCTTATGTAGGGCTGCCATGATGGAACCTGAGACCTTCTGCATATGTAGGGCTGCCATGATGGAACCTGAGACCTTCTGCATATGTAGGGCTGCCATGATGGAACCTGAGACCTTCTGCATAGGTAGGGCTGCCATGATGGCACCTGGGAACTTCTGCATATGTAGGGCTGCCATGATGGAACCTGAGACCTTCTGCTTATGTAGGGCTGCCATGAAGGAACCTGAGACCTTCTGCATATGTAGGGCTGCCATGATGGAACCTGAGACCTTCTTCATATGTAGGGCTGCCATGATGGAACTTGAGACCTTCTGCATATGTAGGGCTGCCATGATGGAACCTGAGACCTTCTGCTTATGTAGGGCTGCCATGATGGAACTTGAGACCTTCTGCATATGTAGGGCTGCCAAGCCCCTGGAGCAGGCAGGGGTTCTCCTGCCACATTGGGCCTGTGGGGGGAATCTCCCTTGACATTGCCGGTATGATGACGTCACCCACAAGTGACATCATCGTGCTGGTGATGTCGTGCGCCAGCCGCTCTAGGCATTTCTGGGAAAATTCTATGGTTGAACTTGGCAACTCTATGCATATGGAACAACACATGCTCTACCACTAAGCTATGGGTCCTCCTGCTGCTTAGCATATCGCCCTGGCTCTGTGTAGTAACCAAAGAAGCTCTGAGCAGAGGAGTCTGGGAATTGGCTCTAAAGAAAACTACCATTAAGTTCTGCAGAGTAACTTCTTGTTGGGGGGTGGGGGAGGACCACGTGTGTTTCTTCCTTTCGAAAACTGTTCACTGTAGAATAACTGGAGAAATTTCAACAGGTGGCATTTGACATCCTGACTTGAGAAGAGTTGCAGCTATTTTTATTTCTCCTCCTCTTTACAACTCTTAAAAGTACGAGGGTCCTGTTTTCCTGTGGCATCTGTCTGCTGCCGCTATATACCCAGGAATAATTTTCAACGATTCGAGTGCGCCGAATGCAGCTGAAAACAAAAAGCTGTAACTCAGTGCTATTGTTTGTTTGCATATTACATGAAAATCATGACGCTTTTAAAGAGATGATTTAAATATTCAGGCAAGGCAGCCTTTACGTCTCCTTAAAAGCTTCTGTTGGGAAGGCAGGTGTTTTTTTCCCCCCCACTAATGAGGACAGCTGCAACCAGTAAAGTAATTCAGAGTTACAACAAGGACCTTAAATCACTGCTATCGGTTTTATTGTAAGATCTGCCATCAGCTAAAATTTAGAAGTGTTGTTTTTAATTTTGAACATTTTCCCCCTGAGGATCTTGACAATTAAAGGCAACTGTTTTATCTTGGAGCTTCATGGTCAGTATAAGACACACAAAATGGTAAACATATATTGCTGTCACCGGGAGCACAAACCCAGCATAGTTTCCTAGAAACAGGAAAAGAAGCAGGGCTTTTTTTGTAGCAGGAATTCCTTTGCATTTTAGGCCACCCACCCCTGATGTACCCAATCCTCCTGGAGCTTACAGCAGGCCCTATACAAAGAGCCCTGTAAGCTTTTGAAGGATTGGCTACGTCAGGGGAGTGTGGCCTAATATGCAAAGGAGTTCCTGTTACAAAAAATAGCCCTGAAAAGGAGTATTAGTATGACTCTTTTGTTCCTAACGAACCTTGCTGTAATGAGGACACATCAGGCGTTCCAGGATTCAGACAAGCTGGAGTTCTCTGTTAATATTTCGTTTAGGGATTTTAAGGCTTGGATCTAGGGTTGCTGAGCCCCGTGGTGCAGAGTGGTAAAGCTGCAGTACTTACAGTCCGCTGTCTCAGTTCTCCTTTGCTTGAAAGACGTAGACAGCCCCACGCTTGTATAGGATTCCTCCCAGGGGTAGCAGACCGAAGTTCTGAATGGTTCTCCATTCGTGCAAGCTGCAACGTAACATTGTATTGTAATGTGTGAGCAATTGCCTTTAGCGCGGGTTCCAAAACGAAAAGAAAAGCGGCCAGTGGGAGGTGAACGAAACACAGAACTGAACCTAGGACCTGTGTAGCCACCGCACCTGTCAGACTTCGGTCTGCGACCCATAAGAGGAATCCTATACAAGCGTGGGACTGTCTACGTCTTTCAAGCAAAGGAGAACTGAGACAGTGGGCTGTAAAGTACTGCCTTACAAGAGTGATGTGAAATAACATTCTGATTTTGAAAGTACTACCTTACATGAGGGGTGTGAAATAACTTTTTTGATTTTTCAATGGAGATTTGATGAATTTTGGTTTGTGGTGATAATAATATAATTGCACCTTTATGAAAGAAATTGCTTAAGCATTTATTTGCAACGTAAAAACGCAATGGTTTATTTATAAGAACATAAGAACATAAGAGAAGCCATGTTGGATCAGGCGTTTCTCAAGTGGACATTGGCAACCCTACCAATGGTGCATTGACCACTCCTCATGCACATAGAAGTGATGTCTTTTTTACCCCAGTGGCAAATGGGGTGGCAGAGGGGAAGCGCCTACAGGCGGCACGGACACCTCAGCTAGCAACTAGCATTGTCAGCTCTGGGTCAGAGAATCCATGGATATTTTGAGGGTGGAGCCTGAAGAGGGCAAGGGATGGGCAGGGGAAGGACTTCAATGGGTATGATGCCATAAAGCCCATCTCCCAAAGTGGCTATTTTCTCCAGGTGGAGTGATCTCTGTTAGTTGTCATCACAGGAGATCTCTTGAGAACTCTTTACTATGTTAGTGGCTGTGAATGTTGTTGTGAAATTCAAAACGACCACAATCTGTGGCCATGTAGATCAACAATGTTTACTCCAGAAATATGTCCTGCTACACTTTTCTGTGAAGGTGTTCAAGAACCTACCGGCTGGAGGTTGAGAACCCTACTAGCACCAACCCTACTAGATTGACGGCTGCCAATGTTGTTGTTAAATTAAAATGTGGCCACGTAGATCAATAATGTTTACTCCAGAAATATTTCCCGCTACACTTTTCTATGAAGGTGTTCAAGAACTTATTAAGAATACTTTGCATTTGGAAGCAGACTTGAGACTAAAAGCCCGGCAACTCTAACTGGGGGTTTCTTTCTGTATTCATTCGCACCACCAACAGGTCTCGACAAAGGAAGCCAGTACAGTTTCCAAGTAGCGGCCATGACAGCCAACGGGACGGGCCCCTCCTCGGACTGGTACACCGCCGAAACCCCAGAGAGTGATCTGGATGGTAATTGTATCTCTTCCCTCCACTGTTATTATTGCTTTGAGCTTGTTCTGACTGTTGCCTTGCCCTTCAGGAAAGGTTGCTATGGAGGTCAGAAGCACTCGCTTCCCACAGATAATGGTCACAACAGCTGTAGTCTTGAGTGCTGTTGAAAAGAAAGGCTCACAGGCGGCATGTTGTCGAAATCCTTTCTTTCTCGAGACTAGCGAAGCAAAAGTGAAAAAAAATAAGACAGTCTCATCTCCCATCCATTGCCTTCCCCAGCGTTTCTCTCACCATTCTGTAATTTTAACTTCTTTATTGGCTGTTGCACCTGCTGCTTTAGCCAAAATGTAACATTGAGGTGGGTGCTGAGAAGCCCAGTTGGTTCTTTTAACACCCTTTGCTGACTGACTTGCAGCACGTTGTAGCATCCCAGATTTCTTATCCAGGGACAGAGCCCTAGTGTACCCACAATCTGCCCAACCTGCAAGAGGTCTTTGGAGTATCATCTCACAATGCTTAAACTGTCCGTGCTGGAGCTTGTGACTTATGGCAACGCAATGAATTAATGATTTCCAAAAAGTTCTATCATTAACAGCCCCACTCAAGTCTTCCAGTTTGGTGTGGTGGTTAAGTTATCTGGGAGAACCGGGTTTGATTCCCCACACCTCCCCTTGCGCCTGCTGGAATGGCCTTGGATCAGCCATAGCTCTCATAGAGGTTGTCCTTGAAAGGGCAGCTGCTGTGAGAGCCCTCTCAGCCCCACCCACCTCACAGGGTGTCTGTTGTGGGGGGAGAAGATATAGGAGATTGAAAGCCGCTCTGAGTCTCTGATTCAGAGAGAAGGGTGGAGTATAAATCAGCAGTCGTCTTCTTCTTCCAAACCCAAGCCCCCTCGAGTCTTTCCTTGGTTGAGTCAATCCATCTCATGATTTTTCCCACTGCCTTCAACTTTCCCCAGCATGATTGTCTTTTCCAGTGAGTCTTGTCTTCTTATAATGTGCCCAAAGTACAATAGCCTCTGTTCAATAACTTTGTTTGAATGTGTGTGTATTTAGTATGATCCAATCATTTCTGACTTACGGCAACCCTGTGAATTAATATCCTCCAGAACTTTCTACCATTAACAGACTTGCTCGGGTCTTGCAAACTGAGGGCCCTCGCGGCTTCCTCAACGGAGTCATTCCATTTCATCTTGGGTCTCCCTCTTTTTCCGCTGCCTTCAACTTTTCCTAGCTTTATTGCATTTCCCAATGAGTCTTGTTTTCTTATAACGTGACCACAGTTTAGTCATGTGAGCTTCTAAGCAGAATTCAGACTTGATTTGATCTAGAACTGACCGATTTGTCTTTTTGGCAAGCCACAGTGTCTGCACAACTCTCCTCCAACACCACTTGAATGTGTGCCATAAAAAAATATTAAGAATGGCTTTGCTGGGTCAGACAGAGTTCCATCTTGACTAGGATTTTGGTTTTTTTCAACAGTGGCCAGCCACAGATATTAAGAAACTCTTGAGAATCATAATAGGGTGAATACAAGTGTCACATACTAGGCAGAACTGAGCAGGTTTGGATCTAAATCATCCTCCCCACCCAACCATGGAGATAGAGGTCAGTTCCTCTCCCTTCACCTAACATCTGCTTCACAAGATTGTTATGAGCATCACATGGAGGGTGGAAGATCCTTCGACACTGTCTTCAGGTTGGAAGATGTGGGCGAGCAGGGCCGGCGCTAACAGTTCTGCTGCTAAAGGCAGACCCATGCGCAGCGCCCCTCACTCCCTTGGGAAACAAAATCAAGTGCGGTCGATGACGTCACCAAAAGTGACATCATCAAGCAGGCCAGGGGTGAAGAGGACGGTAAACAAGCCCTGGCCCCGCTCAGGTTTCTTGCTTTGCACAAAGCCTGTTCAGAGGCGGGGAGAGCTGACCCTTGCGTGCGACGCTCCTCCTGAGGAGCGCAGTATCCAAGCCCCGGCCCCGCTCAGGCTTCTTGCATCACAGGAAGCCGGATCAGGGGTGGGGAGAGCCGGCTCTTGTGTACCGCCCTCCTCATGAGGTGTGCAGTATGCAAGCCCTGGGCCAGCTCATCAGGGGAGAGAGGGGGCACCTAGCACTGCCCCCAGGCAGGGTGGCGCCCTAGGCAGCCACCTTCCCCGCCTACTCCCACGTGCTGGCTCTGTGCGCAAGTGAAAGATTTGATTGCCATGGATCTCCATTTCACTTTTTGTACTCTGCCTTGAGTGCAAAGAAGCATACTGCCTCCAGACTTGGAAAGTTCATCTGCCATCATGAAGAAGAAGAAGAAGATATTGGATTTATATCCCGCCCTCCACTCCAAAGAGTCTCAGAGCGGCTCACAATCTCCTTTCCCTTCCTCCCCCACAACAGACACCCTGTGAGGTGGGTGGGGCTGGAGAGGGCTCTCACAGCAGCTGCCCTTTCAAGGACAACCCCTGCCAGAGCTATGGCTGACCCAAAGCCATGCTAGCAGGTGCAAGTAGAGGAATGGGGAATCCAACCCGGTTCTCCCAGATAAGAGTCCGCACCCTTAACCACTACACCAAATAGACCCGCATTAAGTTCATCCTGCTCCATCTGCGTTTAGTGAAGTGGTTCTCAAGGTTCCCACCTTCAAGGAACTCTTTAAACATCAGTGCTGAGATATATTCGGCATGAAGCCTTTTTGTCAAGAAGGGCATTGCATCCCTCATCGTGTTTACTACTCTTGGGGGGCGCTTCTGGATTGTACCTGGCGCCACTGCAGTGTCATGTGAAATGAGCGTATGCCCTAGTATAAACACTAAACTTCCCAGAAAATTGACACTGGTGTGAAAGCTGCCTGTCAAGGGAAGCTGGTCTACCGTTATTGAGCATTTCATGGAGAAAGAGGAGACACTGGACTTCCCTCTCCAACAGTGGTCCCCAACCTTTACAGTGTCGGTGACCGGCACCAGGGCCAGCCCACTCACCACAGCCCCAGGGCTGATAGGGTGGGGGCACAAAATTTGACCCCACCCTCCACGGTGCTGTGCAGCCTCCCGACCCCCATGGCAGTGCAGCCTCCCACCCCACAGCCATGCAGCCTCCCCGCCACCACCCCATGGCCAAGCATCCTCCCCACAACCCCCCCCCCCCCGCAGCCGTGCAGCCTCCCCCCACACCGTGGGTGTGCAGCCTCCCCGCCCCGTCTTTCCTTGTGGCACCTCCTCCACCATCCTCCATTTCTTCCATTTTTAGGCAGAAGAAGGGGCGGTAAAGTGCCACCTTCCCCGGGGTGGGGAGAGCCGACTGATCCCCCCTGCGCCAATCTTGGCGTGAAGAAACTTTGTAGCAGCAGCTCACTGAAGAAGCAGCGGCGCCCTTGTCTCCACCCCACTTCCTTCCCACGCCCAAGAGGAGGCAAGGGCAGGGCCACTTCTTCAGTGGGTTGCTGGCCGCTGCTACAGAGGTTTTTCCCACCAAGATTGGCGTGGGTGGGGGTCAGCCTTTAAGGAGCCAGGGAAGGTGGTGTTTCACCACCCCTTCTGCTTTAAAATTGTAGAAATTGAGGGTGATGGAGGAGGTGCCATGAGGAAGAGACGGGGGTGGCGAGGCTGCACAGTGCCACGGGGGGGGGAGGGGAGGCAGCCTGGCTTCGTGGACCGGTTCCTGATAGGCCTCAGACCAGTACTGGTCCACGGACCAGGGGTTGGGGACCCCTGTTTTAAAACAATGAGTCTCTTGAACATACCAAACCAACACTGAACCACAGAGACCTGTTTTCAGCATTTGTTCTTGGTCCCAGAACTTGTGGAACACTAATAGCGATACATTTGTAATTGGACTGAGGGATGCTCATTCCTTACTATCAATCCACTCAAGCCAACTTTCACACTAAAAATATACCACTTTAGATTTTAAAAGTTGGTAGAGTGGCAGGAGAGCCAGTTTGGTGTAGTGGTTAAGTTCAATCCCCGGCATTTCCAACTAAGAAGGGTCCAGGCAAAGAGGCGTGAAAAACCTCAGCTTGAGATCCTGGGGAGCTGCTGCCAGTCTGAGTAGACAATACTGACTTTGATGGACCGAGGGTCTGATTCAGTATAAGGCAGCTTCATATGTTCATATGATAGGATGTTTGGCAAGTTATTAATTCTAAAGCAAACTGATAACGCATAACACAGAGAGATACCTTCAGTGAACCATGATAGCTCTATGGCAGGAAAGTTGCCAAAGTGTTCTCTTCCTCTCTCTTGTGGTGGCAATAATGTTAGGCATAGATAGCCTCTCCCAGGGCCTTTTTTGTAGCAGGGGGTAGATGTGGCTTTTTCCAAGCAGAGCTTTCGATTGGTTGTGCAGATGTAAAGACATCCTGTTAAATAGAGCTTCTGCCTGAAATGCCAAACAGCTGCTACTAGCATTAGATATAACCTCTAATTGTGACATTTTATGGTTAGCTCCACCTCCTGCAGTAGCCATTTTATGACTAGCTCCACCTCCTGGGATAGCCATTTTGTTATTGTGCCTGCCACTTTAATTGTAATTTAATTGTAAACTTGATGGTTTTAATTATAATGATTTTAATTAGCAAATTATTTATATTGTACTGAGATAAGTTTTTTATATTGTAATTTGTAATTTTTATATGTTGTGAGCCGCCCTGAGCCTGCTTCGGCGAGGAGGGCGGGATATAAATAAAATATATTATTATTATTATTATTATTATTATTATTATTATTATTATTATTATTATTATTATTATTATTATTATTAATGTCAGAATTCCAAAGCTGCCTGCAGGCTTAAGAAGATTGGGGACCCCTGGTATAAAGTTTGTCCGTTATTTCATTCTGTCTTGCACAAACAGTGTTCAATTCATTTAGTCTTCAGAGGGTTGGATTCCTTTGTCAAAAAAGTGAACATTGGCATCTCTGTAGATCATTGGATTATTTGCTGATGTACAGGCTGTAAAATTATTTCAAAGGTGTAGAAGAGAACTCACAGGCAGTGCCATTTCCAAAATGCGACATCAACCTGAATCTCACTATTCCAGTTCTACATCCAGATTCAATGGTGGACCGGATTAATTCAATCCTCGGCTGTGATCGTAGAATCATAGAGCTGGAAGGGGCCATACAGACCATCTAGTCCAGCTCCTCGCTCAATGCAGGATCAGCCTACAGCAGGGGTAGGGAACGTTGGCTCTCCGGATGTTTTTTTGCCTACAACTCCCATCAGCCCCAGCCAGCATGGCCAATGGCTGGGGCTGATGGGAGTTGTAGGCAAAAACATCTGGAGAGCCAACGTTCCCCACCCCTGGCCTAGAGCATCTCTGCTCACTGGCAGTCTTTAAGCAGCAGCTGAATAAACACTTGTCAGGGATGCTGTAGACCAGGGGTGCTGAACTTGCTTAACTTAAGAGCCACATAGAACAAATGTCAGATGTTTGAGAGCAACAAGACATGAACATCAGATGCTTGAGAGCTGCAAGGCAGGCGGGAGGGAGGGAGGGAGGGAAGGAAGGAAGGAAGGAAGGAAGGAAGGAAGGAAGGAAGGAAGGAAGGAAGGAAGGAAGGAAGGAAGGAAGGAAGGAAGGAAGGAAGGAAGGAAGGAAGCCAAATAGTTGGGGGAGGGAAGAAAACAACTGTAAATGCATTCGCCAAGCTGCCAGCTGACTTGACTTGGAGAAGTGATTTAAAGAGAGAAATGCCTTCTCCATGCCAGCCAATGAAGTGGTGGGAGCTTCAATATGTGTGAAGGAGCCACATGTGGCTCCCAAGATGCAGTTTGGCCACCACTGCTCTAGGCTGATCTTGCATTGAGAAGGGAGGGGGCGGTTAACTAGATGGCTGTATGGCTCCTTCCAACTCTATGATTCTATGATAGGTGGCTGAGGACTAGCGTCCGCACGGTGGCATTGTAAAGCGCCACTGCCTTCCAGCTTCTTCACGTGCAGTGGGTTCCCATGAGACTCCCTTGGGGATAATTAGCTTAGCGAAGCAGAGAGAGAGAGAGAGAGAGACTCCTGCAAGGATCAGCTAAATTCAAACTGCTGTGGAGCTTCTTAAGCCCAATTCCCTCTTTGCTCTTTTGCTAGAGCCGTTTCTCCTGCTTCTTGGGATGCCTTCTCAGCATCTGCTGCAACACACACACGCGCACACAAAGAAACTTCCCGTGTCTCCCGATAGGTATTCCTTTTAATTAGCATGTTTTTGTTCGTCCAATTAGAAACCCAAACACTGCTGCCTCTTCAGGGCCCCCTGGAAAGCTGGAATGGTGGTTCTGACAGCTGGGAGGATTTGAAATATTTATTTCCAGCATCAAACATTGTGCTTTTTGTTGTTGTTTTCTGGGGGGGGAGTTTAAAAATGGCAATATTCTCCCCCAAAGTATAATATAGTGGGTTCGATGCATGCAGGAGAAAAGGGAGCAGTGATCAAAGCAAAGTTCTTTTATTAGATACAGCATAGTATAGTGCTGCACTAAAAGACTGAAGACTAGGCCAACGGGGCCAGCTATATATACTACCGAATTTCTGTGCAAGCACACCATTGGATCATTCAAACCAGCAGGGGGTCCGTGATTGGAGCAGGGATTTGGATCCTACTGCCCATTTTCCCCGAGCTCAGTCCTACAGGCTCCAATGAGCCAGGCAGGAACCCTAGCCATACATACTTTTGGTCAGCATATACAACACAAAAGATCTGATTAAAATAGTTTAAGTAATAACTTCAGGATTCCTAGATCAGTCTGGTAAGTGTGTGTTGCTGGGGGAGGGGCTAGGCTTCCCAGGCTCCCACTGGGGGTGGGTTTTCCCCCAGTTCCAGGGCCCCCAACCCGCCAGCACAGAGAGATCTGCTGAGAGGATTCCCACCCCAAAGAGCCCTGTCATATGCTGTGGTGCGCGGTGGAATGACATCACCCGGAAGTGACATATCATGCCAGGCACGTCACACAGGGATGCTCTAGGGATTTGGGGAAAACTCTATGGTACCCGTCTGGCAGCCGGTGGGGGATTTGGCAACCCTAGACGGGGCTCAGTATGCTAAGCTTAAACACATGTCTAAGGCAGTGATGTTCTGTATTCTTGGTTCTTGGGGGGACTACAGCGGGAGGACTTCTGGAGTTCTGGCTCCACTAGTAGACCTCCTGATGGCACCTGGGTTTTGGACACTGTGCAATGCAGAGTGTTGAATTGAATCGGCCATTGACCTGATCCAGGGCTTATCTTATGTTCTTATATAGAGATTGGAGGCATGCAGACTTTGGGGTGGTCACGTTTGGCAAGCTGGATCCCAGAGCTTGGAGTCAACATCAGGGGAAGGTTCTGCCTCTGTGCCCCATTGATGACCCTCCAGAGGAACTAGTTGGCCACTGTGTGAAACAGGATGCTTGGCTAGATGGACCACTGATCTGATGCAGCAGGGCTCTTCTTATGTTCTTATGAAGGCCTTGACCTCTATGTCCTGTTGCTGGACATCCAGAGGAACTGGTTGGCCACTGTGTGAGACAGGATGCTGGACTAGATGAACCACTGATCTGATGCAACAGGCCTCTTCTTATGTTCTTATGGAGGCTTTGGCTCTATGCCCTGTTGTTGGCCCTCCAGAGGAACTGGTTGGCCACTGTGTGAGACAGGATGCTGGACTAGATGAACCACTGATCTGATGCAACAGGCCTCTTCTTATGTTCTTATGGAGGCTTTGGCTCTATTCCCTGTTGTTGGCCCTCCAGAGGAACTGGTTGGCCACTCTGTGAGACAGGATGCTGGACTAGATGGATCACTCATCTGATCCAGCAGGGCACTTCTTATGTTCCTATTTGGTATTTAAATTTTCAAAAATCAATCAAATAGATTGCAAGGTGAATTAAATTGCAGAGCTGAAGTTGGTGGAACCACGGTGAAAGTACTTGAGCAACAACAGAAATGCTTTATTGGCGGTGCTTCGGTTCCTTTTGTGCCAAGATGCGCACACACAAAATAATGATGTGATAAAACCATCTAATAGATGGATAAAGACTGAGGGGCTGATCAATACCAAGGCAGCCAGCTCCCCTAATTACTGGGATAAGGCAGGGTTGTCACTAGATGGTTTTATGCAATCCAGATTAAATGAAGTCCTGGATGAGTTGCTGGAAAAGCGATGGTAGCACCATTGCCAGTAGCCTTTTTTTTTTTTTTTTTGCATTGTCGCAATTAGTAACCATTTGTCATACATTGAATATGAAAATCCGCTAATCTCATCCAACCTCAAAACAGCCAGGGCTTAATTTCTGAAATGAGAGGTCTCAGGATGCAAACGTGTCTAGACATTGCACACATGCTTTCCGCACCCCCTGCTGTTTTCATAGCTCATTCCCTAGCCCTCTGCTGAGTCACTGACTGTTTGCTATTTTTGCTGCCAGATGATGAATTAGGACGCTCCATTGCTCTAGCTCAGTGGCAGAGCATTTGCTTGGCATGCACAAGGTCCCAGGTTCTATCTCCGGCATCTCCAGTTAGAAGGACCAGCCAAACTTGCTTAACGTAAGAGCCGCGCAGAATAAACATCAGATGTTTGAGAGCCAGAAGACATGAATGTTAGTTGTTTGAGAGCTGCAAGAGGAAGGAAGGAAGGCAAATAGATGGGGGAGGAAGAGGTGGAAAGAAAGCAACTCTCACTTTAAATGCATTCTCCAAGCCACTGGCTGACTTGGCTTGGATAAGTGATTTAAAGAGACTTATCTAAGCTGTCCGGTGGGGTTGTAGGGGCTTTGAGAGTCACATAATGTGTGAAAGAGCCACATGTGGTTCCTGAGCCACTGTTCGGCCACCCCTGGACCAGGAAGTAGGCAATGTGAAAGACCTCAGCCGGAGACCCTGGAGAGCTGCTGCCAGTCTGGGTAGGCAATACTGACCTTGATGGACCAAATATCCGAATAAATAGAAGGCAGCTTTGTGTGTTCAGCATTAGATAGAGTCCTCCTGCTCATATGCAGTTAAAGCAGCTATCAGGGTTGTTGTTGTTTTTTTCTCCCATTCATCTACATATATCCCACCTTACTGTTAGCAATGTGTGCATACTAAAATATAAGGAAAAAAACAATCAGTGGTGTCTTATTGCTTGGCCTGTGTATGGAAGCGTGTCTCACCAGTGTCCAGGGGTACATGCACACACTAGGGTTGCCAAGTCCAATTAAAGAAAAATCTGGGGACTTTGGGGGTGGAGCCAGGAGACATTGGGGGTGGAGCCAAGAACAAGGATGTGACAAGCATAATTGAACTCCAAGGGAGTTCTGGCCATCACATTTAAAGGGACAGCACACCTTTTAAAATTCCTTTCTTCCATAGGAAATAATGAAGTATAGGGGCACCATCTTTTGGGGCTCATAGAATTGGACCCTCTGGTCCAATCGTTTTGAAACTTGGGGGGTATTTTGGGGAGAGGCACTAGATGTTATACTAAAAATTTGGTGCCTCTACCTCAAAAAATAGCCCCCCCAGAGCCCCCAATACCAACGGATGAATTCCCTATTATTCCCTATGGGAATCGTTCTCCATAGGGAATAATAGAATGCCCAGTAGACATTTCCCTCCCCCCCCATGCTTTCTAAAAGGGGGGAGGGCCTCCAAACCAGGGAATCCCCTGCCCCCTCCCTCACACACACACACACACACACTTACCAGATCTTCTTCCGGAGAACTCTTGCTGTGAAAGTGAAAGCAAAAGAAAGGGCGGGGCTGTTCTCCCAAGCCCTTCCTGCTCCCTGCCCAACCTTAAAGCGGCAGACATTTTACAAACGGCTCAGGAGCTCTATAATGAAGCCTACAGGTATGTTCTCCCCCCCCTCCACCCCCCACCCCCCGCTTCTCACTTCTTGAAGACCGGGAGATGAGGCTGCAAACCCAGGGGACTCCCGCCAGAGCGGGAGGGTTGGGAAGCCTAGCACACACTAGTAAAACACTGCACAAAAAACCCCCTCTATTTACTCATAAGGACTATCACAGGGAGGTTTCCCGTTAGCCAAGTTTCATTATTGCCCACATGCACTTTGGAACCAGGGAGGCATGCTGTGTGCCAGTGAACGGGAAGAACTCAACACCGGGCAAATTCTAGGATTACAGTCCATCTTGTCATTCAGCTAGAATCAAAGGAATGCACTATGAAGAGAAACGCGGGGACAACTAAGTAGTCCCCAGCAAGGGGGACTTGGATTTGATGGAACCGGTTTTCAATTACAAACGCAGCTGCCTTATTTATACTCAGGAATCGTTTTGTAGCAAAATAGATGGCGGAGCTCTTTAGCATAACTAACTAGCATACGCTGATATCCCCTCCACCAGCCCAAAGCAACCTGACACAAGAAAGGAGAGCCCCGGGTGAGCGAGGCCTGCTTGGGCTGGCTAGAGATCCATCCAGCCCAAGCAGGCCTCGCCCACCTGGGGCTCCCCTTGGTGCCCCCCCAGTCAAAAGGCCAGCAAGCCACCCGCCACCCAAAATCACATGAGAAGTGGAGAAAGGGTGGTGTGGGCTTCTGCAGGGGTTAATGAGGGCTGCTGGGGGTGTGGCAAAGCTCCTGGTTGCTGGCTGTTTTGGCCAAGAGGCTAAATTGAAGGGAGGAGATGATTATAGCCATCTTGAAATCCTTGGAGGAAGTGTTGGATAAAAATCAGGGAAATCACCTCATTGAACACCCCCATCAGCTTTCTGAGTTTAAAGTTTATTAACAGTCCTTGCATCTTTATTAATCACAGGGCATTTTTTGCTTTATTTTCATCTTATGATTGCATGTGTGCAGGGATAGGAGCATGACAGTTGTGTGTGTGTGCGTGTATATTTGTTTGTTTTTACTTTATTTATAAACTGTCTTTTCCCTCAGTGGGGACCCAAAGGAATTTATATTGTTTTCCTGTTTTATTCCCCCCCAACAACAAAAAAGCCCTGTGCAAAACAATGGCGATGTTGGGGTGTGGCCTAATATGCAAATGAGTTCCTGCTGGGCTTTTTCTACACAAAAAAGTCCTGCCTATGCTGTCGGTCTTGCCAATAGACCCTCCACCCTGGCACCGTCTCAGGCCCCTGCAGCTTCTTTAGCCTCAGTCACCAAGACTAGTAGCCACTGCTAGACTTTTCCTCCCTAACTCTGCCTGTTTCTACACTTGACAGAAGATCCTCACTCCGTGCTCATTTAAATGTTCATCTACATTGCATAGCACTGTCACTTCTGTCTTGCTTTGCATTATCTTAAGTCATCTACACGAATTTTCTTGAATTGGAACTGAAAGTGGTTTCACCCAAGAGTTGCTCCTCTTCACTGCCACAGGAGGTGGTGGCAGCTACAAGCACAGCCAGCTTCAAGAGGGGGTTAGATAAAAATATGGAACAGAGGTCCATCAGTGGCTATTAGCCACAGTGTGTGTGTGTGTATATGTGTGTGTGTGTGTATAATTTTTTTGACCACTGTGTGACACAGAGTGTTGGACTGGATGGGCCATTGGCCTGATCCAACATGGCTTCTCTTATGTTCTTATGTGACACAGAGTGTTGGATTGGATGGGCCATTGGCCTGATCCAACATGGCTTCTCTTATGTTCTTATGTGACACAGAGTGTTGGACTGGAGGAGCCATTGGCCTGATCCAACATGGCTCCTCTTATATTCTTACGTGACACAGAGTGTTGGACTGAATGGGCCACTGGCCTGATCCAACATGGCTTCTCTTATGTTCTTAAGTGACACAGAGTGTTGGACTGGAGGGGCCATTGGCCTGATCCAACGTGGCTTCTCTTCTGTTCTTACTTTACAAGAGTACTTTTGAACTGGAGTTTTCTTCAAGCAAATTCAATGCTCATAAAATCAGAATCAACCCTGAGTGTAGAAACAGCCTCTATCTAATCCCCTTTTGTCTATCCCCACGGCCATCACTACATCCTCTGGCAGCGAATGCCACTTTTTAATCACTCTCTGTGTGCCGCTGTTGAATCCCTTCCAGAGATGTTGATGTATAGTCATCCAAAATGGCTGGGTTCATTTGAATGACAAGAAACGCCATGAGACTGAAGATATACGGCCTGTGGGGAATGCTGGGGGAACTGAACTGGATCGTGTTTTGCTCGGTTGTTTGTTTCTTTTAAGCACAGCACAATTAAGTGCCTTCAAGGCGATGAAGTGTGAAACTCTTATAAAAGTGCGGTGTGCATTAAAGAGCTCTAATATTCTAACAAGCCTTCCCTGTGGCTTCCATGGATCCTTGAAAGACTTTATACGCGCTCAACCACAATTCATTGCAAAGCCTATAAAATGCCAAGGGCACGGACAGGAACAATCAATGACAGTGAAACAGAGAGAGAAAAAAAGTATTAATCCCATCACCTTTTTTATTGCCTTTTTTGCCTGGGTTTATAGCGGGAATGCTTCACAATCGAAAGAGGCCATTTTGCCAGCGTTCACATCAGCATTTTGTATTGCTGTTCTTTCCACCTGCAGAGTTTTGCTCAAGTGTTACAGGCCTCCTCACCTGGTGGGAATAGGGCTGGCCCTGGGCATCTGGGACCGTAGGCAAGGCTTTCTGACATTGCCCCCCCCCCGGCACTGATAACCAATTTTCTTATAATCATAGAGTTGGAAGGGACCTCCAGGGTCATCTAGTCCAACCCCCTGCACAATGCAGGTAACTCACAAATACCTCTCCCTCAGTTCACAGGATCTTCATTGCTGCCATCTAGCCTCTCTTTAAAAACCTCCAAGGAAGGAGAGCCCACCACCTCCCGAGGAAGTCTATTCTAATGAGGAACCACACTAACAGTCAGGAAGTTCTTCCTAATGTTGGCCGAAAACACTTTTGATTTAATTTCAACCCATTGCTGTCAGATAGCCTCTGTTTCAAAACTCCGAGGAAGGAGAGCCCACCGCCTCCCGAGGAAGCCTGTTCCACTGAGGAACTGCTCTAACGGTCAGGAAGTTCTTCCTAATGTTGAGCCAGAAACTCGTTTAATTAAATTTCAACCCATTGGTTCTGTTCCTACCTTCTGGAGCCATAGAAAACAATTCCACTACCATCCTCTATATAACAACCCTTCAAGTACTCGAAGATGGTGATCATATCACTTCTCAGCTGCCTCCTCTCTAGACTAAACATGCCCAACTCCCTCAACCTTTCTTCAGAAGGCTTGGTCTCCAGACCCCTCACCAGACCCCTTTCAAAAGCAGATGAATTGTGGAAAAAATTAAAAACCCAATTTGGTGCCCCCAGATGGACAACACCCTAGGCAATCACCTAGTTGGCTTAGTGGCAAGGCTGGCTCTGCGTGGGAAGATTGTAAGTTGACTCTTTTCTGCTCCCCAAGAGGCAAGCTACCTCGGCCCTCTTCTGAAGAGACCTGTGATGCGAGAGCTCCTCTGCAAACCTCTAGCAAAGGCTCACTTTAACCTTTAAAAGGCTTTTAAAAAGATAAAATAAAAGACTTGCATATCATAAAAGCAATATACATTTCTTGTAAATCAAGTTCTATCGGTTTGTTTTTGAAGGCTGGCTGTTTGCATTGAGTACTGTTGTGTTACTGTGAGCAGCATGAAGCAAAAAATGTGTTGGGGTGAGTGCTAAGATATCAATATTTTTATGTGTACGTGCTTGACTATGTACGTGTCTCTGGAAGTCTTGGTGACTTCTTGTGACTGACCCCTACTGGGGGTATGGAGGATATTCAGGGAGCTGGCTGAACAAAGCCTGCCCCTGCCTCCCACTCCTGGTATTCCAAGGACATCTCATATACAAGTGCTTGCCAGAGTCGGCCCTGCTCAGCTTCCAAGATCTGACAAGATCAGGCTTGTCTGGACTATCCAGGTCAGGGTGGGTGAATGCTACGGAGTCTAGACCAGTGTTCCCCAACTTATCAGTCAGGACCCAGAAATGGGTTGTGAACAATGTTCCCTCTAAGCTGCAAAGTCTTGTGAACAAAAATTCTACTTTGTGAGCTCCTGGAGCTACTGTGATAAATGATTGTGCTCTGGGGTCATCCTTCCTGAGGTAAGACAAAAATGTGTGAGCCGGAGGCTAAAAATCTGTGATCTAGCTCACGCCAACTCAGTTTAGAGGGAACACTGGTTGTGAAGTCTTTGAATTTGCGTTGCGGTCCAGCCTTTCCTAACAGCAGCCTCTGCCCTTTCCATTGCTCTCTTTTCTGTTTGGGAAACCAAAATCTGACCCTGAAAACAGTATCTTCTGTACATTAATTAGCTTTTTTCCCCTTCTTCATTGCAAGTAAAACGTGCCTTAATGATTACCAGAGTGAGTTTCTTAGACTCTTAGGGAGGATTAGAGGGAGTCGTGGGGAAGAAGAGGGTGGTCAAAGGCTAGAATGTAACTTCTGTATACAACAGTTGTGTATGTGTGAATGCTGCTTGCTTGGGGTTCATAGGGCGGGCAGCTCTGGGCAACGTTTGTGGGTGTCTCCAAAACATCTGGTTAGCCACCGTAGATAATGGAATGAGTGCCAAGGCCATAGGTTGCCTAAGGTGCCAAAAAACAAACAAACCAACCTTGGGCCAGCCCTGGATGGGACACCATACCAAGTAAATTTGGACTTGGGTCACCATACCAAAATGTTTGTGGACTGATGGTTTAGACCATTGCCAGAAAATATTAGCAAACAGAAATGTTTCACTAATACTTAAGTTGCTATAGAACGAAGCAGTAGACCAACTAAGTTTTAATCAGAATGTAAGCTTTCGTATGCTCTTAAGCAGACTTCATCAGACCAATGAAGTCTGCTTAGGAGCACACGAAAGCTTACATTCCGAATAAAACTTAGTCGGTCTTAAAGGTGCACTTGTCTACTGCTTTGTTCTGTTGCTTCAGACCAACACGGCTGCCTACTGGGATCTGTCTAATTAAGTTGCTAATCTCTTATTAGTCTACTCGACTTTCAGTGCCTGATGACACTTGCATAGAGGTGAGAAATCTGTGGCTTTTTTAAAACAGGTCTGTACATCATGATTCTCCGTTTCCTCTTAAATGTTATTATCAATATAGTAAAGAATCCACTAGCGCCTTTCAGACTAACACATTTTATGGTATCATATGCTTTCGAGAAACACAGCGCTCTTCGTTTGATGCATCTGACGAAGAGAGCGGTGTTTCTCAAAAGCTCATGGTACAATAAACATTTGTTAGTCTTAAAGGTGCGACTGGGCTCTTTACTATTTTGCAGCAACAGGCTAACACGGCTAACTCCTCTGGATATGTTATCAGCAGTCATTTTTTTAATAACTGATTATTTCCCTTCTCCTCTGATTCTTTATATAACTTCCCCAACTCCATGGGAAAGTTTTGCAATAACTAACAGGTAGCATAGTCATCTGCCTTATATGAGATAAAGATCAGCCTATGTCCCCAAAGTTGAAAGAAGTCCCAAAATAAATGCAAGGGCTTATTAATGGTAATGAACTGCCTATAGCTCAGAGAATCACTTGGCTACTTCCTGCAACAGCAGCCTAAACTTGGGTGTTTGTCATTGATTTTATTTTTTTATTTTTTTAAAGGAGAGCCAGTTTGGCGTAGTGCTTAAGTGTGCTGGACTCTTATCTGGGAGAACCAGGTTTGATTCCCCACTCATCCACTTGCAGCTGCTGGAATGGCCTTCGTTAGCCATAGCTCTCACAGAGTTGTCCTTGAAAGGGCAGTTTTTGTGAGAGCTCTCTCAGCCCCACCTACCTCACAGGGTATCTGTTGTGGGGGGGAAATAAAGAAGATTGTAAGCTGCTCTGAGATTCAGAGTGTAGGGTGGGGTATAAATCCAGTATCATCATTTTCTTCTACTTCTTCTAAAAGGTTATGTTAACAGCTCGTTCCTTTGACTCCTAGAATCTCAAGTTCCTGATCAGCCAAGCTCTCTTCATGTCCGACCTTTGTCAACCAGCATCGTCATGAGCTGGACGCCGCCGCTGAACCCCAACATCATCGTGCGGGGATACATCATTGGCTATGGAGTGGGCAGCCCATATGCTGAGACGGTGCGCGTGGACAGCAAGCAGCGATACTATTCAATCGAGCATTTGGGTAAGTGCCTCTTCCAGGCTGTTTCTAAGAAAAGAAGCATTTCTCATGTTGTGGAGTTGTACTCTTCTGGCCCTTGGCCCAGAGTACATCCTTTCTCTTGTAAGCTGCTGACGTGGTTGAAATTTGGAGTGAGTATGTCAGTGTGCAGAAGTGCATTTAGGAATCCATGGAACGACTGTGGCCGCAGGAGAGATCTGATTCAGGATTGTTTACCAACACGATAATGGAGACACATGGAGTACTTCTGGCAAATCTGTTTCTGGGAAATGCGGGTTCCTTGGCTTCGTGCTGTTGCACAAGAGCCTGAATCGCATTTGTTATACTTTACTTACTGTGAATCCATAAGAAGGCTGTGAAGCTGGGGGCAAACTCAGTTTTTAATTGAGGTCTCAAAGAGGGATGGAATGGGATGAAATGAGACAAAACCTATACATGTGTATTAGCAAAAAAAAAAAATCTGCCCACTTCCATATATTTGTGGGGTCACTTGTAGTCTAGGGCTGAAGGCAAGTTCTGCCCCAACATTTGTCTCCTGTTGCAGTTTGCTAGCTTTTTCCCACATGAGAGTTGTTCCTGATGTTTGGACACTTTGCTTACTGTCTTGGATGCCTGCATGTCATCGTCTTGGGAGGTGATGGTAGAAATAATTCTGGTCACCGCACCTCAAAAAAGATATTATAGCATTGGAAAAAGTGCAGAAAAGGGCAACTTGAATGATTGAAGGGTTGGAACACTTTCCCTGTGAAGAAAGGTTAAAACATTTTGGGCTCTTTAGCTTGGAGAAACGTCGACTGAGGGGTGACATGATAGAGGTTTATAAGATTATGCATGGGACAGAGAAGGTAGAGAAGGAACTACTTGTCTCCCTTTCTCACAATACACGAACTCATGGACATTCAATGAAATTGCTGAGCAGTCGGGTTAGAATGGATAAAAGGTAGTACTTCTTCACCCAAAGGGTAATTAACACATGAAATTCACTGCCACAGAAAGTGGTGGGGGCTGCAAACATAGACAGCTTCAAGAGGGGATTGGATAAACAAATGGAGCAGAGGTCCACCAGTGGCTACTAGCCCCTGCGTATTGTTGTAACTCTCTGTCTGGGGCAGTGATGCTCTGTATTCTTGGTGCTTGGGGGGGGGGCACAGTGGGAGGGCTTCTAGCTCCACTTGTGGACCTCCTGATGGCACTTGGTTTTTTTGGTCATTGTGTGACACAGAGTGTTGGACTGGATGGGCCATTGGCCTGATCCAACTTGGTGTTTCTTAAAGTGGTTATAGTGAGTTTGGGAGCTTTACCTGGAGAATCCAGCCATTATGAATGAGCATGGAACAATGAGGAAGGTATCCTTGAACATTCTTGAAGGGCACTCATGTTGGTAAAGTCTTTCCATTTTTATTTCAGGGCTGTTCCAGGGTTTTGTGTTTTTTTTGGGGGGGGGGTGCTGGGCAGAGTGTCCCCAAGATCCCGATTCCTCTGTTTTTCTCATACCCCTGCTCACACCTCTTTTAGCACCCGCAGTCCACATGGCTGTGCATCCTTTCCCCTCACTGATTTGTCTATGAATTAGAGACTCTCATTGCTACTACTTTTGAAAAGGTCTTCTAATCCATTATTGCTGTGCTAGTGTCTCTCTATGATATGCCTCTGATGTCATGGACTCTCTAACGGGGCTTTCCTGCTTGAGATATCTGCTCTGCAAGCATTTTAACTTTTGTGTTGTGACTTCGACACAATCAAAGTCTAGACTGTGGATAGAAGAAGAAGAAGAAGACTGCAGATTTATACCACGCCCTACTCTCTGAATCAGAGACTCAGAGCAGTTTACAGACTCCTTTATCTTCCTCCCCCACAACAGATAATCCGTGAGGTGGGTGGGGCTGAGAGAGCTCTCCCAAAAGATAGATAGATAGATAGATAGATAGATAGATAGATAGATAGATAGATAGATAGATAGATAGATAGATAGATAGATAGATAGATAAATTTATTGTCATTGTTCTCAAGAAAATGAGAGCAACGAAATGAGGTGCTCTTCCACAAACATACCAACACATCAACACCCACAAAAGGACATATACATAGACCATTTAAATGCATCTAAAAACACATAACCATTCATAACCCTGCATTTAGCTTAACCACGGCACTTTCAAGGACAACTCCTGGGAGAGCTATGGCTGACCCAAGGCCATTCCAGCAGCTGTAAGTGGAGAAATGAGGAATCAAACCCAGTTCTCCCAAATAAGAGTCTGTGCACTTATCCACTACACCATACTGGCTAAGGGTATGTGTGTGTTTTTTCAAAATGGACCCCTCTGGAGAGGAGGTGACTTTTGCATTGAGTTTCATGAATTTCAAGAACAAAATCTATTGTTCAAGGGGTTGGATCCAGTCAGCTTTTCTGCTGATTAAAAATGAGTCAAACGTCCTTGTTAACTCCCCCCAAAACGTTACGTAGGGAACCTCGGGACAAAACTCATATGGAATGCATAGTAAGAAAAGGAATTAGAGCAGATTGTGAAAAGATTGGCTGTGTCTGGCCAAAAGACTTGAATGCCCAAGGAGAAAGGATAACATTCAGCCAACATGAACCGAAAGTCTGCAATCAATAGCTGGACAGCAGGAGCACATTTACTGTAAACCATGGCTTGGGGTCAAGATTGGAAAGGTCTCAAGTTCAGGTCCTTGAGGCTTCAGCTAAAGGATCACAGGTAGAAAGCGTAAGCAAAGACTTTTATCTGCCTAAGACCTTGGAGAGTTACTGCTCGTCAGCGAAGATCAAGGGTCTTGCAATCTGGGGTTCAGTGTAGATCAGTGTAGAACCAAATACAGCTCTTCAGAAAAAAAGAACAGAACCTTTAAGTTAAGATACATTGGAGAGGTAGGTCGGATGTGAGAATAACGCGTGAAAAGAATGGCAGGAGAAATATTGTTATGGGACTAAAAGCTTTCCTAGAGATGCTTTACAGAAAGAGAAATGATACAAGTGAACAGTTGCCAGTAATCTAAGTGAACCGCGTGCTGGTTTATGCCAGTGTACCAAAATCGATATGCAGTGTCCTTGTATATATTGGTTGCTCCAGGGGGGTTTTTTTTAAAGAAAAAGCCTAGCAGGAGCTCATTTGCATAATAGGCCACACACCCTGACATCACCATTGTTTTACACACCGGGCTTTTTGCTGGAAAAGCCCAGCAGGACCTAATTTGCATATTAGGCCACACACCCCAAGCCAGCCGGAACGGTATTCCTGTGCCTTCCTGCTCTAAAAAAGCCCAGGGTTGCTCGCTGTGAGGGTTGCTCGCTGTGAGAGCTCATGTGTGCCTCTTCCTAATAAAGAACTTGCAACAATGACCCTCTGGGCTGCAGAAGCATTGTGTTATCGCTACTGTACTGTTACAGTGCACGGGAAGGGCTGTGGCTCAGTGGAAGAGCCAGAAGGTCCCAGATTCAATCCCCAGCTTCTCCAGTTAAAAGCATCAGGCAGTAGGTGATGTGAAGAACCTCCACCAGCAACCCTGGAGAGCTGCCACTAGTCTGAGTAGACAAGACTGACCTTGACAGACCAAGGGTCCAATTCAGTCCTAGACAGTTTCATGTGTGTGCAGTAGCCAATTTGGTGCAGTGGTTAAGTGTGCAGACTCTTATCTGGGAGAACTGGGTTTGATTCCCTGCTCCTCCACTTGCACCTGCTGAGTGATCTTGGGTCAGTCACAGTTCTTGGAAGAGCTGCTTTCTCGAGAGCAGTTCTCAAAAGAGTTCTCTCAGCCCCACCTACCACACAGGGGAGAGGAAGGGAAGGAGATTGTCAACCACTCTGAGTGAAGAGTGGGGTAGAAATCCAATCTCCTCCTCTCTTCTTCTTTTTCTTTTTCTTCTATTGTTAAGTGGTATATATTCATTTGACCAAATGGGCTTTCTTCTCCTGGCTGTATGCTGACCTCTTGCTATGAATTTGGATGTAGTTTGGCTTTTTAATTCTAAAAAGGGTTGATGACCCCAGGCATAGATAGCACTGATCAAAATGAACCAATAGTCTAATTTGGGATAAAGCAGAATTTATTTTTTATTTTTATTTATTTATTCTATAACTTATACCCCGCCCTTCCCATAAAATGGCTCAGGGCGGCTCACAGCAAACGATAAAACAATAAAACCAAGTACAGAATTATTACAATTAAAAAGTCGAAGCATTTAAAAACCTAAAAACCTTAAATTCTTAACATTAAAACTATTCAATATAATTCACTGAAGTCTAATAAGCTACATTTATCCAGTCAGGCGTAGGCTAACCGGAAGAGGGTTGTCTTACAGGCCCTGCGGAACTGAGTAAGATCCCGCAGGGCCCTCACCTCTTCCGGTAGCTGGTTCCACCATGTAGGGGCCATTGTAGAAAAGGCTAGAATCATATGTTCATATATCCACATTGCAGTGTGTAAGAAGAAATGACTTAATGTAAGGAAAGGTTGTTAACTTCTCTCCACCTTCTGCAGCCCTTGAAAAGATCTCCTACACTGGAGTCAATTTCAGGGAGAATGAGGGACAGCAAAGTGGAAACAGGGATCTCCAAGTCCTGTGGCCCTGCAGAGAGCAACATGATCTTTTTTTTGGGGGGGGGGGACTCTTGAGAGTCAAAACTCCAGGGACTCATAAGAACATAAGAGAAGCCATGTTGGATCAGGCCAATGGCCCATCCAGTCCAACACTCTGTGTCACACAGTGGCCAAAGAACCCAGGTGCCATCAGGAGATTCATCAGTGGGGCCAGGACACTAGAAGCCCTCCCACTGTTGCCCCCCCCCCAAGCACCAAGAATACAGAGCATCACTGCTCCAGACAGAGAGTTCCATTAATACACTGTGGCTAACAGCCACTGATGGACCTCTGCTCCATAGGTTTATCCAATCCCCTCTTGAAGCTGGCTATGCTTGTAGCCACCACCTATGGCAGTGAATTCCATGTGTTAATCACCTTTTGGGTGATGAAGGACTTCTTTTTATCCATTCTAACCCAACTGCTCAGCAATTTCATTGAATGTCCATGAGTTTTTGTCTTGTAAGAAAGGGAGAAAAGTACTTATTTCTCTACCTTCTCTATCCAATGCATAATATTTGACTCTCAAAAGCTTATATCCCCCAAAATCTTGTTGGTCTAAGATGACCCTGGACTTGAATCTAACTGTTCTACTGCAGACCAACACAGCTATCCTTGTGAAGCAGAATGGGAATTCCCACTACTTGTGAACATGACTTCTTCTTGTTCAGCTGCTCAGCATTTGCAAAGAAACCCAAAGTATTAAAAAACTCTCTACCCAGCTCATAATTGGGGGAAATTATTGTGTTTCCTTGTGAACTGAGGTCTGACATGAGAAGGTTCTTTTGTTCAAACCATTTTTTTAATATCAAAGGCAGCCTAAATGTTACAGGCAGGTCTGCTATTATTCAATTATGAATATGGCAAAGTTCCCTTTACCTCCATTTCCACTGTACATTTTGAATCTGTATGCAGTTCTTTTTCAGCTTGAGGCAAGAAGTGGTCATTATGTCTCTGTATGACCGCTTGTGTTCTCGGCATTGAAAAGCAAAGGCAAGAGTTCCAGTGACGCTGTTTATTTAGTATCAAGACATGCAAATGAAGAGCTTTTCCCTCAAAACCTGACTGTTGGAGTGGAGAAATGGGTCTAACAAGCAAAAGATGGCAAAAGTATGCCACCCGACCACTGGTTTCTTAAGAGTAGCCTATGTCCTTGCTCAGGACTTTTTTGTTATCAGGAGAGCCAGTTTGGTGTAGTGGTTAAGTGTACGGACTCTTATCTGGGAGAACCGGGTTTGATTCCCCACTCCTCCACTTGCACCTGCTAGCGTGGCCTTGGGTCAGCCATAGCTCTGGCAGAGGTTGTCCTTGAAAGGGCAGCTGCTGTGAGAGCCCTCTCCAGCCCCACCCACCTCATAGGGTGTCTGTTGTGGGGGAGGAAGGAAAAGGAGATTGTGAGCCGCTCTGAGACTCTTTGGAGTGGAGGGCGGGATATAAATCCAATATCTTCTTCTACCTCACAGGTTGTCTGTTGTGGGGGAGGAAGGTAAAGGAGATTATGAGCCGCTCTGAGACTCTTTGGAGTGGAGGGTGGGATATAAATCCAATATCTTCTTCTACCTCACAGGGTGTCTGTTGTGGGGGAGGAAGGTAAAGGAGATTGTGAGCAGCTCTGAGACTCTTCGGAGTGGAGGGCGGGATATAAATCCAATATCTTCTTCTTCTTCTTCAGGAACTCCTTTGCAGGGCCACACACCCCTGATGTAGCCAATCCTCCTGGAGCTTCCAGGGCTCTTAGTACAAGGCCTCCCAGTATTGTAGGGGAAAATTTAAGAATTACTAAAGCCATCAGAAGTGGAACAACACCAAATAATACTAGCACCGGCTTGTTTTTAACGGTTGAATTTTAAATTTTGATGTATTGATGTAGTGAAATTTTATTGTTTATTGTGATTTTATTGTTGTGAGCGACCCTGAGCCTGCTTTGGCGGGTAGGGCAGGATATAAATAGAATATAATAAATAAATAAATAAATATTGTAAGCTCTTAAAAGATTGGCTACATCAGGGGTGTTTGGCCTAACATGCAAAGGAGTTCCTGCTACAAAAAAAGGCCCTATCCTTGCTCATTAATTTCCTGGCATCCAGTCACGTAACTGACACATATGTGTAATCCCGCCAGTTGGCCGTGTGAGAGACCCCGTGAAACGGTTGCTGGAATGAGGAGGTTGTCGAGTCAGCGACAAAGTCCAAAATCTCATCAGCGCTTTGTATTCAGGGACGGCTCTGTCGGCGGTGCTTCAGAGGGGCGCCTTCAATTCAAAACAAACTTTAAATACTAATAACCAGAGTGCTGAGTGGCAGCCAAGTCCCATGCTTTAGTTCAGGGCGGAGCCTCTCCTCGGGTGCCGGCGTACGACAGCCATCAAACCCTCATCTTTTGCGTGTGTCAAAAACATATCCGGAGGTTCACTGTTGTTTATTATGTGCCTTCCCTGAAATTTCATCTCACTGCCAGATGATGGTGGTGAGGGGGAAAGTACTCCTAGGAAGAGAGAAGACTTTTTGTGTGCTAGTGCCAAGTTCAAACTCTGAGGGACGGGATGAGTTCTTCTAATGATCCTCTTTCTTCCTTTATGACTGTACTGCAGCGTAATACGGGCAACTTCCTTGCCCTTGATGTAGTCCACAATATTTTGCAACAACTGAGTTTGGCAACAAGAGATCGCTTTCTCCCTCTCAGGGAACATCGACGGTACCAAATGTTGAGCCGTTTTCTGCCAGCCCTGGTCCCTCCCCACAAACATCATGAGAATCGATGAGGAGAATGAAGTCTCCTGCCTCATTAAAGTTTTTTGGCTCCCATCCAAGAACTGCAGTTCGCGGAGGGTGAAGAAGTCAGCGCGAGCCAAACTTAGTTGCTGCAGTGGCAGAAAAGCAAAGCAAAAGCTAGAGAGCTCATCTAGACAGCGGTTGTGAGAGCGATGTTGGTTCAGAGCAAAATCCAAAGGGAAAAAACTCCAAATGATAATTTTGTTACTAACAAGCAAAATGAAAACTGAACAATGGGCAAGTATTCAAGTTCCCTAAAATGCTTCATCAGGCTAGATTTAAGGGTAGAATGTTTCTCCCCATCTCCAAAATTGAATATGAAGTCTTTACCAGTGTAAGCAAACTGAAATGGAAAAGGGTATGGTTGAAGGAGAAAAGGTAGAGCCAAAGGGGAGGGGGCAAATGGAAGGGGGCAAATGGAAGGGGTGTGGTTACAGGCAAAAGGGGCTGTACCAAATGGGGAAAAGGCCATCAATTATATTCTATTGCCCAAGGCCTATACAAACCTGGAACTGGCTCTGGGGAGAGAACCGTTTCTCACAATACAAGAACTTGTGGGCATTCAATGTAATTGCTGAGCAGTCGGGTTAGAACGGATAAAAGAAAGTACTTCTTCACCAAAGAGTGATTAACACACGAAATTCACTGCCACAGGAGGTGGTGGCAGTTACAAGCATAGACAGCTTCAAGAGCGGAATGGATAAACATATGGAGCAGAGGTCTATCAGTGGCTATTAGCTACAGTGAATTGTTCGAACTCTGTCTGGGGCAGTGATGCTCTGTATTCTTGTGCTGGGGGGGGGGGGTAGTGGAAGGGCTTCTAGCCCCATTGGTGGACCTCTTGATGGCACTTGGGGGGTTTTGGTCACTGTGTGACACAGAGTGTTGGACTGGATGGGCCATTGGCCTGATCCAACATGGTTTCTCTTATGTTCTAAGGAGTCTCAAAGTGGCTTACAATTGCCTTCTCCTTATTATCCCCACTTTGGAAAGTAGGTGGGGCTGAGAGAGTTCTGCGAGAACTGTGACTGGCCCAAGGTCACCCCACAAGCTTCATGCGGAGGAGTGGGGATCAAACCCTGGTCTCCAGATTCGAGTCCTCTGCTCTTTAACCATCACTCCATGGAAAGTGATTGACAGAAAAGGTGGGAGGTGGGCACACAGAGATCTGAAGACATAAGTGTTCGATGGCTGATAAGGAGGAATGTGCCTTCTGGGCAATGCCAGTTAACAGTATTCTGGATAATGAAGTGCCAGATAGCAAAGTTATTGTTGCTGTTTACTGTGCATTCATTCCAATTGCATGTACATAGGGGATGAAAGGCTATCCCAGTGACTTGAAAAGATACTCTATTGCCTTGACTATTGCACACTCTATTGCCTTGACTATTGTTTGTGCAATAATACAGAGAGAGAGAGAGAGAGAGAGAGAGAGAGAGAGAGAGATATTAAATTGTTCATTTGTTGTTCCTTAAATTCCCCCAGAAAAAAGCTTTGTCTCCATTAAAGAATAATAAGAACCACTGGACATGGTTTGCCTTTTACAAACCCCTCTTGACTCCCTGCCACAACTCTTGCATTTAACAGCTTCCTGACTGCTGAGGGGAAAGGGTCAGCCATGGATGGTTATGAAGATGTTCAGGGATCTGGAAAACAAATCCTGAGGCGAATGACTGAAGGACCTGGCTATATTTAGCCTGGAGAAAAAGAAAAAGCTGAGGGGGTGGGAATTGATTGTGTAATTCAAATACTTGAAAGGTTGTCATAAGGACATACTTCTTTACCCACGGAGTGATTAAAATGTGGAATTCACTGCCAGAGGATATAGTGATGGCCACAGGCTTAGACAGTTTCAAAAGAAGATTAGATAGATTCATGGAGGACAGATCTATCAGTGGTTACTAGCCATGGTGACTGAGGGGAACATCCACATTCGGAAGCCCTATACCTCTGAATCCCAGAGCCAGGAGGAAACATCAGGGGAAAGCTTTGACCTCTATGCTGTATTCTTGGCCATCCAGAGGAACTGGTTGCTGGATGCTGGACTAGATTGTGGACTAGATAGACCACGGTCTGGTCCAGCAGGCCCCTTCTCATGTTCTTAAATGGAAGGAGGGCGACAAAGATTGTGAGGGGTCTGGAGACCATGTCCTATGAGGAAAGGTTGAAGGAGCTGGACATGTTTAACCTGGAGAGGAGGCGGCTGAGAGGTGACATGATCACCATCTTCAAGTACTTGAAGGGCTGACGTATAGAGGATGGGGTGGAATTGTTTTCTGTGGCCCCAGAAGGTAGGACCAGAACCAGTGGGTTGAAATTAAATCAAAAGAGTTTCTGACTGAACATTAGAAAGAACTTCTTGACTATTAGAGCTGTTCCTCAGTGGAACAGGCTTCCTTGGGAGGTGGTAGGCTCTCCTTCCTTGGAGGTTTTTAAACAGAGGCTAGATGGCCATCTGATAGCAATGAAGATCCTGTGAATTTAGGGGGAGGTGTTTGTGAGTTTCCTGCATTGTGCAGGGGGTTGGACTAGATGACCCTGGAGGTCCCTTCCAACTCTATGATTCTATGATTCCAAGGAGGCAAAGATTTGTTCTGTGCTTCTGTAGAAGGCAACACTAGGTCTAATTGGCTTTTACAGAGGGTAGATTTCAGCATAACATTTGAAGAAACTTCCTAATGGTAACAGCAGATTAAGAATGGAACAAATTGCCTCTGTGGCTAGTGGGCTCTCCCTGGTATTCACGCAAAAACTGGATAGACATCTCTTGGGGATGTGCTGACTTTGAGTTTCCTGTACTAAACAGGGGTAGGATTGTATGATTCTGTAAAATGTGTAGAGGAGAAATACCCAGAACTTTTTTTGTAGCAGTAACTTCTTAGCATATTAGGCCACACACCCCTGATGTAGCCAATCCTCCTGGAGCTTAGAGGGCTCTTAGTACATGGCCTATTGTAAGCTCCAGGAGCATTGGCTACATCAGGGGTGTGTGGCCTAATATGCAAAGGAGTTCCTGCTACAAAAAAAGCTCTGGAAATACCAATATATGGGAACTGTGTGGTGGTAGAACAACTGATTTCTCAAAAGTTGGCATAGTTGAAGCCTTGGGAGTTGAGCATCAGTGCGGTCAAAGAGAGAGGAGTGGAATGTGGAAAAATTGTCCCATAGAGCCTAGAAGCTATGAGAGGTGCTGTTGTCAGTGAGAAGCACTGGGAGAGACAAAGCTGTTATTTCATATGCTCATATGTTTCATATGCTAGTTCATAGTAAGAAACCAAACTTTGGACCACAAGTATTTAGTAATTCTAGAATGCAAGGAATGACTTCCAGAGAATAAGTTTAAAGTATAAATCTTAATATAAATAAATAAATAAATAAATAAATAAATAAATAAATAAATAAATAAATAAAGCATGCTCTCTCTCCCCAGGCCTCTCTCCTCACTTTTTGGGCAATTTATTGCCATCTATTGGTTACATATTGTTTTAAGCTGTAAGTTAAATCCTGTTTTTGGAAATTGTGTACTTGTATATGGCTTTGATGTACACAGCTCTGAGCCTTATTTATAGGGGAGGGCAATTCAAAATGTAATTAAATAAAAAAAATTCACCTGTGGAACAAAATTTGAGTCCAGTGGTGCAGAGTGGCAAAGCTGCAGTACTGCGGTCCAAGCTTTCTGCTCATGACCTGAGTTGGATCCCAGTGGAAGCTGGATTCAGATAGCCAGCTCAAGGTTGACTCAGCCTTCCATCCTTCTGAGGTCGGTCAAATGAGTACCCAGATGACTGGAGATGACTGGGGAAGGCAATGGCAAACCACTCCATAAAAAGTCTGCCGTGAAAACGTCGTGATGCGACGTCATCCCAGAGTCGGAAATGACTGGTGCTTGCACAGGGGACTACCTTTACCTTTTTAGCACCGTAAAGAACAATTCCCCAAGCTAAAAGCTTTTGAGAGCCAACATGTGCTTCATGAGGTAAGTCAGGTTCTTTGAGTATCTGACAAAGTGAGCTTTGATTTTGGTTTTTAAAAAGTGCAGACCCTGGAAAAATGTCCTGGTCTTCAAGTCGCTACTGGACTCACGTTTTGATTCAGTGGGGAGTGGCAATAGTTCAGTGGCAGAATGCATAGTATGCATGAAGATCTCAAACCCACCCCAAGAAACTAGTGAATGGATCTTGGATATCAACCAAGACTCCAACTGGTGATTTGGAGAAGCTGCTGGAATTCTGAATAATACGGACTCAAGTTCTGTCTCAGTCTGACATGCTGGACCAGAAGTATCACAGATGGAATATATAAGACTGCTTCAAGTATCGTTTGGGAGCGTCTATTAAAAGCCAGTTTGGTGTAGTGGTTAAGTGCACGGACTCATACCTGGGAGAACTGGGTTTGATTCCCCACTTCTCCATGTGCAGCTGCTGGAATGGCCTTGGGCCAGCCGTAGCTCTCGCAGAGCTGTCCTTGAAAGGGCAGCTTCTGTGAGAACTCTCTCAGCCCCACCTACCTCATAGGATGTCTGTTGTGGTGGGAGGGATGGTAAAATTGATTATAAACTGCTCGGAGACTCTGAGATTCAGAGAGTATAGGGCAGGGTATAAATCCAACATCATCATCTTCTAAGTCAAATTGTATGCAGGCATCTTTAGAAATCTCTTAAATAGTCAATAGCATGACTAATTGCCTCATCAACATACCCTTTAAAACCTAAGAAATCATACAGTGACCCTGCTTATGCTATCATTTGGAACTACTGAATAACGTGAAACACCTTGGCAACAGACAAGCATTTGGCACCTTTCGATTGTTTTCCACATAGGCAGGGTTCTTCCAACAGGGTCTGTTTGTGCATGAATGAAGTATTTATTTCCTGTCTCACTAAGCCCATAATACAGCTTAAAGGTAAAGATAGTCCCCTGTGCAAGCACCAGTCATTTTCGACTTTGGGGTGACGTTGCATCACAATGTTTTCACGGCAGACTTTTTTACGGGGTGGTTTGCCATTGCCTTCCTCAGTCATCTACATTCCCCCCCCCCAGCAAGCTGGGTCCTCATTTTACTGGAAGGATGGAAGGCTGAGTCAACCTCGAGCCAGCTCCCTGAACCCAGCTTCTGCCGGGATCAAACTCAGGTCGTGAGCAGAGCTTAGGACTGCAGTACTGCAGCTTTACCACTCTGCGCCACGGGGCTGCCTATATTACAGCTTACACCCAGGCAATCACAGCCTTCAAAACACCAGTTATCGAAAGGCGATGTTCATGTATGGACACTTTTGGATAACGATTCCTGGAATTTAGAATGAATGCCATCAGCCCTGCGCTACTTCGTCTTCATCATCGTGATTGACTGCATGGTACAAAGTGGAGCCAGAACGGAATCCTTCTCACATTCACAATCAATTTGTCTTTGAATTTTCCCTCTTCCTGCCTTCACCCCTTTCGGGTCCTGCAATAAGGCTTTCTTGATTTAGGCACTTCTGAACTCCATGACTATAGGATGCTCGTTTCAAAAGAAAATCTGTCAGCTTATGATTGAAGGCAACCATCCAAAGTTTGTTTACACAGATGTTCGGCACTCTACTAAACAGATGCTCGGGAGTTTTCTTTTCATTTCACTGGAGCTTATGTAGGAGAACTTCATGACAGACTGCGCCATAAATCGGTTAAAACTTTTGACCTTAATACATAAGAACGTAAGAGAAGCCATGTTGGATCAGGCAAATGGCCCATCCAGTCCAACACTCTGTGTCTCATGGTGGCCAAAAAACCAGGCGCCATCAGGAGTTCCATCAGTGGGGCCAGGACACTAGAAGCCCTCCCACTCTTGCCCCTCCCAAGCACAAAAAATACAGAGCAGCACTGCCCCAGACAGAGAGTTCCATCAATACACTGTGGCTAACAGCCACTGATGGACCTCTGCTCCATAGGTTTATCCAATCCCCTCTTGAAGCTGGCTATGCTTGTAGCCACCACCTATGGCAGTGAATTCCATGTGTTAATCACCCTTTGGGTGATGAAGGACCTTTTTATCCATTCTAACCAACTGTTCAGCAGTTTCGTTGAATGCCCCAGACAAAGAGTTCCATCTATACCCTGTGGCTAATAGCCACTGATGGACCTCTGCTCCATATGTTTATCCAATCCCCTTTTGAAGCTGTCTATCCTTGCAACCATGTCCACCTACAGTATAGAAGAAGATTAAAAATACAAAAGCTAGGGATGTCACATTAGTAAAGAAACCTTAGACCTTTGGTGGTGGGAAGTATCAAAAGGTTGCAGCAACTTATGGTAACCCCCATTGGATTGTCAAGGCAAGAGATGGACAACCAAGGTGGTTTGCCTTTGCCTGCTTCTGTGTAGCAGCCTTGGATTTTCTTTGGTGATCTCCTATCCAAGTACTAATTTGTTGTGTTTATATGAACTGATAAAATCAGAATGCCTTTGGACATGAACAAAATGAATTTAGAGGGGGAAATTCCTAGTTGTTATTTTGCTCATGCTTGCATGCACTTCTGTTGTATCACCCACCCTTTTAGAAAGACACTCATTCCAGGCTGAGAAAAGAGGGATAATTTTCCTAAGATGCTACATGACATCCATGGTTTAGAACAGTGTTTTCTGTTTGCAGGGTTGCGACCTGGTACCGGGCCATGGAAGCCTCAATACCGGGTTACCAGGAGCAGCCCAAAAGCCCCCTCCCCTCTCTATTTATCTTCGGCACTGCATGCAGCACTGCGCTCCAGCCCCTGCCTTCCACACCGCCACTGCCAGTATCACTCAGAAAGCGCTGCAGACACTGCATGCTGGCCAGAAGGATGGAGGATGATCAGGGAGTGATACTGAGACTGCGTGCCTGCCAGAATTATTATTTTTTATTATTGTTTATTTATTTGATTTATATCCCGCCCTACCCCACCAAGGCGGGCTCAGGGCGGCTCGCAATACAAAGATTCTAACATAAAATTCAATTTAAATATAATAACCATTTACATAATTAAGAAATTAAAACATTAAAAGCAGTGCATCCGTCGAAGCCCTCCCCTGTCCTTCTCTAATGTTCAGAAACATCAGAAAGGGCGAGGAAAGCTTCTGGCCAGCTTGCAGTGTCTGTATCACTCCCTGAGCATTTTCCGCCCGGACCACGGGGAAGGAACCAGGCCACAGAGTAGGAAAGTTTGGTAAACCTTGGTTTAGAAGTTAGTGGATTTAAATACATTTTTTTCTAATATACTGCCCAAATAATTGGGGACATTTTTTTTCATTGACCAAAAGGTTGGTAAGCAGGTAACACCTTCCAAACTTCCCTGCTAATTTAATCCAGAAGTGTGAGGTAAGGAGTGTGGTGCTACACTTGTAAGGAGTCAGTTTGGTGTAGTGGTTAAGTGTGTGGACTCTTATCTGGGAGAACCGGGTTTGATTCCCCACTCCTCCACTTGCAGCTGCTGGAATGGCCTTGGTTTAGCCATAGCTCTGTCAGAGGTTGTCCTTGAAAGGGCAGCTGCTGTGAGAGCTCTCTCAGCCCCACCCACCTCACAGGGTGTCTGTTGTGGGGGAGAAGATATAAGAGATTGTAATCCGCTTTGAGTCTCTGATTCAGAGAGAAGGGTGGGGTATGCCTTGATATTTTGGAGATGGAGCCTGGAAAGGGCAAAGCTTAAGAAGGAGAGGGACTTTAGCAGATACAATGCCATAGAGTCCAGCCTCCAAAGCAGCAACTTTCTCCTGGTGAACTGATCTCCATCACCTGGAGATCAGTTGAAATCCCAGAAGAAAGGTCGAAACGCTTGGGGCTCTTTAGCTTGGAGAAACGTCGACTGCGGGGTGACATGATAGAGGTTTATAAGATTATGCATGGGATGGAGAAAGTAGAGAAAGAAGTCCTTTTCTCCCTTTCTCACAATACAAAAACTCGTGGGCATTCGATGAAATTGCTGAGCAGTCGGGTTAAAATGGATAAAAGGAAGTACTTCTTCAGCCAAAGGGTGATTAACATGTGGAATTCACTGCCACAGGAGGTGGTGGCGGCCACAAGCATAGCCAGCTTCAAGAGGGGGTTAGATAAAAATATGGAGCAGAGGTCCATCAGTGGCTATTAGCCACAGTGTGTGTGTGTGTGTATAATTTTTTTGGCCACTGTGTGACACAGAGTGTTGGACTGGATGGGCCATTGGCCTGATCCAACATGGCTTCTCTTATGTTCTTATGAGATCTCTAGCTATCACCTGGAGGCTGGGAACGCCAGCTGACATCCAAGGCAATTCAATATGATGGTATCATATGAAGTGAATTGTGTCGTAGAAGATTCTGATGGAAGATCAAAGTTACCCAACCACCGACATCAAACGTGTTGACATTGAAAGTTGGCAAAGAAAAGCCCCAGAAAGAATATATAAATGTTAGTTCTTCCTTGAGAAAATGTACGAAGAAAGTGGTTTTTCTTTTGATGCTATTCTTATATATTGAAGCTCCTGTCTTGCATTACTTTTTCCCTCCCTTGCAATAAATGAGAAATCCTGGGCTGATCTGATAGACGTTGAGATACATAAGCCCGGGGGATTCTCTGCTGTGGACACCGTAAGCTTCAAAGACAAAGTCCTTGCCTTGCTTCTCCGTGGGAAGACAAATAGATCTGGATTCCCCACAGTCCAAAATTCATCAAAAATCATTGGCTTTCAGAGAGGAAGGCTAAAACACTCACGGAAGGCAAAGAAGAAGACGCAGACGCAGCCAATAAACCACGACAAATCCAAGAATGCTGATTAAGCAGCCTGAGACCTAAAAATATAGCCCATGTAGGCAAACGGCTCAACAGTGTACACCTCTTCTTGGTTCTGTATTGATTTGATCAAAGACCAATTTCGGCCATTTTTATTATTGTTTTGCTTTCTGAAAAGGTATGTGAAGAACATATCACATGGCAGGTTTGTTGAGCTGATGGATTCCGATCAACCTCACAAAAGCAGATGAAAAGGCAAATTGTTACCTGTGTTGTCCAGTGCAAGCCCAAATGTGTATTGCTGGATAAATACAAATCAAGCGCCTGCTGCGGCTGCAACGCCACTGAGGATGTTCTCCGCAGCTGAGAACGAAACGTCTGGAAGGAAAACTTTCTCCAGTAGAACACAGCACTTGAGCCCGAAAGATTCTACAAACCCTAATGAAATACAAATCTGTTTGGAAATCATGCCAAGGTACTCTGCTCCACTCTGTCTCTACACCAGGGGTTGCCAAACTGCAGCTCGGGAGCCACATGTGGCTCTTTCACACATATTGTGTGGCTCTTGTAGCCCCCACCGTCCTGTGAGCTGGCTTGAAGAAGGCATTTTTCTCTTTAAATCACTTCTCCAAGCCAAGGCAGCTGGTGGCTTGGAGAATGCATTTAAAGTTGCTTTCTTTCCATTTCTCCTTTCCCATCTATTTTTTTCTCCCTCCCTCCCTTCCGTCTGTCTTGCTGCTCTCAAACATCTGATGTTCATGTCTTGTGTGGCTCTCAAACATCTGACGTTTCTTCTATGTGGCTCTTACGTGAAGCAAGTTTGGCCACTCCTGCTCTACACATTCATGAGGCTGACGGCATAAGCACGCACTGAGTGCAGGTAGACCAAAGCAGTAACTTGCCTTAGCAATAGGAACGTCGATATGAGGAGCCAACACACCAGTTTGGTAGTATAACAAACCGTGTATTATACAGATATTTACAGTGGAGTTATATACAATTATAGTCCAGAGTAGCAAAGTGCTTCGCCAGTAACCCATATACATAGAGAGAAAAACCACTCTGTTACTCTGCTGCTTATAGAGGACAGCCCACCAATCAGCTAACTGCTGACTCATGCTGACTCCTCTGAACAGATCCAGATATTACCAGTCCTTACATCAGCCAGGTTAATTAGTCCTGTGACTCTTGCCATGTGATTAGCTGTCACGTTGACAGTTCTTGATCTAGCATGCTTCATAGCAGGCTACATAATACTAACAGAGGCTGCCTTCTACTGAGTCAGACAGTTGATTTGTCCTGGTCAGTGTTGCCTGCTTAGATTGGCAGCAGCTCTCCATGGTCCTGAAGTCATTTCCATCGCCTGCTACATTACTCTTGGAAGGGAAAGTAGCATGGTATTGCCTGATCTCATCAGCTCTCATAAGCGAAGCAGGGCCAGTTCCTGGGAGACCTCCACTGAAGCCTCTTCAGAAAAAAAGCAATGGCAAATCTTGCCTTGAAAGGCCCTTTTCTGGGGTCATCATAATTCAGCTGCAGCTTAACAACACTTTGCATGCACACTACATCACTCTTAAAGACTAATAAAATGTGTGGTAGAGTATGAGCTTCCATGAGTCACGGCTCACTTCTTCATATACAGCTAGAATGTGAGTCCATCTGTCCTTATATCTTGGCGAGTGGAGTGATGGTGAAAGGCATTAGCAGACAAGTGACGGGTAGCAGGCGTGATTGGATTTGGTGTGATAGGCAGAGGGGTAGGAGGTGTGGAGAAATCAGCATTGCTTAACCTAGGAAACCTAGGTCTCGATCAGTGTTCCCCCTAAGCTGAGTTGGTGTGAGCTTGCTCACAGATTTTTAGCCTCCGGCTCACATGTTTTTTGTCTTAGCTCAGGAAGGATGACCCCAGAGTGCACTAATTAATGCAGGAGCTTACAACTTTAATGCCAGTAGCTCACAAAGTAGACTTTTTGCTCACAGGACTCTGCAGCTTAGAGGGAAGGTCGGTAAGTCCAGGTGGATGTATTATCCACCAGTTTGGTATAGCGGTTAAGTGAGCGGACTCTTATCTGGGAGAACCGGGTTTGAATCCCCACTCCTCCACTTGCACCTGCTGGTTTGGCCTTGGGTCAGTCATAGCTCTTGTCGTTCCTTGAAAGGGCAGCTGCTGCAAGAGCTCTCTCAGCCCCACTCACCTCACCTCTGTGGGGGAGGGGGGCAAGGTAAAGGAGATTGTGACTGCTCTGAGACTCTAAGATTCAGAGTATAGGATGGGATATAAATCCTGTACCACCACCATCATCATCGTCTTGGCATGAAAGCACCTACCATGCCACAAATGTTGTTACTCTTTCTGGTGCTACTGGACTCTTGCTTTTTTTTCTACTGCTGCAGACAGACAAACATGGCTACTCATCACTCTTACTAATGTAAAAAAGGGCCAGATGAGTGGCAAATTAGGTTTACCTTGACGACCGCATGATCTTATACTTGAAATATCAACAAACTCGATTTGATGAAGCCAGTTGTGTGCTTTGCTATTTTACACTAGGAGTTTTACACTTTTCCTGGTTGGGGTCAGTAAAATCAAAGACTGATGCATAGATTCTGAATAATCCACAAGAGTTCACTTAATGTAAAGGTATTAATTTCAAAATGGATTAAATATTATTAAGCTTCAGAATGAGGACTGTGAAAGCATATGGTTTCCATGATAAGGAATGAATGAATGAATGAATGAATGAATGAATGAATGAATGAATGAATGAATGAATGAATGAATGAATGAATGAAAGAAAGAAAAGCATATGGTTATTAAAATACAGGAGTAACTTTTCTTGGTGGAATAATGGCTTGCTCTCTGTTGCTCATTGGGCTTGGTTCCAAATGAAGTTTCTTCACTAGCTGTAATAGATGGTGCTAGCATATGACCAAATAATTATTGCTGGAAAGTACAATTCTTTCAGAGATTTTTCCTTTTAAAAAAAAATCTTAACTTTATTATTAACACCTTTATTTTTAGAAGCAACTCTACACTCTCCAGATGTTCTGTGGGTTTATTGCTATACAGCTCTGCGACATATTTTAATTGAAAAAAAAATACCACAAGGCTTAAGTCTGAGCCTTAGGTTAATAAATGGTTCAGATGAGCTACAAGAAGAAACTAAATTTGCAGATCAAAAAAGGAAATTGATGCTAGAAATTCACAATACAGAAGAATCTTCACTACTAACTGCATTGAAGAGCTGGTTTGGTGTAGTGGTTAGAAGCATGGAATCTAATCTGGGAGAATTGGGTTTGATTCTCCACTCTTTCACACATGTACCTTGGGTCAGTCATAACTATCTCAGAGCTATTCTCACAAGAGCAGTTCTCTCAGGGCTCTCTCAGCCCCACCTACCACACAGTCTGTTGTGGGGAAGGGAAAGGAGATTGTAAACTGCTCTGAGTGAAGGGTGGGGTATAAATCCAATCTCCTCCTCCTTCTCTTCTTCATTGTTTTCATTGCTGTATCAGATGGTTTTAAGACAAAATGAGAGTCCCTGGTATATTATGTATGTGCCATCAAGCCACAGACAACTTGTGGTGACCCCAGCAAAGGGTTTTCAAGGCAAGTGAGAAGCGGAGGTGGTTTGTCATTGCCGTCCTCTGTGGAGCCTTCCTTGGAAGTGTCCTATCCAAGTAGCAACTATGCTTAGCTTCTGAGATCTGACAAAAATGGGCTATAGCATGCCTTGCGACATCCTATAAAGGGTTAGGGATGTCCAGTGTTTCCAGGGACCTAAATGTCAAGAGTTATCCTCTCTATATCCCTCTTGCCATAGTTTTGCTGTAACAGTATTATTTGCATTCCTGCGTAGCTCATCTTGCTTTCCGCATGCTTATCTGAGGAACTTATTATTGAAGCTGTTTCTACCGACCAAGGTCACCTGCTAACGAAGTACAGATAACCACCTGAACTCCAAGACTTGGGGGGGAGTGGGTACCACCAAAAGCCACTGTTGCTTTGCCTTGCTTTGCACTTGAATTGTAACGGTTAGGGCGAGGGGTTAAATAGAGAGGCATTGGGCTAAGATATCAGTCTTAGCAAGGATCTGGTGTACTGCCTTATGATACCTAGAATAGACTACTGAACTATTGACCTGAGTTGTTCCTTGAGTCGGGGTCCTGACACTAGAAGCACCTTATCAGTGATAAAGTCACTGATAAGGCCATGTTGTTGTTGTTTAATTCTATACATTGTAACCAATGTTCCCTCTAAGCTGAGTTTGTATGAGCTAGCTCACTGTTTTTTAGCCTCCGTTTTAGCTCAGGAAGGATAACCCTGGAGCAAACTAATTTATGCAGGAGCCAATTTGCCTGCTCACAACTTGAATTCCAGTAGCTCATGATGTAGACTTTTTGCTCACAAGATTCCACAGTTTAGAGGGAGCACTGATTGTAACACATTTTGAAAATGGGCTATACCAAACCATTCCACATCCTGATTCCTGGTGCAATGTCAAGGAAACTGTCCCATACCTTAGTTCAGGTGTGTTTGAAACAGCCAAAGAAGGAAGGCAGATCCAGAGAAAATAAAACTGAGGCTTCTTGGAATATTCTTAGGGAAATTGTTCTGCACTTGAGTAAAGGTGCAGTTGAGGGAAGGAGAGGAAGGGAAGACCATTTGAAAATTGCATTTCTTCCCCATGTTTTGAAGGAAGTTTGTAGTGTCATCAAAAATGCGTTCGATTTCATCAGGCTCACAAATTTTCATGTAGCTCTTTTTGCACAGTATGTGGTGATGGTGGTGGACAGAGTGGATTCATGGTGACCTCAAGGCACAAGTTGAACAGAAATGGTTCTCTTTATCCTGCCTTTACATCAGGGGTGTCAAACATGCTGTCTGGGGGCCGGATCAGGCCCCTAGAGGGCTCCTATTAGGCCCTGAGCAACTTGCTGTCATCTGCTTCTTTCTCCCTATATCTTACTTCCTTCTGCATAACAGCTTGCTTTGCAAGGCTTGCTCAATGCACAGAAACTATAGAGCAAAACTATTTTCTCCATTGGCTGAGGCTCCTCCCTTGAGAAGGAAGGGGGGAGGCAGAGCTTGCTTAGCCAGGCTCTCTCTATCACACAGAGCTACTGAGCCAAGCCTCTCTTCTTTCTATTGGCTGAGGCTCCCCCCCCCATTTCCTTTGCCCAGATTCCTGGATCCCATGGGAGATATGCAAAGAAAACACCTTTAAGACAAATGAGTGCTGTTTTAAGTTATATATATATATATATAAATATATATATAAATGTGTTTTTCTATGTCCTTTATAAAGTTTATATCTCTGCTACCTAATCTTAATAGGTCCACACATGGTCCAGCCCGGCATGGCTCGGCCCAACCCAACATGGCCCAGCCCAATGAGGTCTCATTTATGTCAGATCCAGCCCTCATAACAAATGAGTTCGACACCCCTGCTTTACATAGCAGTCTTGAAGAACTTTGGTATATACTAGCAAGTAAAACTTCAAGACTTGGTCTTGTGCTGTTGGTTATGAACACAGCGGGGTTTCCGCCCGCCCCCCTTCTGTCTCTTTCTCTCTAGATAAAGCTAGATATGAATTTAATTAGAACATTGTTCTTTGGTGTTCCCTTTTCTCTGCAACTATTTTCCTCCCCATTGAAAAGATGATGCGCCGTGGTCTAGCTTGCCAAATGTCCACCACTTATACCCTTCTCATTTTTTCTGCATTTACTGTCTCATCCCACAAGTTGAGCCTTAGATTTATGCCAACTTAATTGGATTTATGCTGATTTATTTCCTTGAAAACCAGTGGGTTGAAAGCAGCCGTCCCAAGCCCATTTACTTGCATGAGATTCCCGCTGAAATAAATCAACTAAATCTGTATGTCTAGGATGCTGGAGAAAATAATTGGACATCTATGTACTCCCTTGTTCTGTGGGAGGGGAAGAAAAGATTCTGCCTTGAATAAAAGGTGTTTACATGTATGGAAGTCAAAGAATGGCCTTGTAAAGCAAAGCATGATCGAATCTAAATACCAGCTGTCATTTAACAATAATTCTATTGCTGTCAAATCCCAGCCAACCCGTGACAACCCGGGGACCCAAAGGGTGATTAACACATGGAATTCACTGCCACAGGAGGTGGTGGTGGCTGCAAGTATAGCCAGCTTCAAGAGGGGATTGGATAAGCATATGGAGCAGAGGTCCATCAATGGCTATTTTGTTGTTGTTCAGTTGCACAGTTGAGTCCGACTCTTTGTGACCCCATGGACAAAGTCACACCATGCCCTCCTGTCTTCTACCATTCTCCAAAGTCTGCTCAAATTCATGTTAGTTACATCAGTAACGCTGTCCAGCCATCTCATCTTTTGCCGTTCCCTTCTTCTTTTGCCTTCTGTCTTTCCCAGCATCAGGGTCTTCTCCAGTGACTGCTCCCTTCTCATTTGGTGGCCAAAGTATTTGAGCGTCAGCTTCAGCATCTGACCTTTCAAGGAACAGTCAGGGTTGATTTCCCTTAGGACTGACTGATTGGATCTTCTTGCAGTCCAAGGGACTCTCAAGAGTCTTCTCCAGCACCACAGCTTATCATTGGAACTCTCTGTCTGGGGCAGTGACGCTCTGTGTTTTTGGTGCTTGGGGGGGGGGGCACAGTGGGAGGGCCTCTAGTGTTCTGACCTCACTGATGGACCTCCTGATAGTGCCTGGTTTCTTTTGGCCACTGTGTGTCACAGAGTGTTGGAATGGATGGTCCATTGGCCTGATCTAACATGGCATCTCTTATATTCTTATGTTCTTATGACCATAGAGTTTTCAATACAAGAAATGAGCAGAGGGTAGTTTGCCTTTGCCTTCCTCTGCACAACGACCCCAGACTTCCTCGGCAGTCTCCCGTGTAGGCACTAGCCATGGCTCACCTTGCTTTGAGAAAGGGGATGGAATGTTGGAGGGGGGAGTCCAGCAGGGCCTGAGTTCAGATCTGCCTCAGGAAGAGAGCAGTGAAAGCTCAGGTTTGGCTCAGCAAAAGATCAGACCGAGTGAAGGGTAGCTCTGCTCTTGAGTGTGGCAGAGTGGTTTGGCTCTACCTCTGAGAGAGAACCGAGTATACAGTGAAGTAGACAAGTGCACCTTTAAGACCAACCAAGTTTTATTTAGAATACCAGCTTGTCAAGCACAATGCAAGCACTGAAATGTGCTTTTGTCTAGTGAAGTCTGCTTAAGGGCATACGAAAGCTTACATTCTAAATAAAACTTAGTTGGTCTTAAAAGGTGCATTTGTCTACTGCTTTGTTCTGTTGCTTCAGACCAAAATGGCTGCCTACTGGGATCTATCTACAGAGTATACAGTGGTTACACTGTCGCTGGAAATGAGCAGATCTGGTGTCATTTAGCCTGACTCTTGGGAAAGGACAGGCTGCTGTAGGTGGGATCCTCTCTCTCTCTCTCTTGCTTATTTTATTAAAAAACAAGTTTATTTCAATAAAGAGATTAACATTCTGGATCATAGTCGAAATAATAATCAAAAGTATGATCCAACAAAGTCAGCTAGTCACCAATAAACATCCAAATGAACCACAAGTACAAAGTGCAAAATCAAATTTAAAACAAATTAATGCCAGACCAGTATATTATGTGCAGTTGAACCAATATTACCACAAGAAAAATAATCCTGAAAAGGGAACCACTTAGCTAAAATAGTTGACCTTCGATGTGAAGTATGCCCCCCTTCTAAATTATGTGTAATGTTGTGTGTGTGTGTGTGTGTGTGAGAGAGAGAGAGAGAGAGAGCGTCCAGCCTCGTGGCTAATCGGTAAAAGCCCGTCTATGCTGGAAAGTATTAAAGAAAATGGAAACAGCTCTCTAAATTCATGTACCTCAGCCAGGTTTCTCTTTTGTCTATCTGGAGTCCCGTGCTGCTGATCTACTCCTTGAAACCTACTTGTAAATGTATGAATCTACTTCGCTGTTAATTCCTCCCTCACTGAGTTCCATATTCTACTTGTGTGCCACAAAACTTACCTCACAGCAGTGAACCCAAAGCCTAGAAGCTCACTACCGTCAGAACACCTGGTATTCAAGGGAAAGGTTTATAGTTTAAAATAAACCTGGTTCCCACAAAATCGTTGGTGGCTGCATGAGCACCCTCGGCTGATAGAAATGGCCTGTCACAGATACATCTGTGGAAGAAAAAAGATGCCAATGAAAATGAGCAATGCCAGGCCAATGCCAGCTCGTCAAGCACAATGCAAGCACTGAAATGTGAGAGGAATTTTAGTTTACAGGGAGCAAACTCGGGATGCATTAAAGCATTCTTTTCAAATCGGACATATTTACTCTGACAGGCTCTCCAAGGGCTAAAACAGGGAGGCCTGTAACTGGATTTTCACACTATTGCAGCCATAGATGGGGCCCCAGTGTGAAGCAGGGTCATGCAAGAAGAGAGCAAACCAGGCCTCAGATTCAGCAGGAGCTCACAGGAGCACAGTTTCTGAACCTTTCTGGGTTCTTCCTCCCCACCTACCTTGTCCATTGAATAGGAGGTGCAGCTGCATAACAATCCCTGGATTAGAAGAGCGGGCAGCCAGCCAGCCACCAGGAGCTTTGCCACACCCCCAGCAGCCCTCATTAACCCCTGGAGAAGCCCACACCACCCTTTCTCCACTTCTTATGTGATTTTGGGCAGTGGGTGGCTTGCTGGCCTTTTGACTGGGGTGGGCAGCCCAGGAGAGCCCCAGGCACCCAAGGTTCTCCTTTCTTGCATTGGGTTGCTTTTTGCTGGGGTGCTAATGAGCTCCACCACCTAGTTTTCTGCTAAATGACCCCGGAACAAACCATAGAGTTTTGCCAATTGAATGAGGGTTTCCATGCTGTAATTGGGGGTGGGGGAGGAACAGAATGGATGTGTGTGTTAGTATCTGTCATGTCACTTCTGACTTATGGTGACCCTATGAATTAATGACCTTTGGACCAAAATGTCTGGTCACAAACAGCCTTTCTGAGGTCTTCGAAACTGAGGGCAGTGGCTTCCTGGATGGAATCTGTCCATCTCATGTTGGGTCTTCCAAGGGCTCTTTATTCTAGCAGGAGCTCCTCTGCTGACCAAAATGTCTGGTCACAAACAGCCTTTCTGAGGTCTTCGAAACTGAGGGCAGTGGCTTCCTGGATGGAATCTGTCCATCTCATGTTGGGTCTTCCAAGGGCTCTTTATTCTAGCAGGAGCTCCTCTGCTGACCAAAATGTCTGGTCACAAACAGCCTTTCTGAGGTCTTCGAAACTGAGGGCAGTGGCTTCCTGGATGGAATCTGTCCATCTCATGTTGGGTCTTCCAAGGGCTCTTTATTCTAGCAGGAGCTCCTCTGCTGACCAAAATGTCTGGTCACAAACAGCCTTTCTGAGGTCTTCGAAACTGAGGGCAGTGGCTTCCTGGATGGAATCTGTCCATCTCATGTTGGGTCTTCCAAGGGCTCTTTATTCTAGCAGGAGCTCCTCTGCTGACCAAAATGTCTGGTCACAAACAGCCTTTCTGAGGTCTTCGAAACTGAGGGCAGTGGCTTCCTGGATGGAATCTGTCCATCTCATGTTGGGTCTTCCAAGGGCTCTTTATTCTAGCAGGAGCTCCTCTGCATATTAGCCCCCCCCCCCCCGATGCAGCCAATCCTCCAAAAGCTTAGAGGGCTCTTAGTACAGGGCCTACTGTAAGCTCCAGGAGGATTGGATATATCAGGGGGCGTGGCCTAATATGCAGAGGAGCTTCTGCTAGAAAAAGAGCCCTGGGTCTTCCTCTTTTCCTGCTGCCTTCAACTTTACCTTTTATTATTGTCTTTTCAAGTAACACTTGCCTTCTCATAAGTATCATAATACCCCTATATAAATCAATGATGTGGCCTCATTTGGAGTATTGTGTACTATTCTGGTCACCACACCTCAAAAAAAGATATTATAGCACTGGAAAAAGTGCAGAAAAGGGCAACTGGAATGATTAAAGGGTTGGAACGCTTTCCCTATGAAGAAAGGTTAAAGCGCTTGGGACTCTTTAGCTTGGAGGAATGTTGAGTGAGGGGTGACATGATAGAAGCTAACAAGAGTCTGCATGGGATAGAGAAGATAGAGAAAGAAGTACTTATCTCCCTTTCTCACAATACAAAAACTTGTGGACATTCAAAGAAATTGCTGAGCATTCGGGTTAAAATGGATAAAAGGAAGTACTTCTTCACCCAAAGGGTGATTAACACATGGAATTCAGTGCCACAGGAGGTGGTGGCAGCCATAAGCATAGACAGGTTTAAGAGAGGATTGGATAAATATATGGAGCAGAGATCCATCAGTGGCTATTCGCCACATGGTATAGATGGAACTCTCTGTCTGGGGCAAGTGATGCTCTGTATTCTTGGTGCTTGGTGGGGGACAACAGTGGGAGGGCTTCTAGTGTCCTGGCCCCACTGGTGGACCTTCTGATGGCACCTTTTTTGGCCATTGTGTGACACAGAGTGTTGGACTGGATAGGCCATTGACTTGATCCAACATGACTTCTCTAATGTTCTTAGGTGATTAAAGTATGATAGCCTTAGTTTAGTCATTTTAGCTTCTTGAGGAAGTTTAGGCTTGATTTGATCTAGAACCCACATATATCTTTTTTGGCTATCCACATTATCCATAAAACTCTCCTCCAACATCACATTTCAAATGAATCCACTTTCTTCTCTTCAGATTTCTTCATAGCAATGGGGAATACTATGGCATGAATTAACTTGATCTTGGTCACCAGTGACAAATCCTTAGACTTAAGAAACGTTTCTAATCTCCTTAATAATGGTCTTTTTCCATTTCACTCTCCTGATATAAAGTATTTCTTTACTGCCTCTCTCACGAGGCAGTTTACAATATTAATAAAATGCATATAATAGATTACATTTTTTAAAAAAAACATAAACTGACTTTGAAATAACAATTCAGGACTGCTTTGATCAATTGCAGTCCTAAATAAAACCGTCTTCAAAGATCAACGGTGAGGGGGGCGGGTATACTCCCCTGGGGAGGTTGTTCCGTAATTGTGGGGCTTCCACTGAAAAGGCCGTCTCTCATATATTCACCAAATTAAGTTATTTGATTGTTGGGATGATTGGGAGGGGGGGGGCTCTTCCTGTGATTTTATTTATTTATTGGATTTTTATCCTGCCCTTTCCTCAAGCAAGCTCATGTTCCATTATCTTAAATCCTAAGGAAGAAGACGCAAGAGTCAATGCTTCTCCATCCTCAAACGGACATTATTTTACTTGCTTATTTTATTTTATGGAGGGGAAAAAATTGTAAAGTGAGCCCCATCTAAAATTTAGCATCGTGGTAGAAAATCAAGTTTATTCCCCGTGTTTACTGTTTTATTCATTTGAAATATTTATCAGCTGCCTTTCTTCCTAGGGAGCTCAAGGTGGCTTACAATATTAATTAAACACTTAAAAACATTAAGAAGAATAAACATCAAGAGATTAAAATCTTAGGAAACAGAAGACCAAAATTTAAAATCACAATTGAGGACTGTGTTAATTTAATACATTGAGAAGAAGAAGAATTGCAGATTTATAATAATAATAATAATCAGAGACTCAAAGTGGCTTACAATCTCCTTTATCTTCTCCCCCACAACAGACACCATGTGAGGTGAGTGGGGCTGAGAGGGCTCTCATAGCAGCTGCCCTTTCAAGGACAACCTCTGCCAGAGCTATGGCTGACTCAAGGCCATTCCAGCAGCTGCAAGTGGAGGAGTGTGGAATCAAACCCGGTTCTCCCAGATAAGAGTCCACGCACTTAACCACTACACCACACTGGCTCTCTTTTAATTTAATGTTTTAATTTAATGTTAAGGACTGTTTTAATTTAATGCAGTCCTAAACAACAACACATCTTCCTGTTGGTGAGTGCTAGGTGTCAGTTTTGTGGAAGTGGATATAAGATACTGTCTGTCTTCCATGTTTATAATTTCCCCCATCAAGTCGCAACTGACTTATGGTGAAACCATGGGGTTTTTTTGGTTTTTGGTTTTTTAAGGCAAGAGATGTTTAGAGGTTGGTTGTCATGAGAGCCAGTTTGGTGTAGTGGTTAAGTGCATGGACTCTTATCTGGGAGAACTGGGTTTGATTCCCCACTACTCCACTTGCACCTGCTGGAATGGCCTTGGGTTAGCCATAGCTCTGGCAGAGGCTGTCCTTGAAAGGGCAGTTTGGTGTAGTGGTTAAGCGTGTGGACTCTTGTCTGGGAGAACCCGGTTTGATTCCCCACTCCTCCACTTGCACCTGCTGGAATGGCCTTGGGTTAGCCATAGCTATCACAGAGGTTGTCCTTGAAAGAGCAGCTGCTGTGAGAGCCCTCTCAGCCTCACCCACCTCATAGGGTGTCTGTTGTGGGGGGAGAAGATAAAGGAGCTTGTAAGCCACTCTGAGTCTCTGATTCAGAGAGAAGGGCAGGGTATAAATCTGCAATTCTTCTTATTTATTTATTTATTTATTTATTTATTTATTTGGGATTTATATCCCGCCCTTCCCACGAATGGCTCAGGGCGGCTTCCAACAATTAATCAAACTTAAAAGTAAACAATTTCAAATATAAAACAGTTAAATAATTTAAGCAGTTAAAACATTAAAACAGAGTAATTCAGTTTCCTATGAACAGATGGCTGGCCAGTTTCCTCAAGTTGTTATCCTAGCTAAATGTAGGCTAGGTATAGGCTAGCCGGAAGAGGGTCGTCTTACAGGCCCTGCGGAACTGCGCTAAGTCCCGCAGGGCCCTCACCTCTTCCGGCAGCTGATTCCACCATACGGGGGCCATAACGGAGAAAGCCCTTTCCCTGGTGGCTTTCAGACGGGCTTCTTTTGGCCCGGGGATAGTGAGGAGATTTTGTGTTCCTGACCTCAGTGCTCTCTGGGGAACATGTGGGGAGAGACGGTCCTTCAGGTAGGCAGGTCCCAGGCCATATAGGGCTTTAAAGGTAATAACCAGCACCTTGTACCGGACTCGGTATATCACTGGAAGCCAGTGCAGAGTCCGGAGACCCGGCTGGATGTGTTCCCACTTTGGGAGACCCAATAACAGCCGGGCCGCGGCATTCTGCACCAGCTGCAGTTTCCGGGTCCGAGACAAGGGCAGCCCCATGTAGAGGGCGTTGCAGTAGTCCAACCTTGAGGTGACCGTAGCATGGATCACTGTTGCTAGGTCGTCGCGCTCCCTTCCTTTGCATAGTGCTTCTGGGTGACCCTGCTTCACTTCTGATGCGACTGGGCTACCTTGGGCCATCCAGGTCAAGGGTGGCTACATGTTGGTGGAAACTGCCTTCAAATGAGGCAGTTGGGCATCCATCTATTAGAATGGTTGGCCTCCCCCTACGCCCTTACGGCCCGCTGCGTTGTGAAGCTGTATTGTGGAGCTATACCATCTTGCTTCATATCACCTTGCTGAACTAACTTACTGCACTTACTGAATGTTGAACTTGTTTTTATTATGATTTTATTGTGATTTTAATTTAAATTGTTGTACTCCGCTCTGAGCCCCCCAAAAGGGAGAAGGGGTGGAACAGAAATAAACTAATAATAATAATAAAAAAAATCACCGCCTACTTATGGTGAACCTGTGGGGTTTTCAAGGAAGAGATGTTCAGAGGTGGTTTGCCGTTGCCTTTCTCTGCATCATGACCCTGGTATTCCTTGGAGGTCTCCCATCTAAACACTGACCAGGGCTGACCACACGTAGCTTCCGAGATCTGACAAGATCTGGTTAACCAGGGCTAGCTAGGTCAGTTTACATCTTTGTGCTTTTTCTCTGAAAGGAAGTTATCTTCTATTATTCCAAAGAATATAGAGAGGAACATAAAAATTGTACAGAGAAACATGGGAGAAATATTTTTGGGCCTCCCTATTTCTGGGCTTGTGTTAGCTAGGTCAACCTACTGTATTTTTTTTCCTCCCTCACAAAGCAAAAATCAAATATTTCCAGTGCTGGGAGCCATTTAATCTCTTCTATAAAAGTTCCCATTTTTTAAATCTGTTTCCTTCATTCACAGCTCACCTTTATTCATTGAAACTCAAGGCGAATCACAGAACTAGAAAGCGATGCAATAAAGGCCAATATCATATAATATGCACAACATGTTGCAATAAAATTAGATTGCAAAAAATAAAGAACTATGAAATAAAATAGTATAACCCATCCAATCAACAATACAAGAGGGAGGGGGAATACTGTCTGAAACGTTCAGACATTCTTTTATACAGGGTGCTTTTTTTTTGAGAAAAAGTCCAGCAGAACTCACTTGCATATTAGGCCACACCTCCTGCCATCACCATTTCACACATGGCTTTTTTGGTAGAAAAATTCCAGCAGGAATAATTTGCATAATAGGCCACACCCCTGGCACCAAGCCAGCCGGAACTGCGCTCGTGTACATTCTTGCTCAAAAAACCCCCTGCTTTTATATATATAAAGGAGCCCCTTTGGACAATACCATTTTATTGCCACTCCCCCCCCCCTTTTATAAAAATGCCGTCCAGAATAATTCTGTTTTACACACTTTGTGGAAAGCTAAAAGCATGGAAGCTTTCCTGACCTTGTGAGGCAGGCCATTCCATTATGGAGGCCCTCATTTTATTATTTTATTATATTTTATTGTAGTGGTTCATTTTTAATTCATTTCTCCATCTGTCTTCTCCATCTTCTCCACTTCACACACTTTCCCTTCAAACTTTGGTTACTGCATCAATTCCACAATGGATACCACACGCGGCGTCTCCTCGCCACCCCCCCCCACAAAGCTCAGCTAACTGTACCCTTTGCATTGAACGCACCGAACTTGCAATGCACCGTGGGAGTTGTAAAGGTTCACGTCTCCACAGGGGTTGAACTTTCTTCTAAGTGCATTTCAGTGACAGCCTTTTAAAAGGCCTCAGCACTTGGTTATGAGTCATTCAGGATGTATCTCATGTGAGAAATTGGAGAGCAGGTGTGAGGTGCGATGGGATGACATCTTAAAAGCTCCCGTAAAGATGGGATTTACTGTTAATCTCTTGAACTGCATTAATATAATGCGCCCAATTGTTTAGTGAGGCATGGGGAATTTCTAATGAGAATCCAACATGGCTAATTTTCAGGCTTATTTCAGAAACCATCTCTGTCCATAAGTACATAAAAATGCTACGGAAATAACAGAACAAGAATGCCACCTTTGTAATAGCATGTAGTTCAAAGAAATGTTACCGCCCCATGCCCTAGAGCCTGCAGAAACGTGTCCTCCGAAGAAATGTGGAGACCTTTCCAGAGGTCCATGTGTTTAGTGTCATTGACCGACTATTAAGAGGCTTGTGGAGAAGATGTGGCCTTCAGTAAGTCACAGAAGTGCAGGGCAACCAGGAAGCATTAATATACATATCAGGAGAAGCTGATTTCTGTGCCAAGTGCCGTATTATTCTCCACTCTAAGAGCAATTTCCTCAGATATCAGTATAGGTCAGACTAGGATAAAACCTGCTTTGGAACTAAAGTTATCTGAATGGTGGTACCACCTCCAGCAACCTTCAAGAATGGCTACCACTTCACTGGTCCATTCCATAGTGCATTCTTGTAATAGTTTGTGTGTGGGAGGGGAAATACAATGGGGGGGGGGCAATGTTCCCTCTAAGCTGTGGAGTTTTGTGAGCAAAAAATTTTTGTGAGCTACTGGCCTTAAAGTTTTGAGCCTCTGATTTGGCCACTGCATAAATTAGTTTGCTCTGGGGCAATTTTTCCTGAGCTAAGACAAAAATGTGTGAGCCAGAGGGTAAAAAACTGTGGGCTAGCTCACACTAACCAAAGGCCTGGTGGAACCTCTAATATAAGTCGCACAGGGCCCTGATCTCATTTGGTAGAGTTCCACAAATGTGTATCCTTTCCTAGGTTTGGACTGTCCGAAGTAATCGAATATCTCTTTCTTCTTCCCCATGCTCTGAAAAACACGGACTTGTCCCAGCGTTTGGCTTGAATCCACAACCGTAAAAGGACAAAAATCGGGTTGCTGTGTAAAGAGGGGTTTAATTAACACAGATTAAGCCCTCCTGAAAAGAGATGTTTTGGAAGTCACCTCAGCCTACCCTCTAGTGAGAGGTGGTGAGAATCCGTCTTTTTAGGAGTGCCTCTGGCTACGGCTCAAGACACTGAAGGAAATTAACTGCTTTAGCGAATGTCGCCTTGGATAGGAGGTTAATGCTATGCTAATGCTGTTTTGTTTTTTTAAAAAAGAAAATGCCTATAGAAATGAAAACTGCTAATATGATTAAAGGCAGCTAATAGGATTAAAAGGTTCTTTAAAAGGGGGACCCGTTCTTAAGGTGGGTATTCGGTCTGCTTTGCATTGGTAAAGCTGTATTATACACCTGCTCCGGCAAAATATTCTAGACGCTCAGAAAAGGCTCCCGTAGATGTTTCCACAGAGCGTTTGGTTTTTAGGAAGTAAGCAGGGTGTTTTTTTAACTTGCTGTGCATTTTCAGAGTTAAAGGAAGAAACTCACACCTGCTGTTTTCTCCCTTCAGGGGGTACATTACGATCCTTTTGCCAGTTCTGCATAGTGTTGGCACCAGCCTGCTGTTCTCTCATTTCATATTTCCTTGGCGTTGTATAATCCTGCATGTTGCTTTCAAGAGGATATAGACCAAGCGAAGCTGGCCATAGACACAGAGTGAGTGGTATACAGGGAGGCTACTGAATTTCACAGCTCCGCTGGCTCGGTTCCAGAATCCCTGGTTCTTTATTTCCCTTCTCTCTTGTGGGGATCGAACCCCTGAGCCTTTGTTTTCACACTTTTTAAAATTTCTTCACGCTGAATTTTTCTCATTACATTTACTCCATTCCAAAAAAGAGCTGGGCAACCCGCTAGCAAAAGGGGTGAAGTCAAAAGCCTCGTGTGGAGGACCTCCAAAGCGAAAGGATATGGAAAATGGTACATTAGCATAGTTCTAAATGTGTGGTCAGGGTTGTCCTGATTCCTGGCCCAGATAACCCTGGCGTGCCCAATCTTCTCAGATCTCAGAAGCTAAGTAAGGTTGGCCCTGGTCAGTATTTAGATGGGAGCAGGGGTCGTTATGTAGAAAAATAGGTGGCGAAGCTCATTAGCATTACTCATTAGCATATGCCGCCCCCTCAGCCAAAAGCAACCCAATGCAAGAAAGGAGAGCCCCAGGCGAGTGAGGCCTGCTTGGGCTGGCTAGAGATTCAGCCAGCCCAAGCAGGCCTCACTCACCTGGGGCTCTCCTGAGCCACCTCCCCAGTCAAAAGACCAGCAAACCACCCATCACCCAAAATCACACAAGAGGTAGAGAAAAGGTGGTGTGGGCTTCTCCAGCGGTTCATGAGGGCTGCTGGGGCTGTGGCAAAGCCCCTGGTGTCTGGCTGGCTGCCCTCTCTCTGAATCCAGGGATCGTTATGCAGCTGCACCTACTATTCAATGGACAGGGTAGGTGGGGAGAAGGAGGGGGAACCCTCAGAAAGGCTCAGATGCTGCACTCCTGTGAGCTCCTGCTGAATCCAAGACCTGGATGGGAGACCATCAAGGAGTTCCAGGCTCTCTACTCAGAGTCAGGCACTGCTGTTGCCTTGAAAACCCCATAGCAGGGGTGTCAAACATGCCAAATCAGTCCCCCAGAGGGCTCCTTTCAGCCCCCTGAGCAACTTGGCTGTGGTCTGCTTCCTACTCCCTCTCTCTTGCTCCCTTCTACATCACAGCTTGCTTTGCCAGGCTTGCTCAATCGCACAGAAGCAACAGAGCAAAACCTCTGTTTTCTCAATTGGCTGAGGCTCCTCCCTTCGGGAGGAAGGAAGGGAGGCAAAACTTGCTTTGCCAGGCTCTCTCAATTGCACAGCAGAGCTACTGAGCCAAGCCTCTCTTCCTTCTATTGGCTGAGGCTCCTCCCCCTCCTTGTCCCCTGGGGAAGGAAGGAAAGAGTCAGAGCTTCCTTTGCCCAGTTTCCTGGATTCCACGGGAGTAATACAAAGAAAGCACATTTAAGACCAACAAGTGCTAATGTTTAAACCATGTTTTATTTTAAGATTTTTTAAAAATATATTTGTGTTTTCTCTGTCCCTTATAAAGTTTATATCTCTGCTACCTAATCTTAAATAGAAACACACACGGCCTGGCCTGACATGGCCCAGCCCAACAAGGTCTCATTTATGTCAGATCCGGCCCTCATACCAAATGAGTTTACACCTCTGCCCTACAGAGTTGCTGTAAGTCAGCTGCACACACACTGCTTCCTGTTCATGTTCAACTGTCAGTCACATACTGTATGTGTTTGAAGAAGAGCACAATGAATGATTACTGTGCATCCTCGAGAACAAAAAATCATGTATATTATGGTCTTGGGTATGGATTAGGGTTGCCGGGTCCCCCCTAGTCTCTGCCAAAGGATGGAAAGAAGGGTTGCCAGATCTTATGTCTGGGGCAGTGTTGCTCTGTATTCTTGGTGCTTGAGGGGCAATGGTGGGAGGGCTTCTGGAGTTCTGGCCCCGCTGGTGGACCTCCTGGTGGCACTTGAGTTTTGGCCACTGTGCGGCAAAGAGCGTTGGACTGGATGGGCCATTGGTCTGATCCAACGTGGAGACTGTCATAGGAATGGAGCTTGTGGAGGACAGGAACCTTGATAAGGGACAGTGCCATATAGTTCACCCTCCAAAGCATTCCTTTTCTCCATGGGAATTGATCTTTGAGAGCCAGTTCGGTGTAGTAGTTAAAAGCAGTGGACTCTGATCTGGAAAACTGGGTTTGATTCCCCACTCCTTCACATGCAGCAGCTGGGTGACCTTGGGTCAGTCATAGCTCTCAGCCCCCACCTATGTCACAGGACGTCTGTTTAGGGGAGAGGTAGAGAAAGAGATTGTAAAGCATTCTGAGACTCCAAGTGAAGGTCAGGGTATAAATTCAACTCCAGCTCCTGGCCCCACTGATGGACCTCCTGATTGGCACCTGAGTTTGTTTGTTTTTTTGGGCCACTGTCTGACACAGAGTGCTGGACTGGATGGGCCATTGGCCTGATCCAATGTGGCTTCTCTTATGTTCTTATGTTCTCCTCTTCTTCTTCTTCCTCTTTGTCATCTTCTCTGTAGTCTGGAAATGAGCTGTAATTCAAGGGGATCCCCAGGTCCCACCTGGAGGCTGGCATCCCACAAATACCTGAGTACAAAAGAGAGAGAATTGGCCCTTTGGAAGTCCCTGGTACCTCTAGCTTTAAAAAATGGTTAAGTTTTGCATAATGGGGATGCATGAAGTCTATGAGCACAGACAGGTCATAACGGGATGCATTGGGCTATTGAAACCCTCCTCTCCAGCAACTTGCCAGTTGTGAAAGTGGCCTTTGAAGCTTCTTTTACAGATGGGCAGGAGGTGCTCTTCATGTAGCTGTGTTACTATAGAGACAGCAGGCCTGTGATTGTGGGATTTTAATGCCAGCTACCCCCCCCCCCTGCCATTTCCTCTCAAACCATTGCGGGAGGGAACTCTGTGTAAATCCATTCAAGGCAAATCGCATCCTTAGATAAAAAAGCTAATAGTGGAAATGCTATGAATATATCTCTGTAGCCATCTACCTGAATAGTGAATGATTTCTCCTTGGCCAGAAAGGGTGCGGCAAATGCCAGTGGAATGAATAATACGGCAAGATTGCTCTGTTTGCCCTCGAGTGTTATCGATGGATAACTACCCTAGTCCTTCATAGAGCCTTTTTTTTTCCCTCCTCAAAGTTTAGCTCTTCTCTTTTTGGCACCGGACTGCGCCATCCATCTCATTAGTAACATTAACCAAATGTATCCGTGTAGGACATAAAAGTAATTACAAAATATGAGGGTAGGGAATCATTAAGCACTATTGTAAAATAAGTAATATTGATTCATTTGGCATTTGAATAATAGGATTAATCATCCCGAGCATGTCCGGGATTATAAACGGGAATGAAATATGGAATTCCACATCGAGGATGGCAGTCTGGCAAGTTTATGAGCTCCGCCATGCGCTAACAAGTGCACGACTGTAAGGATCACGGACTGGGTTTGATATTGTAAGCGGATGGACGCCAATCTTGCCTTCCCAAACTGCTCGGTTTATTATCTCTCCAGTTCCAGTCTGAATAACAAATTCCTGACGGTTAAAATATCACAGCTTTGGACTGATGTCATAAGCCAATGCACCTCGATGCAGTCAGTAATTCTCTAGATCAGTGGTTCCGAAACTAGACAGCGATTCTAAAGGTACCATCATTCCGATGGGTTTTATTCAGCAAGAAATTTTGCGTTGCACCATATAGTTACAGAACAATTAGTGGTTAAACTGTCAAGTACAATCCGGGAGACCTGTTCAGACAGCCCCCTGCCATGAAGATTTCCAGAAAGCTTTTGATAAAGTTCCTCATCAAAGGCTCCTAAGTAAGCTCAAGAGTCATGGGGTAAAAGGGCAAGCCCTGTCGTAGATCAAAAACTGGCTAATTAATAGGAAACAGAGAGTGAGTATAAATGGGCAATTTCCACAGTGGAGGGTGGTAAGCAGTGGGGTGCCACAGGGCTCAGTACTGGGTCTGGTACTTTTTAACTTGTCCATTAATGATTTGGCGTTGGAAGGAAGCAGCGAAGTGGCTAAATTTGCAGATGACATAAAATTGTTCAAAGTGGTGTGAATTAGAGAGGATTGTGAGGCACTCCAAAAGGATTTGTTTGTCATGGGTGCTGGGGACCCTGCAGAGGAAGTTGAGTCTGACGAGGAAACTGTGCCCCTGCCACCTGCACCAGTGCCCCTGCCTCCTGCTGGAGAAGATCCCAGCCCCCCTGCCTCGCCCTCTCGGGTGGCTCGTGTGCGTGACCGCCTCCGGCAGGACCTCAGGGATCGGAGGAGGGCGGCACGCTCACAAGCAAGACGCTCCCTGAGCCCTGAGTTCTGAGAGGATTCTGGCCCTCCTAAGAGCAAGGATGCTTGAGTTATGACAGGATCCTGGCTGCCTCCCTGAGCCAGCAATTAGCCCAAACGGGCAACAGCCAGCAGAGGGCTATATAGCTGTGGGCTTTGGGAGGAGGCTTTGTGGAAGCAACTAGTCATCTCCCTGACATCCTAGCATCCACTCCGGCTCGACTTTGGTTCCTGACTCCCTGACTTTGGCTTTTGACTTCTGGACTCCCTGACCTCGGCTTCTGGACCTCGGACCTGCGATACTTGTACACTGATTTGGATTTGGCGCCTCAGACCCTCCTGCTTACTGGCTACAGACCTCGGACTGCCTCTGGACTTTGCCTGACCCGGCCCCAGCCGTGACATTGTTGAGGCTTGGGCGAGTGGGCGTCAACATGGCAAATTAAGTTCAAGAGGCCAAGTGCAAAGTAATGCACATTGGGGCCACAAATCCTGACTATAAATACAAGTTGATGGGGTGTGAACTGGCAGAGACTGAGCAAGAGAAAGATCTTGGGGTCGTTGTAGATAACTCACTGAAAATGTCGAGACAGTGTGCGACTGCAATAAAAAAGGCCAACGCCATGCTGAGAATTATTAGGAAGGGAACTGAAAACAAATCAGCCAGTATCATAATGCCCCTGTATAAATCGATGGCGCGGTCTCATTTGGAGTACTGTGTACAATTCTGGTCACTGCACCTCAAAAAGGATATTATAGCATTGGAAAAAGAGCAGAAAAGGGCAACTGGAATGATTAAAGGATTGGAACACTTTTCCTATGAAGAATGGTTAAAGTGCTTGGGGCTCTATAGCTTGGAGAAACTTTGACTGAGGAGTGACATGATAGAGGTTTACAAGATTATGCATAGAATAGAGAAGGCAGAGAAAGAAGTATTTTTCTCCCTTTCTCACAATATGAGAACTCATGGGCACGCAATGAAATTGCTGAGCAGTCAGGTTAGAATGGATAAGAGGAAGTACTTCTTCACCCAAAGGGTGATTAACACATGGAATTCACTGCCACAAAAGGTGGTGGCAGCTACAAGCATAGCCAGCTTTAGGAGGGGACTGGATAAACATATGGAGCAGAGGGCCATCAGTGGCTATTAGCCACAGCGAATTGTTGAAATTCTCTGTCTGGGGCAAGTGATGCTCTGTATTCTTGGTGCTTGGGGGGGGGGGGGGCGGGCAACAGGGTGAGAGCTTCTGATGTCCTGGCCCCACTGATGGACCTCCTGATGGCACTTGTTTGTTTGTTTGTTTGGCCACTGTGTGACAGTGTGTTGGACTGGATGGGCCATTGGCCTGATCCAACATGGTTTCTTTTACGTTATTACAATCTCCTTTCCCTTCCCCTCCCCACCACAGAGGTAGGTGGAGCTGAGAGAGCCCTCCCAGAACTGCTCTTCAGCAGAACAGCTCTGTGAGAACTTGTGACTGACTCAAGGTCGCGTCAGCAGGTGCATGTGGAGGAGTGGAGAATCAAACCCAGTTCTCCTAGATAAGATAGGATTGCAACACATTGCCACAAGTCCTTTCCAAGGGTTCCATTCACTGCCCAGCACCATTGGCAGGGGACTGTACCCCAGAAGTCTGTGCAACGAAGTGTACTTGCAGTGGGAGGCCTCATGAGTGAGTGGGTAGAGATAGGGCACCCAGCTGGGCAGCAGGGGTGAGAAGGGGATGCGAGCATGGGCTCAGAAGTAGGTGTTGGAAGGAACCTGGACAGTCTTTGCCCAGGGTTCCCCAAAAGTGGTGACACCCCAAATATCGAACTTGTATGGATCTCACAGATCCAAGAATACTTTCAGATTTCACATCCCTATTTTTTCCAACTGCAAAATCTGTTGTTGCCCATTAACTTCTCTCCCATGTAAATCAAAGCAATGATTCTTGATTTTCACACCATTGCTTGTTTTTTTTGCACTGCTTCCCCCTGTAAATTGTATGCATTTTTCTCAACATGATCTGAACATCAATCAGCATTGTACATGACATTATTATATTATACGGCTGATGGGTATTGTATGCATAAACACCACACGATTTGCATATACAGACTTGTAAGCGATGCAAGCGGCAATTGACAGGAAAAATTTAAAAAGTGTAAAGACCAAATCAGGAACGAATCTATAAATGGCTATAAAAAGAAATGAGAACAGGAATATTCATTCATCCTTAAAAGAACACGGTTCATTATTACCTAGTAAAGAGTTTTAAGACTGTCCTCTGGTTCCAGATTTTTCACCCAAATGTCTTGCGTGACAATTTACATTGCGAAAGACACCAGCCAATGTCTCTCTCTTGGAAAAAGATAGATAGTCCATGACCAGATCTCTTGGGAGAATACAGAAAAACATCCATTGTCTTTTTTTCTTCTATAAATAGCCACAGGAACAGTACAATATCCGAGTCTCTTGATCCTCCTTTTCTTCTGTATTTTCTCTTATTTTGTGGTTTGAAATAAGGAGAACACAATGGAGTATTGGGTTCAGTTTTCGGCACCACATTTTAAGAAGGATATAGACAAACTGGAACGGGTCCAGAGGAGGGCAACGAAAATGGTGAGGGGTCTGGAGACCAAGTCCTATGAGGAAAGGTTGAAGGAGCTGGGGATGTTTAGCCTGGAGAGGAGGCAGCTGAGAGGTGATATGATCACCATCTTCAAATACCTGAAGGGCTGTCATATAGAGAACATAAGAACATAAGAGAAACCATGTTGGATCAGGCCAATGGGCCATCCAGTCCAACATTCTGTGTCACACAGTGGCCAGAAAACCCCCAAGTGCCATCAGGAGCTCTTCCACTTTGACCCCCAAGCACTAAGAATAAAGAGCATCACTGCCCCAGACAGTTCCAACAATATGCTATGGCTAATAGCCACTGATGGACCTCTGCTCCATATTTTATCCAATTCCCTCTTGAAGCTGGCTATGTTTGTAGCTGCCACCACCTCCTGTGGCAGTGAATTCCATGTGGGTGAAGAAGTACTTCCTTTTATCCATTCTAACCCGACTGCTCAGCAATTTCATTGAATGCCCACAAGTTCTTGTATTGTGAGAAAGAGAGAAAAGTACTTCTTTCTCTACTTTCTCCATCCCTTGCATAATCTTGCAAACCTCTTATCATGTCACCCCACAGTCGACGTTTCTCCAAGCTAAAGAGTTTTAACCGTTCTTCATAGGGAAAGTGTTCCAAACTGTTAATCATTCCAGTTGCTCTTTTCCGGACTTTTTCAAATGCTATAACATCCTTTTTGAGGTACAGTGACCAGAATTGTACACAGTATTCCAAATGAGACTGCACCATCGATTTATACAGGGGCGTTATGATACTGGCTGATTTGTTTTCAATTCCCTTCCTAATAATTTCCAGCATGGCATTGGCCTTTTTTATTGCAATCACACACTGTCTTGACATTTTCAGTGAGTTATCTACCACGACCCCAAGATCTCTCTCTTGGTCAGTCTCTGCCAGTTCACACCCCATCAACTTATATTTGTAGCTGGGATTTTTGACCCCAATGTGCATTACCTTGCACTTGGTCACAATGAACCTCATTTGCCACGTTGACGCCCACTCACCCAGCCTCAACAGATCCCTTTGGAGTGCCTCACAATCCTCTCTGATTCTCACCACCCTGAACAATTTAGTGTCATCTGCAAACTTAGCCACTTCACTGCTCACTCCCAACTCCAAATCATTAATGAACAAGTTAAAAGCATGGGACCCAGTACTGAGCCCTGCGGCACCCCACTGCTTACCATCTTACCATCTAAAATGGATAAAACGGATAAAAGGAAGTACTTCTTCACCCAAAGGGTGATTAACATGTGGAATTCACTGCCACAGGAGGTGGTGGCGGCCACAAGTATAGCCACCTTCAAGAAGGGTTTAGATAAATATATGGAGCACAGGTCCATCAGTGGCTATTAGCCACAGTGTGTGTGTATATAAAATTTTTTGCCACTGTGTGACACAGAGTGTTGGACTTGATGGGCCGTTGGCCTGATCCAACATGGCTTCTCTTATGTTCTTATGTTCTTCCACTGCAAAGATTGTCCATTTATACTCACTCTCTATTTCCTATTAATTAGCCAGTTTTTGACCCACAAGATGACTTGTCCTTTTACTCTATGATTCTTGAGCTTACTATCAACTTTATCAAAAGCTTTCTGGAAGTCAAGGTAAACAACATCTATTGGGTCACCTTTGTCCATATGTTTGTTCACCCCCTCAAAAAACTGTAACAGGTTAGTGATGGCAAGATCTTCCCTTACAAGAACCCATGCTGAGTCTTCCTCAATAACTTGTGTTCATCAATGTGCCTACTCATTCTGTCTTTGCTAATGGTTTCTACCAACTTTCCCATTATTGAAGTCAGACTGGCCTCTAATTTCCAAAACTCTCCTCTGGAACCCTTTTTAAAGATGGGGGTGACATTTGCTACCCTCCAGTCCTCAGGAATGGAGGCAGATTTCAATGAAAGATTACATATTTTTGTCAGGAGATCCACAAGTTCACCTTTGAGTTCTTTCAAAACTCTTGGATGTATGCCATCCGGACCTGGTGACTTATTAGTTTTTCATTTTTCTATCAGTTGTAGGACCTCCTCTCTTGTCACCTCGATCTGGCTCAGGTCTTTCAACACCCCTTCCAAAATTAGTGGTTCTGGAGTGGGCAAATACTTCTCATCTTTCACAGTGAAGACAGAAGCAAAAAATGCATTCAGCTTCTCAGCCATTTCCCTATCCTCCCTCAGTAATCCTTTTACCACTTGACCATCCAAGGCCCCACTGCCTCCCTGGATGGTTTCCTGCTTCTAATATATTTGAAGAAATTTCTGTTGTTCGTCTTTATGATTTTTGCAATATGCTCCTCATAGTCCCTTTTTGCCTGCCATATCACAGTCTTGCATTTGATTTGCCACAGCCTGTGTTCCCTTTAATAATCCCACTTGGACTAGCTTTTCACCGCTTAAAGGAATCCTTCTTACCTTTTACAGCTTCCATTACTTTGTTTGTTAACCATGCAGGTCTTTTCTTATACCTGTTTGTGCCTTTCCTAACTTGTGGTATATATTTTATCTGAGCTTCTAGGACTGTAGTTTTAAATAGCTGCCAAGCTTTCCCAAGGGTTTTCACTGTATTTACCTTTGCCTTCAGTTTCCTTTTCACATGCCTCCTCATCTCAGAGAATTTACCCCTTTTAAAGTTAAAAGTGGTTGTGCTGGTCTTTTGGGGCAACTCCCTATTTATACAAATGGTGAAATCAATGTTATGGTCACTGTTCCCAAGCGGTGCAATCACTTTTACATCTCTCACCAGGCCTTGGGCATTACTTAGGACAAAATCAGGGATCACCCCACCCCTGATAGAGGAGGGTGTAGAATTGTTTTCTGTGACCCCAGAAGGTAGGACCAGAACCAATGGGTTGAAATTAAATCAAAAGTGTTTCCGGCCAACATTAGGAAGAACTTCCTGACTGTTAGTGTGGTTCCTCATTAGAATAGTCTTCCTCGGGAGGTGGTGGGCTCTCCTTCCTTGGAGGTTTTTAAGCAGAGGCTGTCAGCAATGAAGATCCTGTGAATTCAGGGGGAGGTATTTGTAAGTTTCCTGCATTGTGCAGGGGGTTGGACTAGATGACCTTGGAGGTCCCTTCCAACTCTATGATTCTATGAATGGCAAAGATTATCCCATTTCTTTGACTGTAACACTGGTCAGTAGCATAGCATCTCTTGTGTTCCCCCCAGAAACAACTGAAAGAGTAGCATTCAGCTCATGTTTCCGGACTTTCATGTGGATCACAGAACTTCACCTGCTGAGTTTGAAGTTTCAAAAAATGCCACTTGTCTTTTGAAAGGCCCTGTTGCTAACCTATGTGTGTTACAGTAAGAGAGCAAGGATGCCACCCTCATGCCTCATGTTTTTCTCAGAGGCGTAACTGTCCACCTAGTTTAGTTTTTAACGTGTAGTAATAATAATAATAATAATATTTTATTTTTATATCCCGCCCTCCCCGCCGAGGCGGGCTCAGTATACATTATAAACATCATTGCAGTTTGACAATATAAAAAAATAATATGTTAGAATATAGTGGAAGATGGATTTAGTATATGTAATGAGATAAACAACTGGAGATACCATAGACTGAACATGGGACCTTTTGTATGCCAAGTAGATGCTTTTGCATGCCAAGCAGAGAGCCAGTTTGGTGTAGTGGTTAAGTGCGCTGGCCGAGTTTGATTCCCCACTCCTCTACTTGCACCTGCTGAAACGGCCTTGGGTTTGCCATCACTCTTGCAAGAGTTGTCCTTGAAAGGGCAGCTTCACCTACCTCACAGGGTGTCTGTTGTGGGTGAGGAAGGTAAAGGAGATTGTGACCACTCTGAGATTCAGAGTATACGGTGGGATATAAATCCAATACCATCTTCTTTCATGGGAATTGATTTGGGGCATGACAGCCCTAAATATAAATAAATAAATAAATATATATATATATATATATATATATATATATATATATATATATATATATATATATATGGGGGGGGCTCCCTCTTGGGTATCCTGCCCCCCCAGGGAAAGTGTATGCGCAATACATAGCCTCTCCTTCCCGGTGTAGTGAATGCCGCGTGGTCACTGTCCGGCTATGCCACGGACAAGTGCTCCTCACAGACAAGGCATCCATACTGAACCAGTGGTCGGAGTATTTTCAGGTTCTCTTCAGTGCCAACCGCGTAGTTCAAGATTCAGCAATCCACCTCACCCCACTTCAACCAGTGAAAACAGAGTTGGATGAGATTCCCACCCTAGAAGAGACTGTTAAAGCCATCAAGCAACTGAAAAGTGGCAAGGCAGCGGGAGTTGATGGAATTCCACCAGAGATCTGGAAGCATGGGGGCACAGTACTACACAGCTCACTTCACAAAGTACTTGTCACCTGCTGGGAACAAGGCAAACTACCACAGGACTTTCGCGATGCAATCATCATCACTCTACACAAGAACAAAGGGGAAAAGTCAGACTGCTCCAACTACCGGGGGATAACCCTGCTCTCCATCGCAGGCAAAATCCTTGCCAGAATACTCCTGAACAGACTGGTGCCCACCATTGCAGAAGAACTCCTCCCAGAGAGCCAGTGCGGCTTCAGAGCTAACAGGAGCACCACCGACATGGTATTTGTTCTCAGGCAGCTCCAAGAGAAATGCAGGGAACAGAACAAGGGTCTATATGTGACTTTTGTTGACCTTACCAAAGCTTTCAATACCGTTAGCAGGAAAGGCCTGTGGCAAATCTTGGAACGTTTAGGATGTCCCCCAAGGTTCCTCAGCATGATCATCCAGCTACATGAAGACCAGCGAGGCCAAGTCAGACACTGCAACGACCTCTCGGAGCCCTTCCCAATAGATAGATAGATAGATGAATTTATTGTCATTGTTCTCAACAAAAAGAGAGCAACGAAATGAGGTGCTCTTCCACAAACATACCAACACATCAAACACACATATTCATAAACCATTTAAATACATCTGAAACCATTAAACCATTTAAACCATTAAAACCATTTAAATACATCTAAAACGGATAAACATTCATAAAACCATTAAAACCATTTAAACCATTAAATAAACATTCATAAAACCATTAAACATTCATAAAACCATTAAAACCATTTAAACCATTAAATACATCTAAAACAGATAATCCTTCATAACCCTGCATTTAACCTAACCACAGCACTTGGATAGAAACTGTCCTTAAATCTGTTTGTCCTAGCCTTCAACACTCTATATCGTCTACCTGACGGTAAGATCTCAAAAAGCAAATGAAGAAGAAGAAGAAGAAGATATTGGATTTATATCCCGCCCTCCACTCCGAAGAGTCTCAGAGCGGCTCACAATCTCCTTTACCTTCCTCCCCCACAACAGACACCCTGTGAGGTGGGTGGGGCTGGAGAGGGCTCTCACAGCAGCTGCCCTTTCAAGGACAGCCTCTGCCAGAGCTATGGCTGACCCAAGGCCATTCCAGCAGGTGCAAGTGGAGGAGTGGGGAATCAAACCTGGTTCTCCCAGATAAGAGTCCGCACACTTAACCACTACACCAAACTGGCTCTCCAGTTTGGCCCAGATGTGTATGGTCCCTTAGGATCATTTGTATCTTCCTTTTACATGCCATATTATACAGATCCACCAATGAGGGGAGAGAACATCCACAAATCTTTTGTGCTCTTCTCGTCACTCTTTGGAGCACCCTTCTCTCTGCTTCCGTGCAGCTCCCAAACCACGCGCAGAGGCAATAAGATAAAATGCTCTCAATGGAACTACGATAAAAGGCAACCAGCAGACTCCCTGACAGTTGTAGTGATCTTAAGAGTCTTAAGTAGTATAGTCGTTGCTGGGCCTTTTTCTCTAGAGCTAAAGTATTTGCCCCCCATGTTAGATCCTGTTTCATGGTAATTCCCAGAAACTTCCATTCTGTCACCTGTTCTACCATAACACCATCAATAAACAACGGCTGGGTGTCCAAACTACTCTTCCTGTAATCCACTATAATTTCCTTCGTCTTATTTATATTTAAAATAAGATTATTTACTTTACACCAAAGGGACAGCTGTTGAACTTCCCTCCTGTACGCAGACTCATCATCCTCAGAGATGAGCCCTACCAACGTTGTATCATCTGCATACTTAATGATTTTGTTACTCAGACTGCTGGAAACACAATCAGATGTGTAAATAGTGAAAAGAAGTGGACTCAAGACACATCCCTGAGGGGTGCCAGTATTTAAGATCTTCATGGAGGAAATATATCCATCCATTTTAACCCTTTGTGAACGACCTGACAAAAAATTCAAAATCCACTCACATATAGAGTCCGACAGCTTCAAATCTTTAAGCTTAGACAACAATAGGCACAGGTGTAAAGCAAGGCTGCGTTCTCGCGCCAACTCTCTTTACGATCTTCTTTAGCATGATGCTTCAAAGAGCCGCAGTAGATCTAGATGATGACGATGGTGTCTACATCCGCTATCGCACTGATGGCAGCCTGTTCAACCTGAGGCGACTAAAGGCTCACTCCAAGACAATGGAAAAACTCATCCGAGAGCTACTGTTTGCTGATGATGCTGCACTCGTCTCCCACTCGGTATCAGCTCTGCAGCATATGACGTCCTGCTTTGCAGAGGCTGCCAAGCTATTCAGCCTAGAAGTTAGTCTGAAGAAGACAGAAGTTCTCCATCAGCCTGCACCCCAGGAAGATTATCACCCTCCCTGCATCACTGTGGGTGAATCAGTTCTGAAGACAGTTCAGCTACCTGGGGTGCATCATCTCCTCAGATGCCAAGATCGACAAGGAGCTTGACAACAGGCTGGCAAAGGCAAACCGTGCATTTGGCCGACTGCACAAAAGAGTGTGGAGCAACAAGCATCTGAAAAAAGGCACAAAGATCAATGTTTACAAAGCGGTTGTGATGACAACCCTCATCTACGGCTCCGAATCGTGGGTTTTATACCGTCATCACCTGCGACTCCTTGAGCGCTTTCATCAGCGCTGCCTTCGCACCATCCTCAACATCCACTGGAGTAACTTTGTGACCAACACTGAAGTCCTCAAGAGGGCGGAGGTTATATATATATGCGTGTGTGTGTATAATTGTCCTTGATCTTGCACATGTGGAGAGTATTGTTACCAAAATCTGCTTCAAAACGCTAACTCCAATGGTATCCTGTTTGCTTTCTCTACAGAACCGAGTTCCCACTATGTCATCTCTTTGAAAGCTTTTAACAATGCTGGGGACCACTCTGAGATTCAAAGTATAGGGTGGGATATAAATCCAATATCATCATCTACCACTGAGCTACAGCAGGGCAATAAAACACCACCAGCATCCATTTAGGAGTAGCAAGGCAGGGGAGGGATTCTGAAAGGGGGTGGGGAGTTGGTGATGCTCACTGCTTTGGGCATAGAAAGCACCAGAGTCCATCTCTAGTTAAAAGATCTCAGAGACCAGTTACTGGGAAAGAGTCGCTCTGCCTAGCATTCCCTGTCAGTTCTAATTGGCAGTACAATGCTAGATCAGGGTCCTTTTAAAGGAAATTTGACTGGGGGACAGCAGGATAGGAAGGCACTCATTACAGACTTTATGGGCCAGCCATAAACAGATAATTAGTTTCCACTCACTCTGTAGGCCAATAGGCCGCCTCCGACAGAAGCAGGAAGTATGAACAGTGCAGGAAGCCAATAGTCATCAAGACTAACAATAGTAAACTGATCGAATTGGATGTACTCGCTTTACTTCTGTCTGTTTTAAAAAGTCATTTATGTTGTTTTAGGGGATGTGAAATCTTTCACTGGGGGATATTAGGCGAGGTCCTAGGAGCAGGCTTCCAACTTCCAAGAGGGATCACCGAATAAACACCGTGCAGTGTGACTTAATAAAATCTCTCTATATTTGTAATTATGCCATAGATTGTAGATTTTGTTGTAATGCGTTGACCACTATGCTGTAGTCCATTTCTGTATTCCACATGCAATAACATATATAGTTATTAACATTAAAAGAGAACTGTCTGGCCATATTGAAATTGACTAGACAGTCCTTTGGCTCGAAATGAAGCACTTTGTTAAGTTTGACTACTGAAGGTGTTTGGTGCCGTCTGTTCAGTGGTCCCGACGAAGATCGTGGAAGCTCACTTACACTCTGGAATATTGTGTTGACCGTCTGGAGCAGCCCCATAGCCAGAAATATTTTTTGGGGGGTAGGGGATAAAATTTTGCATGGGAGGGCCGTGGGGCTTGGCTGTTTCTTCCAGTGGCCAGCTGCCTGGCCCCAGCTCTCTCTCTTGTGCTCGCTCTGTCTCCACTGCTGACCTTTCCTCCTGCCTGCGTCCCTGAGAAAGTCATGGAGGGGTAACCCGGCAGGGAATGCCCCAGTGGCTCGGGGCAGCTGCTGACCTTCCCTCCTGCCACGAGAAACTTGTGCTCACTTGCTCAGCAACACCAGAGGTTCACCTCCCCCCTCCTGTTCCTGGGTTCTGGAGGCGCTTTGCAATTGACACACCCGCTCAAAAGCCTGGCCTCCCGCTCTTCGCGTTGTGAGGTGGCGGTGTGAGGGAAGAGGTGAAGCAAGCGGAATTGGGGGAGGCTGCCGGGGCGAGGGCACTGCAGCCAGGATTCAGCAGCTAGTGGCCAGGAGAGCTCGGCAAAGCAACATGAAGGGACCTGGCTCTCTCTCTCTCTCTTTCTTGGTCTCTCTATCGCTGCTTCCTCTCCCTCTCACTCTCACTGTCGCTCTCTCTTGCACTCTGTCTCGTGTGCGGGGTGGGGGGAAGAGAAATAGCCTCAGAATGGAGGGGCCCTGCAGAGGGAAAGAAGAGTTTACACAGAGCGGCTCTGCCCCCTGGGCCCCCCCATAACTGCAGGCCTGGCCTGGAGTCTCTTGGAACCCTAATTCAAGGACTTGACACTTTTGTGTATTGATACAGATGGGACTGTGGTATATGTTTTGTGCTTTAAAAAGCTTCTAGGGGCTTTCTTCAAGCATGTATTTGATGTGTATTTAATACATTAATAAGAACATACGTTATTGTATGTGGAATACAGAAATCGACTACAGCATCATTACAAATATAGAGAGACTTTATTAAGTCACACTTCACGGTGTTTATTCTGTGATACTATAAATGTTTCACCGCGGTCCCTTTGGATTCCTATCATAACCTCCAGGTGGTGGCAGGAGATCTCCTAGGATTACAAGTGATCTCTGGGTCACAGACCCAGGGCTTTTTTTGCAACAGGAACTCCTTTGCATGTTAGGCTATACCCCCCTGATGTAGCCAATCCTCCAAGAGCTCACAGGGCTCTTCTTACAGGGCCTACTGTAAGTTTCAGGAGGATTGGCTACATCAGGGGTGTGTGGCCTAATATGCAAAGGAGTTCCTGCAACAAAAAAAAGCCCCACAGAGATCAGTTCACCCAGAGAAAGCAGCTCATTTAGAAGGTGGATGGTAGGGCACTATACCCATGGAAGGCCTTTCCTTTCTAAAACTCTACTTTGTGAGCGACTGGCATTAAATTTGTGAGCTCCTGCATAAAGTAGTGTGCTCTGGGGTCATCCTTGCTGAGCTAAGACAAAAATGTGTGAGCTGGAGGCTGAAAATCTGTGAGCTAGCTCACGCTAACTCAGCTTAGAGGGAACACTGCCCTCGAGTCTTCTCCAGCACCACAGCACGAAAGCATCTATTCTTCTGCGCTTGGCCTTCCTTATGGTCCAACTCTCACAGCCATAGCAGAGTATAAAACCATAGAATCCACCCTCCAAAGCAGCTGTTTGCAGCAGGGGAACTAATCTCTGTCATCTGAAGACCAGCTGTAATTCTGGGAGATCCCCAGGTCCCACCTGGAGGTTGGCAACCCCTATAGGAGATTTTTAAGCCTGTGCTTACCTCTTCCATGGAACTTGGTGCGATTTAGAGGCCCTGTTGACGGAATCAGGCTCCTCATGTATGTATTGCACACGTTTTCTCAGGCATTAAATGAATTCAGCTCATTTTAAAACAGATCCAATATTGTGAAAAGGAAAACTCACATCCCAGTGGCACTCAAACGGCACAGACCTTGTTTTCTAGACGCGGGCGGGCCTGAATCCCTTGACAATACAGTGCGATGCTTTGTACATTAGAAACCTTTCTTCTGCTACACTCTGGTGGAATAGGCAGCAACTGGGAATCGAGTCAAAGGATTCGGATTCCACATTATTTAGGCGGCTGAAAAGCTCTCAGCAAGATGGAAAGTTTTAAAATGAACATTATGAATAACGTCTCCTTTTCCAAATAAATTAAAAGAGACTTGAAAGGGTTGCCTTCTCTGGGTTAAAAAAGTCCTGGAGATTTGGGTGTGGAACTTGAGGAGGGTGGCATTTAGAGAGAAGGCAGATCTCAGGAGGGTGTAACGCCATACAGCCACCCTCCAAAGCAGCTGTTTCCTGAAGGTCAGCTTTTCCCAGACAATCAGGTATATTCCCAAGAGATCTCCAGGCCCCATCTGAAAGCTGACAACCCCATCATTCCGTAAGCAGACAGCAATTAATGTTAATCTAAGAACAGTAGCCCATGGTGCAGAGTGTTAAAGCTGCAGTACTGCAGTCCTAAGCTCTGCTTACGACCTGAGTTCGATCCCCGGCGGACGTTGGGTTTTCAAGTAGCCGGCTTGAGGTTGACTCAGCCTTCCATCCTTCTGAGGTCGTTAAAATGAGTACCCAGCTTGCTGGAGGTAAAGTGTAGATGACTGGGGAAGGCAATGGCAAATGAGTTCCTGCTGTGCTTTTTCTACACAAAAAGCCCTGAGTGAAACAATGGTGATCTCAGGGGGTGTGGCCTGATATGCAGATGAGTTCCTGTTGGACTTTTTCTACAAAAAAAGGGCCCTGCATGCCCCACATATAGCTTGTCTATTGGAGGACTGGAAATGAACAATAGATTAGGTGGCTGCTCATTTCCAGTCTTCCAGTAGACATACTATGTCTCGGACATGTATATGTGTGTCTGTTTCTGAGACGTCCAATTACTGATTCCAATTTTGACACTTTGGGGAACTTACTGGACTTTAGAGACATTTTGCACAAGCACTTTATCGGATTGCATTGCATCGCATCACATTCAAGTTTACATTGGAACAAATCTTGAAACAGTTTCTAATATTGTATTTCTATCTTAAATGAATTTGTTATAAGCTGATATAATTGCTGGTATTGGTCATTTATTCATGGTCTAATTTTAGTTACTCAGTAGCCCTTTCTGTGCATCGCTTTGTTGTTTACTGTGTTTATTATTGTGGCGGCTGGAGATCTCCTGAGTTTACAACTGATTTCCAGGCAACAGAAATCTGTTCGCCTGGAGAAAAGGGGTGCTTTGGAAAGTGGACTCTATTGTACCCTATTGAAGTCCCTCCCTTCTCCAACCCCCATCCCACCCCCGGCCCATGCCCAAAATCTCCAGAGATTTCCAAACCCAGATCTGGCAACCCTAGTTGCTTGTAGTTAATGTATTCTCTTTGAGAGCCAGTTTGGTGTAGTGGTTAAGTGCGCAGACTCTTATCTGGGAAAACCATGTTTGATTCCCCATCCCTCCACTTGCAGCTGCTGGAATGGCCTTGGGTCAGCCATAGCTCTTGTAGGAGTTGTCCTCGAAAGGGCAGCTGCCGTAAGAGCTCTCTTAGCCCCACTTGCCTCACAGGGTTGTTGGGGGGGGAGGTAAAGGAGATTGTAACCGCTCTGAGATTCAGAGTATAGGGTGGGATATAAATCCAATATCATCTTCTTCTTTCATGGGAATTGATTGGGGGCATGGCAGCCATATATATATATATACACACACTCTGTGTGTGTGTGTGTATAATTGTCCTTGATCTTGCGCATGTGGAGAGGATTGTTACCAAAATCTGCTTCAAAACACTAACTCCAGTGGTATTCTGTTTGCTTTCTCTACAGAACCGAGTTCCCACTATGTCATCTCTTTGAAAGCTTTTAACAATGCTGGGGAAGGAGTCCCTCTCTACGAGAGTGCCACCACCAGATCACTGACAGGTGAGTTGAACTGGCTGACCTGATCTATTGACCCATGTTTCTGCCATACTGCTGAATGGGTTTGGAAACCAATAAACATGGAAAGCAAGTGAAGCCATTCTTAAAAAAAAAAAACTGGAGGGACTTCATGGATGAGTACTTTGCTGCAAGAGCATATAGTGATGGTCACAAGCCTAGACATCTTTGAGAGAGGATTAGACAGACTCGTGGAGTAGAGGTTTATTGGGAGCTATTTGCCATGGTGATTAAAGGCAACGTCCACATTTAGAGGCATCCAGCCTCTGAATATCAGTGCCAGGAGGAAACATTAGGGGAAGGCCTCAGATTCTATGTCCTTTTGTTAGACCTACAAAGGAACTGATTGGCTACTGTGTGAGAGAAGATGCTGGACCACTGGTCTGATCCAGCAAGGCTCTTCTTATGTTCATATGCACTGAGTTCAAACTTATTTGGGGAGAGCCAGTTTGGTGTAGTGGTTAAATGTGTGGACTCTCATCTGGGAGAACTGGATTTGATTGAAGTGCAGTGCGTGGACAGACTGTCTCGAGGGTCAGTCATAATCGTGTCAGTGCTGTTCTGGAAAGAGCAGTTTCGGTCAGAGCTCTCAGTCCACTGGGGGGGGGGGGTGGGGGGGGGGTGTCTGTTGTAGGGGAAAGGGCGGAAAAGGTGATTGTTAGCTGCTCTGAGACTTGGTGGGGTTTGAGTAGTGGGCAGGGCAGGGTATAAATCCAATCTCTTCTGCAGAGGGACTACAAGGACTGGCTCTGACATCAATCATTTGATTACCTGCCCCTTGATTTTAAATCAAGTTCATTGAAAAATATTGCATCTCAGGATATATGATGTTAGGTCTTTTTAGTTTAGTTTATTACAGTCTCAAGGCCAGAATACAGTGTAAACATAATTTAGAAAAGTAAAAGCAAACATAGTATACAGAACTAGTGATCTAAATTTTAAGAACTTTTAAAATGCAAATCCTGCAGTCTAAGAATCAATGCACAAAACTCGGCAAGATGTTAGGTCTATAATGGATGGTCTACATATTTAAATCATGTAGCTTGCAGTCATCAAAGGGTTAAGATACATTTTGGTGAGCTCAGGGCCGGCCCTAGCCTTTCTGGCGTGCTAGGCAGCAGAGCTCTGCCCCCGCCCCAGTCACTGGGCCTGCTGCCTATTCGCGAGTAGCCCCACGGCTGCCACCTACTCATGAGTAGGTATGGTCTACTCACAAGTAGGCAGCAGCCGCAGAGATACGCTAGAAGGGCTAGGGCCAGCCCTGAGGGAAAGAAAAATGCAGCAGCGGTGGTGATGGAGGGGGCGGGCGGGCAGGGAGGGAAGGGAAGGAAAAGTGCGGTGGCAGCAGAGGGGAGAGAGGCAGGCAGGCAAACTGGCATTTGTCATGGGTGGGGGGGAGCCCAATTTGGCGCCCCCTTCTTCCTGGTGCCCTAGGCAAGCACCTAGTTTGCCTAGTGGGTGAACCGGCCCTGGGTGAGCTCCTCCTGTGAGAAGGGACCCTGAAGAGATGGGTCTGTAGCCAGACCATACAAGTGGTTGCTTAGGGTTAGGGATGGGCACAAACCTCATTGTTGCAGTTTGGTTTAGTTCGTTGTTTGCGGCTGAACCATGAATTGATACAAACGGGCAGGCTGGTTCACAAAAATTAGTAGGGAGTAGAAAGCAGGGGTTTAGTCATTTAAACCCCTGCTTTCTGCTCCCCACCACTTAGCTGTTCTTTGTGAAGAGCAGAAAGCAGGGGTTTAAATAGCTAAACCCCTGCTTTCTGCTCCCTGTTGCTTTCTACTCTTCACAAACTGCCTTAAAATTATGGAAGTTTGTGGCAGCTATTCAGTTCACAAACTTTGGTTTGCAAACCACACACCAGCCAAAATCCATCACAAATTTACATCCATGACCTGGTTCATACCCATTCCTACTTAGGGTAGCACAATGAAGAGAATATTCAAGCACAGCTGGAGCTCACTCAGTCCCCAAAGCCAAACCCCTGCTTTCTGCTCTTCATACCACCGCCAACTGGGTCGACACCATACTCCTAGGGCAATGAGGTCAGGCCGATGGTGGGATTCTAGCAGGAGCTCCTTTTCATAGTAGGCCACACCCCCCACATGTAACCAATCCTCCAAGAGCTTACAAAAAAGAGCCTTGTAAGCTCTTGAAGGTTTGGCTACATGAGGGGGATGTGGCCTAATATGCAAAAGAGTGCTAGAATTCCACGCCGGGCATCAGATCAGCTTGGGCCCAGTTGGCAGTGAAGTAGGAGGAAGCAATTTGTGCCTCTTGCCCCTGCCCAGGAACCAAGCTGTGCACCCACCCAATGTGATTCCACTTTGCAGATGCTTTGAAAGTGACCCATCATGCAGAAGCAGTTTGCACGGTTGTCTGGTGACATATAAATCAGCCTCCCGGTGCACAACGCTGACCAGTACAGTCGGGATATTTTACTTCAGCCATGACAACCAATGCCTATAAATTAGACTCAGTGCTAAAATAAGACAACTGTGCTTTTCTCTGGATTTAACTAGAAAGGCCAGTGAGGGAGCAAAATGAAATCATTACACCTCTCAGAAATGTATTACATTTTCCCTACTGACAGTAAACTACACACGGGCTTATGACAATGCTCTCAAGCAGTATTACTTTTCCAAATGCCAGATCTGAGCATAATTTGAATGTCTAAAGGCCACATTAGAGGAATTCTAATACCGTCAGCATCCTGGGAAAATAACCAGAACATATCAAGCAGACAGATGGAAATCTTCCTCATGCCACTGTGGCCACACAGGAGAAAGTCATTTAAAAAGTATGATGGGAGTTAAGGTTTTATTATGACAATTATAATTTATTACAAGAAGCATTTTCAGGTAGATGCTGAGCTGATCTAATTTAGTCCACCTTCCAATGATGTCAGGGGCATGCGGCATATGCAAATGAGTTGTGCTAATATTGTGCTAACGAGCCCCAGCACCTCTTTTTCTATGAAAGGACCCTGCCCCCCCCCCCACCACCACTATATAACCATCTATCCTTCTCCCACTCACTTCCTCATTTTCCAATCCTCCCAGCGCTCAATAGGGTTGTCAGGTCTGATAATTGCACTGGCAAGGAGGGATATTCCAGCAGTGGGGGCAGAGTGCCATGACATGCTGACATCGCACCAAAGTAGTGTTATCACATCAGTGACACTCTGCTTGTTGGGCAAAACTCTGTGGTAAAATTGCCCTGAAACCATGGAACTTTACCCAAAAACTAGAGCATTGCCATGCAACATCACCAACGTGATAATGTCACTTCTGTGTGATGTTAGCATATTGTATTTGGGAGCAGGAATTTGCCTGCTGGCCAGCTGACCAACAGCAGGCAACAGCCCCCAAAAAACCCAGGGGATCCCCACCCCCAAGTGAGGTATGGCATCCCTAGTGATTACCCATCCTTCCGGGCAGGGCTCTTTTTGTAGCAGGAACTACATTACTTATTAGGCCGCACCCCCCTGATGTAGCCAATCCTCCAAGAGCTTACAGGGTTCTTCTTACAGGGCCTATTGTAAGCTTTTGGAGGATTGGCTACATCAGGGGGGTGCGGCCCAATATGCAAAAGAGTTCCTGCTACAGAAAAAAGCCCTGCTTCCTGACCAGTGTTGGGCAGTGCATGCCTCTAGGAAAGTGGGTGGTGAGAAGGCTCACAACAAGCAGATGGCAGTATCAGAGTTGAGTGGATGAAAAGCAGTGTCTGTGGGACCCAGCAGAAAACCTTGGCCTTAGCAGCTGGCCCATCTCAAGATATGTTGACACTGACCTTGCACTCCACTATGATTTTATGGCTTTGCCACTGAGAATGGCCATCACCATCCACACCTCTTCCCATACATCATAACCTATACACTGTGTACAATCAGAGCCTTTTTTCTTAGCAGGAATGCACAGGAAGACAGTTCCAGCTGACTTGGTGTCAGAGGATGTGGCTAATACGCAAATGATTCCTGCTGGGCTTTTTCTACAAAAAAAACCCTATGTGAAACAATGGTGATGTCAGGGGGTGTGGCTTAATATGCAAATGAGTCTCTGCTAGGTTTTTGTACAACAAAAGCCCTATGTACAATGATACTAGATGCTTGTAGCCGCCACCACCTCCTGTGGCAGTGAATTCCACATGTTAATCACCCTTTGGGTGAAGAAGTGCTTCCTTTTATCCATTTTAACCCGACTGCTCAGCAATTTCATTGAGTTCTTGTATTGTGAGAAAGGGAGAAAAGTGCTTCTGTTGTGTGGTTTGTTGTACTGACTACTGCTCTCGATTCTGATCAAGATCTTTGTGGGGATGGTGTTTTGAAGTGATTCGTTTTAATGTCATTTTGATTGTTGTTTCAATGTTGTAAGCAGCCCTGAGCCCGCTTGCAGGACAGGGTGGGGTATAAATTGAAAAAAAAAATTAAATTAAAATGAAAGTCTCAGCTCCAACTCCTGGCATCTCTGGTTTAAAATATCTCGAGTAGCTGACCTCTCTTCAAATACTTGGAAAGCTGCAGCTTCTGCCAACTGGAGTAGGTAATACATGGTTAGGTGAACCAGTGGGGTCATTCCTGAAAAAGGCCGCCCCTTGCAGAGCTTGGAAGGCAATTCTAATTGATGTCCTTGAGCAAGATCCCCTTTGCAGGTGGCAAGAGCTTTGCACTGCATGCAAAAGAGCAAGGCGGCATTATAGATTCATTTGTATATTCATAGCGTTAGGCAATTATGCATTAGAACATCGTGTTCTTATTATTAGAACATGAAGAGGGTCCTGGGAAGGACAGTGTTGCTTCGCTGCACTACAAGCCCTAATACCGGCAATGCCAAAATGAGACATAAAACAAAGATGCAAATACAAAGAGAAAGAAAGGGCAGTAATGCCCCTCTAATCCCAACGAAATAACTGGGCTCAGAAAACGGTAACTTTGCTTCCGATCGCAATGTCAGACAGCTATCGCAGCGAAAAGGGTAGAAGCGTGAGAAGTGTCCTCGGGTTGCCAGGTCTGTGTTGGAAAATTTGGGGGGTGGAGCCAGGAGAGGGTGGGATTTGGGGCGGGGGAGGAGCCTTAGCATGGTACAAGGCCATAGAGTCGCCCGCCATGTCGAGAATTTTCTCTGAGGAAGGAAGGTGAAGTCACGGGAAGTAAAAGGAAGTGACTGTAGATCAGGACTTCTTTTGTAGCGAAAGCCCAGCATGAACTCATTCGCATACTAGGCCACCCCCCCGACACCACCATCATCTCACCCCTTGCACAATGCAGGTAATCCACACACACACAGTGACCCCTGCTCCATGCCCAGAAGATGGCCAAAGAAACCAAACAAACCCCTCTGCAGGATCCCTGGCCAAACTGGCCTGGAGAAGGATTGCCTCCTGACCCCAAAGTGGTGAGCAGCACTCCCATGGGTGTGTAAGCAGGGGCCATGAGAACTAAGCACTGGTGCAACCCTTCCTGCCCTCCTACTGGTGATCTGCCTAAGTTCACAGGATCAGCATTGCTGTCAGACGTCCATCTAGCCTCTGTTTAAAAACCTCCAATGAAGAAGAGCCCACCACCTCCCAAGAAAGCCTGCTTAACTATGGAACCACTCTGTCAGGAAGTTCTTCCTAATGTTTAACCAAAAACTCTTTTGATTTCATTTCAACCTGGTGGTTCTAGTCTAGGGTTGCCAAGTCCAATTAAAGAAAAATCTGGGGACTTTGGGGGTGGAGCCAGGAGACTTTGGGGGTGGAGCCAGGAGACATTGGGGGTGGAGCCAAGAACAAGGATGTGACAAGCATAATTGAACTCCAAGGGAGTTCTTGCCATCACATTTAAAGAGACAGCACACCTTTTAAAATGCCTTTCTTCCATAGGAAATAATTAAGGATAGGGGCACCATATTTTGGGGCTCATAGAATTGGACCCTCTGGTCCAATCGTTTTGAAACTTGGGGGGTGTTTTGGGGAGAGGCACTAGATGCTATACTAAAAATTTGGTGCCTCTACCTCAAAAAATAGCCCCCCCAGAGCCCCCAATACCCATGGATCAATTTCCTTTTATTCCCTATGGGAATCGTTCTCCATAGGGAATAATAGAGTGCCTAGTAGACATTTCCCTCCCCGCCCCACGCTTTCTAAAGGGGGGGAGGGCCTCCAAACTAGGGAATCCCCTGCCCCCTCCCTCTCACACACACACACTTACCAGATCTTCCTCCGGACAACTCTACTTCCTGTGAAAACGAAAGCAAAAGAAAGGGAGGGACTGTTCTCAGAAGCCCTTTCTCCTTCCTGCTTCCTGCCCAGCCTTAAAGGGGCAGACATTTTGCAAACGGCTCAGGAGCTCTACAACATGAAGCCTAAAGGTATGTTCTCCCCCCCCTCCACCCCCCACCCCCGCTTCCAGAGTTTTGAAGAGCGGGAGATGAGGCTGCGAACCCAGAAGTCTCCCGCCAGAGCGGGAGGTTTGGGAAGCCTATTCTAGTCTGACCTTCTGGGGCAACATAAAACAACTCCATACCATCCTCTATATGACAGCCTTTCAAGTACTTGAAGATGGTGATCCTATCACCTCTCAGTCGTCTCCTCTCCAGACTAAACATACCCAGATCCTTCAGCCTTTTCCTTGTAAGAATTGACCTCCAGACCCCTCACCATCTTGGTGCCCTCCTCTGGACATGCTCCAGCTTGACTTTATCCTTCTTAAACTGTGGTGCCCAGAAATGAACAATTCAAAGGGCATTGTGCCAAAACAGTGGGGGAAAGTGCATGGATCAGATTTTTTTTTTTTACACTCAGGGGGTCTAAGGTTCCATTCCTGATATAGGGTTGCCAGCTCTGGGTTTGGAAATACCTGGAGGTGTAGGGGGTGGAGCCTGAAGAGGTTTGGGGAGGAGAGAGACGTCAATGAGAAATAGTACCATTATTTAGTAGGCTTATATTCCGCCCTTCCCCATAATGGGCTCAGGGTGGATCACAACATAAATTGGACAATAAAAACCCACAATTCAGATTTAAAACAATACAATAATGCTCGTTTATGTTTATGTTTAATTTGATTTATACCCACCCTCCCCGCCAAGGCAGGCTCAAAACCAAAACAGTAGAACAATAAAACGAAACAAGGTGCATCACCGGTGGAAAGGGCACATTTCACAAAATACAACAGTTTTTGGCCCAAAAAGAAGTGATGGTGTTAATAATCAGATTCAGTACCGCAACAAGGCTGTAAAACATGATGTCACAACAAGGGAGGCCGACTGATGGAATAGTTGGTGGAATAGGACACCGTTGCCCCAACCAAAAGCCTGGTGGAACAGCTCCATCTTAGTGGCCCTATGAAATGGCAGTACCTCAGGTACCATAGAGTATAATGCCAAAGCAGCCATTTTCTCCAGGTGAACTCACCTCTGTCACCTGGAGATCAGTTGTAATAGCACATCTCCAGCCACCACCTGGAGGTTGGCAACCCTGCCCTGATATTCCCAGTTAAATCATTTTTTTTTCAAGTATTGGGAAAGACTTTTTTTGCTGTCTGAGAGCCCAGAGAGCGGCTTGCTAATAATGCCACTCTAAGTACACCAGTGGTCTGGTTCAGCATAAGGCAGTTTCAGATGTTAAACAACATGATGGGTTTCTCCCAGCAGAAACAAGCATTAAAGGGGAAAGTGTGTGCTATCCCTTCCACTGTAATAATGCAGTTACTTAATGACAGATGCCTATACATCAGCATTAGCAAAATGGCAAAATTCTGGGGAAGAAAATTGGCAGGGTATTTAGGGGTTCTCGTTTCCTGGTCCCGACAGATAAGATTATCGAAATACCTCTGTTTTGCTGTTCAGCGATGCGATGTTTCAGCAACTGAATTATCTTGATTGAATCTAAGTGCTAATATTGCTAGACTGCCTTTCTTTTTCAATATCCCATACATAGCAAGCTTTCGTCTATCTAAGATGTCACCAGGGAGAAAAGGATGTAACAGAAAGATGCAAAAGTGTTTTATGTCTTTAATGCATAACATATGTTACCTTTCAGCTAAAGCTATGTAAACTAGTAATATTGCAGCTATATATATATATATATATATATATATATATATATATATATATATATATATATATATATATATTATATATTTTCCCCCTGTTCACTTTTTGGGCAAAACTCTTTCCAATTTCTTTTTCTTCCAGTTTTGCAGTGGAAACTGAAACCTCAAAGCACAAATGAGTCATATTCTCCATTATTAGGCAATGCTGTTGTAGAACATCTCTGGAACGTCAAGCGCAAAGGAAAAAAAACGATCATGTTCTGTCTCATTTTTTTTGCATCAAAATATCTTAGGGAAGAGCACAATGATTAAATGAATAGCAACCTACTTCCCCTTTCCCAAAGAGCTTATGCCAGTGTGCAGAGTGGCATATTTTTGGCATGAATTAAAAAAAAAGAAAAAATTGGGTTGGGGGGTTGCATTTGGTCATACAGGTTTCAGTAAGGAGCAGGGCTTCTTTTTTGTAGCAGGAACTCTTTTGCATATTTGACCACACACCCCTGATGTAGCCAGTCCTCCTGGAGCTTACAGCAAGCCCTGTACTAAGAGCCCTGTAAGCTCTTGGAGGATTGGCTACATCAGGGGGGTGTAGCCTGATATGCAAAGGAGTTCCTGCTACAAAAAAAAAAAAACCACTCTGGTAATGAGCAAGATCGTTGAACTTCCTAACATTTTTCTGTTATTTGTGTTCACAAGTATGAGGGTTAGGGATGCCAGCTTCCAGAAGGGATCTAGGAATTCCCCCCAGCATTACAGCTCATCTCCAGACTAAAAAGATCAGTACCCTTGGAGAAAATGGATGCTTTACAGGGTGGACTGTATGCCATTGGAGAAAATGGATGCTTTACAGGATAGACTGTATGCCATTGGAGAAAATGGATGCTTTACAGGGTGGACTGTATGCCATTGGAGAAAATGGATGCTTTACAGGGTGGACTGTATGCCATTGGAGAAAATGGATGCTTTACAGTGTGGGCTGTATGCCATTGGAGAAAATGGATGCTTTACAGGGTGGACTGTATGCCATTGGAGAAAATGGATGCTTTACAGGGTAGACTGTATGCCATTGGAGAAAATGGATGCTTTACAGGGTGGACTGTATGCCATTGGAGAAAATGGATGCTTTACAGGGTAGACTGTATGCCATTGGAGAAAATGGATGCTTTACCGGGTGGACTGTATGGCATTGGAGAAAATGGATGCTTTACAAGGTGGACTGTATGCCATTGGAGAAAATGGATGCTTTACAGGGTGCACTGTATGCCATTGGAGAAAATGGATGCTTTACAGGGTGCACTGTATGCCATTGGAGAAAATGGATGCTTTACAGGGTAGACAGTATGCCATTGGAGAAAATGGATGCTTTACAGGGTGGACTGTATACCATTGGAGAAAATGGATGCTTTACAGTGTGGGCTGTATGCCATTGGAGAAAATGGATGCTTTACAGGGTGGACTGTATGCCATTGGAGAAAATGGATGCTTTACAAGGTGGACTGTATGCCACTGGAGAAAATGGATGCTTTACAGGGTGGACTGTATGCCATTGGAGAAAATGGATTCTTTGGAGGGCAGACTCTATGGCATTCTACTCCACTGAGGTCCCTATGCTCCTTAGGTTCCATTTCCAAATTTCCAGGTCTTTCCCAACCTGGATCTGGCAATCCTGCCCCCCATCCCCTGCTTGTGACCAGGGTGGGACCTGCCAATGTTAATAGAGAGGTCAGGTGCTTTACTAACTATGCAGTGGAGTAGAAGCTTTAAATAAACTACGTCCCACCCCAAATTACAACTCTGCCTACATCTTAATTCTAACTTTATATATGTATGTGGCTGGGCCCAGACTGGCATTTTGAGCCAGTACACGAACAGGATGCAGGTGGACCAAAAAAGTGTGATCAAATGTGTGCGTTCTCCTCCCGTCCCCCTCCTGCCCCTGGGCCATCCCACTCACACTGCAAAAAGCTACCACTTTGGAAGTGGTAGCTTTTTGCAGTGCGAGTGCGATGGTCCTCGGATGGGTTGGGGGCATCGGCAGATGGGCGGCAGATGTGCATGTTTGGTTATGCTTTTTTGGTCTGGTCCCATCCCATCCATGTGCTGGCTCAAAATGCCAGTCTGAACTCAGCTTGCTTTGCTTTTTCAATGAGGAAGGTTTTGTTTTCCCAAACCGCTCAGTGGTTGATTAGAAAATGCACAAAACCAAATTGATTTTTTAAAAAAGTGTTTAAAATTATATACACAAGAGAGCATATGGATCAGAGTAATTCTCAGCCAGGAATTTTTTATTTGTTTATTCTACAACATATTATATCACTATTTCATTTACTTCTCTCAAATAAAAGTCAATATGCTGCATCACATTTTCCACCTCCCCTCCTCCCTTTCAAGACTTCCCCAGTGTTACTTACAATATAAAAGCAATAAAGGTAATTTAACATTTTAAAAAAAACTGTTTAAAAAGAAAAAAGGAACCTATATTTTTTATGGTTATTACCTCATTCAATTAATGATCCAATATATTACTAAATTAAGTCATATTATCTATCTTATTAAAATCTTTTAAGAAAGAACAAAATATTTTCTCATACTCTCATTTTAACTATCATTCTTGTCTCAGTAAATTAAAAATAGCTAATAAACAAGTTATCCATTATCAAATATCACCAAGTGTCCTTTCACTCTCCAATGTTCTTCCACATAGTTCATTAAACTTTCGCCATACATCTGATTATTTGTTTTCGACACTTTTTTGGTGTCATACACCATCTATACAACATTTTGTAACAATGTTCTTTTATGTTATTACATGTCGATATTTTCATAGAGTTCTTCCACAAATATTCCCATTGTTCCATCTGAATTTCCTTGTTTATATTAATTGCCCCCTTTATCATTTGAGATTTTACCACTTCTTCCTCTGTAGACCATTTCAGTAACAGTTTATATACTCTTGAGATCAATTTTACGTCCTCACCAAACAGCATTTTCTCCATTTCTGTTTGTTCTTATCTTATTCCTTCATTCCTAATATCCTGCTTCAGCAGACTTTTAATTTGTAACCATTGAAACCAATTAAATTTATAATCCAATTCTTCCACTGATTTTAATTCTGCTTTGCCTCCTTGTATTTTTAGCAATTGTTTATATGGTAACCATTTCTCTTCCTCAATATCCAAATATAACTTTATTACTTCCGTTGGCACAATCCACAGCGGTTTCCTCTCATCTCCATATTTTTGGTATTTCAACCAAGTTTTAAGCAAACTACTTCTTACATAATGATGTGAGAAAAAACCATCCATTTTACTTTTCCCATAGCACAAATATGCATGCCAACCAAAAACCTTTCCATAGCCTTCTAATTCCTCAGCCAGGAAATTTTGCAGGTATTGATTCTTTGATTCTTGTAGGATGACACCAGACCCAATTAAGCCCCCAACTGCATGGTGAAGGTTTGGAATTCACTGTCACAAAGATTTAGCATATCCTGTAACTAGGGTTGCCAACTCCCGCTTGGGAAACACCTGGAAATTTGGGGGTGGAGCCTGGGGATGGACCTAATTGAGGAATAATGCCATAGAGTCTGCCCTCCAGAGCAACCATTTTCTCTAGGGGGACTTATCTTATTTATTTATTTATTTATCCTATGATTTGTATCCCGCTCTTGTATCTTCTGTCTCCTGGAGATCAGTTATAATTCCAGAAGATCTCCAGCCCCCACTTGAAGTTGGTGATCTTGTACCACCTTGTCAAAAAAGCCACACACAAAACGCACACACAATACAGGGTCCTAGCAAAAATATCAAAACAGTGGGAGGGCTTCTAGTGTCCTGGCCCCACTGATAGACCTGATGGTGCCTGGTTTTTTTGGCCACTGTGTGACACATAGTGTTGGACTGGATGGGCCATTGGCCTGTTCCAACATGGCTTCTCTTATTTTCTTAACTGGATAAACACTTTCAATATTCAGAGTATGGTCCGACATTCCAGATGCCTAAGAGCTAGCAAATTGGGTGCCAGGAGAATGGCTTTGAGGAAGCAAGTTCTGTAATGAGAGTGCCACTACAGAAAAGGCCTAGTGTTGGACCCCACACACTCATTCCACTTAATTGTGGCATTTTCCTCCAAAACAAGGAGCCTTCTCTTGACCCAGTGAACTCCTCTGCTTATGCAAGAACCTCTTGTATCTGGGGACGATTCCTTGTGCCAGACTAGTAGAATGGGTGCAGGATGATCCAACCATTATTCTCTGGCAATCATCCACCTCACCTCTGAAAGCTGGCTTCTCAGTTTATTTCATCTCTGGACAGGCAGAGGGGCAGGCAGGTGAACAAATGGATGGATGGACAGACAGACAGACAGGCAAACAGATGAACAGAGAAAAGACAGGTGGACAGACAGAGAGAGAGACAGGTGGACAGATGAACAGAGAGAAGACAGGTGGACAGACAGAGAGAGAGACAGGCAGACAGACAGATAGATGATAGATAGATAGATAGATAGATAGATAGATAGATAGATAGATAGATAGATAGATAGATAGATAGATAGATAGATAGATAGATAGATAGATAGATAGACAGAGACAGATAGACAGAGAGGCAGGCAGGCAAAAAGATGGGCGGACGGATGGACAGACAGACAGACAGGTGGACAAATGAAAATAATCATAATGATGCTTTTCAACACACATAGAAGTGAGAACGAAACCAGGCAAATAGTTTTTGCTTGTCCCTATACCTAGTTGAATAAGCCCATTCTATTTTTTTTTTCTTTCAACAATATTTAAACAGATGGTGCTCTTTCAAGCAATGTTGAGAGGTTTCAGGAGAGTGAGGGGAACAAAGCAAGTAACTCCTACACATGCCGGAGTGCTATGCTTACAAAACACAGCATTCAGAATAACAATTATTTTTGGTACTTCGTCAGGGTTTCTTTGTAAATCTACCATTCATTTATTTGAGTATAAAGACACAGGAGTCTTTCTGATGACAAACTAAACCTTGAAACTTCACTGGGAGAAAAGAAAGCAAAAACCACATATTTATAATGCATTTAAGCATTTAAAGAAACATATTGTTTAGTTTGAAGACAGTAGTGTGACTTAATAATTGTTCGTGTTTTGTTTTTTTTTCAATTAACGGTTCTCTCTTTTTGTTCTTCCTGTATTCTCCCCCCATCATCATTGTTTTGCCATACATTTAACCCATTGTGATGTGTTATCTCCCTGGCGGCTGTTACAATCTCTCCCCTCCCCCACACACAAATCTTTATTTTCATTTGTGGAATTCTTGTTTTTTGGTGGCTTTTTGTGACCCAGATCCCATTGACCCATTAGAAGTTGATTTTTATCCTTTGCTTGATGATTTCCCTACCTCAGTCCCAGATATCTCCACCCCCATGCTCCCACCAGTAGGTGTCCAGGCCGTCGCATTAACCCATGATGCCGTGAGGGTCAGCTGGGCGGACAACTCTGTCCCAAAGAATCAGAAGATGACCGAAGTTCGGTTCTACACGGTCCGATGGAGAACCAGCTATTTCACAAGTGCTAAATACAAGGTGGGTTTTGCAAGGATTTCTAAACAAGCTCCTCTTTCGCAGAGTGGTAAAGCCACAGTATTGCAGTCCTAAGCTCTGCTCTCGACCTGAGTTCGATCCTGGTGGAAGCTGGATTTCAGGTAGCCAGCTCAAGGTTGACTCAGCCTTCCATCCTTCCGAGGTCGGTAAAATGAGTACCCAGCTTGCTGGGGGGAAATTGTAGATGACTGGGGAAGGCAATGGCAAATCACCCTGTAAAAAGTCTGCCGTGAAAACGTTGTGAAAGCAACGTCACTCCAGAGTTGGAAGCGACTGGTGCTTGCACAGGGGACTACCTTTACCATTTTTATGACCTAACAGAGGCCTCTCACTCCTTATCATGAACAGGGCTGCATGAAAAGCATGGAAATTCATACCGTTACACCAGCAGATAGTCTGAGAACATCTGGTATTGCGTCACTGCCTTATCTCAGCAGGAGTGTAGACCTGGTCAGGAATCTGAATAGGAGACAGGCTAACCAAACTCCAGGCCTAAAGTTCTCCTGTAATTACAACTGATCTCCAGACTTCAGAGATCATTTGCCCTGGAGGAAGTGATAGCTTCATAGGGCAGACTCTATGATATAACATAGAGCTAGATAGACAGACTCTATGATATATCATAGAGAAATCCTGGAGATTTGAGGACAATGCTTGGGAATGGATTTCAGTTCCTCCTAGACTCAATAATATATCATAGAGGAACTGAAATCTGTTCCCAGGCACTGTCCTCAAATCTCCATGATTTCTCTATGATATATCATAGAGTCTGCCTATCTATCTCTATGATAGATCATAGAGTCTAGGAGGAACTGAAATCCGTTCCCAGGCACTGAAATCTCCAGGATTTCTCTATGATATATCATAGAGTCTGCCTATTTATCTCTATGATATATCATAGAGTCTAGGAGGAACTGAAATCCATTCCCAGGCACTGTCCTAAATCTCCAGGAGTTAACAACCCTAATAGGAGACCATTGCGGGATCCCCATGTAAGAGCAGGATAACGGTATAATAATTAATGTCATGATATCTTTTGTAGCTCTTTATTTAGATTTTTGTACCCCACATTTATTCATGTTATTTTTAGTCCACCATTCTCACTGTACCCCACATTTATTCATGTTATTTTTAGTCCACCATTCTCACTGAAATGCCAAGGCAGATTAGACAGTGTAAGTCAGTGCAATTAATGGGAACCCAGAGTGCGTTACGCCATTTTTTCCTCCTCCATTTTATCTTCCCGACAATCACCCTGTCAGGTGGGTTGGGTTGAGAGAGAGTAAGTGGCCCAAGCTTCTGTGGAAGAAAGGGGATTTTCTCCCAACTGAGGAGAAAAACAAGGTACGAGAGAGAGAGATGCTTATACTGGTTCACCCCACCTCTAATGCAGTTAGTTACGCCAGACTAGATTGCGAATATGCTCACCCAGTAGGAAACGAGGGGTGCGAATCAAAGATAGCAGGGGGCTTCATCTCTCATTAGCGCAGCCTGAACTAAATATTAAATAAGTGCAGCAAAAAAAAAAAAAAATAGCCCAGCATGTGGGAAAACAATATAGCTAATACATATGAGCAACACAAAAAATACCTCCATTAACATCGTATCAGAGGAACAGCTGTGCTGAATCAGTCCAGTGGTCTATCTAGCCCAGCATCCTGCTTCCTCCAGTGACCAGTCAGATGCCACAGGGAAGCCCTCAACCATAGCCCATTGACAACAGTCCTTGCCTGCTGGCTTCCCCCCGCATCTGAGAGCCAGTTTGGTGTAGTGGTTAAGTGTTCTTATCTGGGAGCACCGGGTTTGATTCCCCACTCCTCCACTTGCAGCTGCTGGAATGGCCTTGGGTCAGCCATAGCTCTTGTAGGAGTTGTCCTTGAAAGGGCAGCTTCTGTGAGAGCTCTCTCAGCCCCACCTACCTCACAGGGTGTCTATTGTGGGGGAAGGAAAGGTAAAGGAGATTGTGACTGCTCTGAGACTCTGACATTCAGGGTATAGAGTGGGATAAAATCCAGTATCTTCTTCTACTGTCATGGGCACCGGAGGTCCCATCCGTTATGCTTGCACTTTGGAAGATATCCCAGTGCATTGGTCTGTTGCGGAAAGCTCTGGTATTTGAATGGGCTGTGACGTTTCGTTCCCAGCATTGATTGAATTTGACCATTGTTTTTGCCATGCCATTCCTCTATATCTGCGCTTACAAAATCCATCCAGAAACGCAACAGATTAGCAACATGCACACACAGCTGGTACCTTGACCTTGATGGCCCAAGTTAAACTGATCCTATTGTCAGGTTCTTTGCAGCACTCATCCATTTCTCCTCTTTGGTGTAAATCAAATTAGGCTTTATTTATGAATGATATGCATGTATACAGCAAAGACGGACTTTGCTGAACTGACTGGCATGGGTCAGTTCATACCTTTATAGATTACAACAAACCGTTAATTACACAGTGCTCCAGGTGCACAAATTCTGGCAAGTTTAACATTCAAACACAGAAACCTCTGCAATTCCCCCCACCTCCCAGTTCACAGTCTTTTTCCAAAGCAAAAGTTGGAAGCTCCAGATGGAGAGATAAGAGGTGGCCTTCCCATCTTTCAGAAGAATGCATGTTGCCAGCTGGGGTAGAATAGTTATTTATACACTGTTACAAAAGTGCAAGAAAAGATAATGCAAAGCAAGTACAGGCATGATAATAAAATAAATAAAAGCACCCTACACCAGGTGTCAAACATGTGGACCAGGGGCCAAATCAGGCCCCTGGAGGGCTTCCATCTGGCCCCTGAACCATTGGCTGTCGTCTGCTTCCTTCTCCCTCTCTCTTGATTCTTTCTGCATCACAGCTTGCTTTCCCAGGCTTGCTCAATCACACAGGAGTTGCAGAGTTACAGAGACAATTTTCTGCATTGGCTCAGGCTCCTCTCTTGGAGAGGAAGGGGGGAGGAATAGCTTGCTTTGCCAGGCTCTCCCGGTTGCACAGCCGAGCTACTGTGCCAAGCCTCCTTTCCTTCTACTGGCTGAGACTCCCCCTCCTCTCCTGGTCCCCTGGGGAAGGAAGGAAAGAGCCAGAGCTTCCTTTGCCCAGTTCCCTGGATCACACAGGAGAGATATACTCTGTCAAATTTACTGAAATAGAATAGAATTAGTTTGAAGTATGGAATGGATTACTGCCAAATGACTAGATATATAAATGTATATAATGGATTACTTTAAAGAAGGATGCCGGCAAAGAGGCTACTGAGGCAGTATGTAGAGTAAAGAGAGGTCAAAATAATGGTGAAAAGGATATGCGGTTGTACATTAGGGTTTTGTTATGTATGGAAACTGCATTCTCCATCCTAATTTTTTTGTTTGTTTGTCTTGTTTGTTGATGTATTTTTTTTCTTTTTATTTGACAAAATAAAAAAAGACTATTTTTTTTTTAAAAAGACCAATGAGTGCTAACGTTTTGAGCATGTTTTATTTTTAAGTATTTAAAACTTTTAAATTGTGTTTGTCTGTGTCTTTTATAAAGTTTATATCTCCGCTACCTGGCATTACATTTTATGACACAGATGGCCTGGCCCGACGAGGTCACATTTATGTCAGATCCGGCCCCCATAACAAATGAGTTTGACACCCCTGCTCTACACAAGTATGGCAAGACACAGTTCTTGACATTTGTCAGATCTTGGAAGCTAAGCAGTCGGCCCTGACAACTATTTGGATGGGAGACCTCCAAGGAAGTCAGGCAATTCAAGCAATGGCAAACCATCTCTGTTTCTCCCTTGTCCGGAAAACCCTACGAAGTCACCATACACCGGCTGCTACTTGACTGTGCTTTCCTCCACCGCTCCACACAGCTGGTCGGCAGTGTTTTCTCCTCAGGTTCTGAAGGTCTTTGTGCCACGTTTCATCTTCTATATGGGACTCCTGCTTCCCAAACCACACACCCCAGAAACACTCTTACGCCCTTTTCCCCTTGCAACTCTCCTTTTCCAGAGCTTTTAAGTTAGCATTAACTTTGTTTGATCCTGTTTGTAGAGAAACTCCAAAGGGTGGCGTGAAAAGCTAGAGCCGGTTGCCCGGATTCACCTCAGTGATGTTTTCCTCAAAGTGTATGTGGGGACCATTGAAATGCTAATGCTTTGTATCAAAGGAAGAAACAAATAGTTCAAATCAAAGAACTTTCCCTTCCGTAACAAGCAAAAGGGGCCTCTTATGTTTGTCCAAATCCGCTTTTGTTTTGATCATCTTCTACGTATTTATTTTCTTTGTTTATGAAATCCTACAGTTTCCCCCTCTGCCATCCCATCAATATGGCTAGGACTTGTTTTTGTTCCAGACAGATATAATCTCCCAACAGAACTGATGCCTTTCTGAGTCACTTCGTGGTTTATGCATTTACTCAATCAGTTTATCGTATTTTAATGTCAAATTTCAAAGCGTTTTACAGATCTCAGACAGTACAAATTATGATGGAACCAACAAAGAACTCAAAAAGAAAAATAAAGAAGGAAAACAACATTAACCTTGCAATCCAGATCTAACTATTACACTCCTCGCATGCCATTTGTCTAAGCAGCTGTGGGCAGTATAAATGGATCTTATTTAATTTATCCTCATAACAGCTCCAAGAGCATCCTCAGGCAGTGTGTTTCGTTTAGTTCATTCACAGCCTAAGCCAGCATTTAAAACAGTCAAATCCTACAAAATTAAAACTGAATGACCATAAAATCATAAATACATAAAACACTGTTATAAAACTACAAATATAACAGAACATGGCAGTTACAGCAAACAGATTGCTAAAGGTGTTTAGCCATTTCCTGACTGAATTATTGGAGGTTTTTTTTTTTTCTTATTCTCGAGGCAAGCCAGCCAAATTTTGCTAATTTGTATGTATCCTCGGGGTTCCTGTCATCAAAAATATTCCTAAGGAGTTGCAGTTTTTGACTACTGGTAAAAGGTATTGTCAGACCCAGAGTCAAGGAAAAGACAAGTAGAGTTCGAGATCTGTATTTCAGCTTCGTGGGCATATACACGCATTGTCAGAACTGACAAGCCTGCCAGTTCCTCCAACTTATAAACCTTTGCTCTGACCGTTATAATTCAAGCCAAAGCACACCAAGCTAAAGCGGGGATTTTGCACGGGATTTCTACTAAACTCTCATCACCACAGGTGTCGTTATCAGTTCCTGGGTCGCATCTTCTCCTGTTCACAGCCTTGGTTACATAGCAACTAGCCAGCTCCCAGACATACCATCCTCCCTTCAGATAAGCAGCAAGCAGCAACTACATCAAAGCAGCATAGCTAGCACAAGCACAGTATTGTACGGCTAGATACAAATGGCAAGAGGCACAAGATGGAGTGACTCTTGACAGGAATGGCCGTGGAAAATGGAAGGTAGGTTAGGGTTTGTAGAATCTTTCGGGCTCAAGTGCCGTGTTCTACTGGAGAAAGTTTTTCTTCCAGACGTTTCGTTCTCAGCTGCGAAGAACATCCTCAGTGGCGTTGCAGCCGGAGCAGGCTGCAACGCCACTGAGGATGTTCTCCGCAGCTGAGAACGAAATGTCTGGAAGAAAAACTTTCTCCAGTAGAACACGGCACTTGAGCCTGAAAGATTCTACAAACCCTAATGATGTTACCAGCCATGAAAACCTGAAATCTTTGAAGGTAGGTTAGGTTAGAGAAAGTGGCTGACGCAAAGCCATCCAGTGATCTTCATGGCTGAGTAGGGATTTGAATTCAAATCTCCCCAGTCCTAGGATGGCACTCGTACCACTAAATGATGCCAGGTCTCTGATCTGAAATGGCAGTCATAGAATAGAATCATAGAGCTGGAAGGGTCCAAACAGTCCATCTAATCCAATCCCATGCTGTCATAGAATTACAGAGTTGGAAGGGACTTCCAGGGTCATGTAGTCCAACCCTCAGCACAATGTAGGAACTTCACAAATACCTCCTCCTACACCTCCTTCATTCCCTCCTTCTCGTGACTGCCTGGGTTCACAGAATCAGCATTTTGCCCCCCCCTCAAAAAACTTGTAGATCCGATCCTGTAAGGCTGAGAGAGCTCTTCATAGAATCATAGAGTTGGACGGGACCTCTAGGATCATCTAGTCGAACCCCCTGCACAATGCAGGAAACTCACAAACACCTCCCCCCTAAATTCATTGCTGTCAGATGGCCATCATGCCTCTGTTTAAAAACCTCCAAGGAAGGAGAGCCCACCACCTCCCAAGGAAGCCTGTTCCACAGAGGAATCACTCTAACAGTCAGGAAGTTCTTCCTAATGTTGAGCCGGAAACTCTTTTGATTTAATTTCAATCCATTGGTTCTGGTCCTACCTTCCGGGGCCCCAGAAAATAATTCCACACCATCCTCTATATGACAGTCCTTCAAGTACTTGAAGATGGTGATCATATCACCTCTCAGCCGTCTCCTCTCCAGGCTTAACATCCCCAGCTCCTTCAACCTTTCCTCATAGGACTTGGTCTCCAGAACCTTCACCATCTTTGTCGCCCTCCTCTGGACTCGTTCTAGCTTGTCTATAACCTTCTTAAAATGTGGTGCCCAAAACTGAACACAATACTCCAGATGAGGTCTTACCAGAGTAGAGTAAAGCGATACCTTCACTTCACGTGATCTGGACACTACTGTTGATACAGCCCAAAATTGCATTTGCCTTTTTAGCCACTACATCACACTATTGACTCATGTTCAGCGTATGATCCACTAAGACCTCTAGATCCTTTTCGCATATACTTCTGCTAAGACAAGTCTCCCCCATCCTATAACCATGCATTGGATTTTTCCTACCTAAATGCAGAACTTTACATTTATCCCCGTTAAAATTCATTTTATTGATTTTAGCCCAGTTTTCCATCCTGTCAAGATCATCCTGTATCCTGTTTCTGTCTTCGTCTGTGTTTGCAACCCCTCCCAATATAGTATCATCTGCAAATTTAATAAGCATTCCCTCTATTTCTTTATCCAAATCATTGATAAAGATGTTGAAGAAAACAGGTCCCAGGACAGATCCTTGAAGGACTCCACTTGTCACTCCTCTCCAAGAGGATGAGGAACCATTCACAAGCACTCTTTGGGTGTGATTTGTCAACCAGTTACAGATCCACCTAACAATAACAGGATCCAAACCACATTTTACCAACTTGTCAACAAGGATAGTATGTGGAACCTTATCAAAAGCCTTACTAAAATCAAGATAAACGATGTCTTACAGCAGCTGCCCTTTAAAGGACAACTTCTACGAGAGCTACGGCTGACCCAAGGCCATTCCAGCAGCTGCAAGTGGAGGAGTGGGGAATCAAACCTGGTTCTCCCAGATAAGAGAGGGAGATGGAGATTTCACTAGCGGTCGCCCAGCTTTTCACACTTACATTTAGATCCAGTCAAACTAGCAACTTGTTTTTGTAAAGAGATCAGCGATCATCTCTATTTCCATTTTTACTATTTCATGGGAGTGAGCAGAGATTACAAGGAGTATCCAGAGGCCTAACGCGGCTTGGCATTTCCTTAGATGGAGTCAGCAATTCTAGAATCCTCTAAATCTTGAGAAGTACGAAAATTCCACCTGTGTCACTTCTTCACTGCTGTTTTCCTCCTGGCTCCGCTTCTCATCGTGTGCTTGGAGATAAGAATCTCACTGTGGTAAAGCACAGTGATACAAGCTTAAACAAAAGGTAGATGTTCAAGGGTAAAACTGCTTACCTCACAAGGATGTTGTGAGGGTGGAATGGAGGAAAGGAACCCTTGGGTATGAACCCAGGGCCCAAAAGGCTAAAGACCCTTTATGTATTATGGCCATTGGCCAGCTAGATTAAAATCTGGTGAGCATGACCCCATGATATACCGTTTACTTTCCATGTTTTATATACTGTGTTCATAAATTTGTTAAAAGCTTATTTTTGTAAGCCACTTTGAGTCCCCAGTGGGGAGATAAGAGAGCTAAAAGCATACAAAATTAACTAAATAAGATATGAGTCCCTTGTTGTGAAGATAGGATAAAAACACAAGAAATAAAAACTGCATGCTAATAAGTTAGCATGGTTACAGTGTCGGACTAAGATCTAGAAGACCCAAGTTTGAATCTGCACTCTTCCATGGAATCTTGATGAGTGACCTTGGGCCAATCACTGGCTTGGATCCAACCCCAATTTCTGTGTGTATGTGTGTGGGGGGGATGATTTTCACCAGTCTGATCTTCCCACTCCAATCCTCCCCAAGCTATTCCTTGGGGGAACCCCATTCACCAGGAGCAATATTTCAGGTTGTTTTTGGGGCTGCAGCAGGAGGAGGAGATTATATTTATACCCCACCTACACTTAGAGCAGTTTACAATCTCCTTCCCTTCCTCTCTCCACAACAGACACCCTGTGAGGTAAGTGGGGCTGAGAGAGCTCTTCGAGAACTGCCCTTGAGAGAACAGCCCTTGTGACTGACTCAAAGTCACATCAGCAGCTGCTTGTGGAGGAGTGGGAAATCAAACCCAGTTTTCCCAGATTAAAGTTTATGCTGTTAACCATTACACCAAACTGGGAGAGAGGAACTGGTGGAAATTGCCTCTCATGGAAATCTAGGCAGGAAAATTGCCGCTCATGGAAATCTAGGCAGGATCCAAGCCACTCTCTCTTAGCCTAACCTTCTTTGCAGTGTGGTATTTGTGGGGATAAAACAGAGGGAAAGAAGAATGTCGTAAGCTTCTTGAAATTCCCATTGGGGAGAAAAGTGGGGTGTAAATATGTACATTAAAAAGATAACCCTAGCCTAAAGGTATACACTGTAGGCAAAGCTGACATCCGATTATTTTCAGATTTTCTTTCTAGCATAATTCTAGCAATATTATATATGTTTTTAAAGTTTTGTTCTCTCCCCTCCTTTATAGTCAGCAGATACAACAGCCTTGAGCCACACAGTATCCAGTCTGAAGCCAAATACAATGTATGAATTTTCCGTCATGGTAACGAAAGGTCGAAGGTCAAGCACATGGAGTATGACTGCTCATGCCACTACCTACGAAGCAGGTATGTCTCTATTTGCTTCGCTGCTGAGATTTTAAAATGCCGTATTTTTAAAAGGTGCCAGTTTACATTGCTAGTGTAGATTATACTTTAATTTTTGTCACATTGTGCTGTATGGCATAGACTCTTTAAAATAATAATAAAAAATTAACTCCTTCCCCCACCAGCGGGTGGCAAAACAAAGCAAAGTCAGCCATTTCATTCTGCGTCTCTTGAAATGGCTCGAAGCCAGGTTGCCTCACTTTAATGAACAGAATATTTACAATACCAGGCAGCCAAAGTGCCATGAACTTCAAAGACTTTCCTCGCTAATGATGAGGTATAGATGCCATTCATTTTTCAAAGGAGAATGAGATCAGATGAAAACATGGGCAGTGATCCTCTGTTAATATTAGAACCAGAGTTTTGTAGTCAGCATTTATGTATTAATTTATCAAGGTCTCAAGGAATCTGATTACATTTAAAACCTGATGTATGAAGGGAAAGTGTGCTTTGATATCATATTACTCTTCTCGGTCATACTACTGTTCTGCGTGGTAATCTATTAATGAGGACAAAGGAAGTTGTAGTCTCCAGTTTCTATTATGTGATTTCCCCAGAGGTTTAATTTTTTAAAAAATGCTGAAAGTATTGGCTATCATCCAAATTCCAGTCCTGTGGACTGAATGATGCTGAATATTCTTTTTGAGGCTATTTCTTCCCAAGTTCCAAAGATTTGTTTGACTGAAACCACTGGGTTAAGAAAGGGAAAGTGTATGGATATTTTACAATGAATATATTGTGTGAATAGTCATGTTATTTTGATTCTGTTTCCAAATAGTTTCTGCCAGTTTCAACACCATTTTTTTTCACCTTCATAAGCTATTAATCAGAATAATTATTCAAAATAAATCCTTACTAAAATTATTGGTGAGAATTTAAGGGCCTAAAACAGCCTTTCTAGATCAGATTGATGGTGTATCTCAGAGGTCCCCAACCTTTTTGTTCTGGTGGGCACCTTTGGAATTCTGAAAAAGAGCAGTGGGCACAATCACAAAATGGCTGCCACAGGAGGTGGGGCCTACGACAAAATGCCAAGGAATTGAAATTATATGCAACCCTAATAGTTAATAGCATTTCAGACCAAAGTTCTGTTTAACAGGATATTTTTTAATCTGTACAGTCAGTCAGAAGACCTGCTAAGGAAAAGGCCCCACTCACTTTCTTAAAGCACTTGGGTGGGCCCCAGGAAAGGTTTTTGGCAGGCTCCATGGAGCCCATGGATATCATGTTGGGGACTCCTGGTCTTTCTTAGAGCGATTTGGTGTAGTGGTTAAGTGTGTGGACTCTTAGGTGGGAGAACCGGGTTTGATTCACCACTCCTCCACTTGCAGCTGCTGGAATGGCCTTGGGTCAGTCATAGCTATCACAGGAGTTGTCCGAAGGGCAGCTGCTGTAAGAGCTCTCTCAGGCCCACCCACCTCACAGGGTGTCTGTTGTGGGGGAAGGAGATTGTAAGCCGCTCTAAATCTCTGATTCAGAGAGCAGTCTTCTTCTTCTTCTCCTTCTTCTTCTTCTTCTCATCCTTTTTAAAATATTAGCCAGTCAGGTGACAAAGGGAAATTCACAAACAGAACCCATTGGCAGAATGTCACACCAGCTGACCACTCTTCTGCATCTGGCCATAGAAGTCTCATTCAGCTGTCATGGCAAATACCCAGAGGTACACTGACCCTCTGTAAGTTTCTCAAGCACCCCTTTAAATCCATCCAAGCCTGTGGACATCACTGCACAGTATGTTAATTATTCCTGGATCCCAGCCATTCAGGGATCACATAACTAGCATGATGACATCAACACCCAATCAGCTTAGGCCCCCGTGATAACAGAACTAGGAGGAAATTATATCACTTGGAGGTCAAAAGATTCGACAGAATTGTAAATAAACGAGCCAATATTTTTGCAAGCAGTGCTGAAAAATGGAAGAGATTTTTTTTGGGGGGCGGGGAGGACATTGCTGACTCCGCTGGAATGTCAGTAGTTAGTTTTGGCTCAGTATTACATTATTTAAGGGATTGTTAAGCAGCAGCTCCTTGTATCAAACTTCAAAAAATGACTTTTTAAATCCCCACTCAGCCATAGAACCTTGGTGGGTGACCTTGAGCTGACCATACACTCTTAACTGAATCTAGTTTAGTTTAGTTTAGTTTAGTTTAGTTTAGTTTAGTTTAGTTTAGTTTAGTTTAGTTTAGTTTAGTTTAGTTTAGTTTAGTTTAGTTTAGCTTAGTTTAGCTTAGTTTAGCTTAGTTTAGCTTAGTTTAGTTTATTCAATTTGTATCTCCTGCCCTCCCTGCTGAAGCAGGCTCAGGGCAGCTCACAATACACAGTAAAGTCACAATAAAACAGTTAAATTAAACATTAAATTAAAACAGCTAAAACAATATAAACAATATCCAGGCCTCGGATTCAGCGGGAGCTCACATGAGCACAGCTCCTGAACCTTTCTGAAGTTCCACCTCCTTCTTCCCGCCTTGTCCATTGCATAGTAGGTGCAGCTGCATAACAATCCCTGGATGAGCTCCACTACCTGTTTTTTGTACAAGACGACCCCTGACAATATCTATAACAGTATAAGCAATATCTACATCTCTAGGTTGTTGTGAGGATAAAATGGAAGAGAGGGGGATGATATAAGCTGCTATGGATTCCCACAGAAAAAGCTGAGGTATCAATAAAGTTAAATAAATATATAAAATAATTGCAGGTGAGAATATGTGTTTGTGTGACAGAAAACTGGTGTTAAAGCTGTTTGTCTGTTTATTGCTCAAATTTATATTCCACTTTCCTCATGAGCGGGCTTAGGGTGGATGCCAAGATAGTAGCTTCCACTCCAGGCTATTGGGTGTTCATTGGGAAGCTATGCAGAGGTATGCATGCACACCTCTCTCTGTGTGATTGAGAACTGGGGGGAAAGCAGAGTGGTCAGTTGCAGGAGAAAATTTCACACATGTACACATATATGTGAATATGACTTCTGTATCTCCCCCCCCCCCAAAAAAATGAGTCTTTTTCAGAGAATGAACTGGCAGTGGCCACTGTGATCCTGACTCAATCCTTATGTCTATCCTCCCCAGAATAGTTTGTTAAGGGAACTTTTGTTTCACCACAAATGTTGCAGAAGTCTTCTATTTTGTGTTTAGTCGTTTGACTCTTTGAGTTCCTGTAGTCTAGTTCTCAGGCTAAGTATTCCCCAAAAGCTTACAATACAATATACAGACTGTGTATGAACATTTTAAAAGTGAGTTTTATCTAAAGAAAAATGTGAACATTTAACGGAGTAATTGCACAGACTTGTAAGTCGATTATCCGTTTGTAGATTTCACACCAATAGAGACTTGTTGGCTGATAGCAGACAGCTGCTTTGGGGCGGCTTGAAGCCACCCCGAATACAGCTGGCCGGAAATAGAGCGCCCCAGAGCTTCCGGAAGGCGCTTGCAGAAAGGGGCAGGCCGTGGGTGCCAGGGGAGCGTCTGGAACACTCATGCATCTCGTTCACGGCTCCCCGGGTGCTCTTCAGGCACTTCCAAGCCTTCCAGAAGGCCAGAAGCCACCTTGGAGGAGCCCCAGCGAAAAGGTACCACTTTTGACATGGTGCCTTTTTGAGGCGGGTGGACCAGTGGACCAACACCACGTCAAAAAAAATATATATTCTGATACACTGTTCTAAAAGAGAAATAATATGTTAGCCGTTAGAAAAACAGGGTGCACTATACTTTAATGCATCCTGTTTTTCTAATGGCTAACTTATCTTATTTCTCTTTTAGAACAGTGCATCAGAATATTTGAGTTTTTTGTTTTTTTTGTATTGCCATACTCAAATGGGGGATATTGTCTGTTTGTCTTATTGCATATACCAACCCATCCTCCACTGTATTTTAATGTCTTCCTTTTTTTCTAATGGCAAACTGTAATGAATGTTATAATCTCTTGAGAAACCATGCCCTCTATTTAACAAAGCCAGAATGTTACCTAGATTGATGGCACTTCTCACCTCCAGCAGCAGTCTGCTTTTTATCACCCTCCAGTGTAGTTTCAGCCCTGCTTTGTCCTAACACTAACAAACACAGATCCTTATTTGTGATTCTTTTAATCTGCTAAAAACATGCCCATTATTCTACAATGCCCACTTATATTAAGAATTGCTGCTTCCATTCCCATTTTGTCTGATGGCGTCTGCTTAAGAGCATACGAAAGCTTACATTCTGAATAAAACTTAGGGAGAATGTATGTCTGTAATCCCTCCAACAACTCTGGTGCAAAAGCAGCTTTTGAAAGCCATCAGTGCACAAGATGGTTTCAGAGGGTAGCTGTGTTGGTCTGCAGTAGAAAAACAGCTAGGTTCAAGTCCAGTAGCAGCTTAGAGACCAACAGGGCTTTTTTTTTGTAGCAGGAACTCCTTTGCATATTAGGACACACACCCCTGATGTAGCCAATCCACCGTTATAAGAGCCCTGTGGCACAGAGTGGTAAAGCTGCAGTACTGCAGTCTTAAGCTCTGCTCACGACCTGAGTTTGATTCCGGTGGAAGCTGGGTTCAGGTAACTGTCTCAATGTTGACTCAGTCTTCCATCCTTCCAAGGTCAGTAAAATGAGTACCCAGCTTGCTGGGGGTAAAGTGTAGATGACTGGAGAAGGCAATGGCAAACCACCCCGTAAAAAGTCTGCCGTGAAAACTTCGTGAAAGCAACATCACCCCAGTAACTGCTTGCACAGGGGACTACCTTTACCTTTTTAAAAAGCTTTTGAGAGTCAAAACTACCATCATCAGACACCTACAAGACAAGTTGTCTACACAGATTTTAGTCATGGAGTCTTTGCGTTATAAAAACATTCTATTAGAAAAATGTTTTCCCTTTCTTGAATTTGTGAATACAAATACCTCTGCCAATGCTGTTATACCCCATAATTATTTGGATTTTGTTGTACTTTAGATTGATGACTGGATTTCATTATGATTTCTTATTATATGGTTATTCTTTTTTTAAAAAAAAATTCTGTATAAGTCAATTTTAATATATATTTCTGTATTTTTTTTTGCTTGTTAAAATAAACTTAAAATTGGGGGGAGGAGAAATGGAGATGAGTAGTATTGTATTGTTTTGTTGTATTTGTCGTATATGTATGATCGAAAATTTAATACTTTTTTTAAAAAAAGAAAGAAATGGAGATGAGTCTTCTAATTCCATTCAGAAGGTAGGAGGGGTGTCGTAAAGAATGCTTGTAAAGGATGTGAAGGTACAAAACAGTATGGGTTGATGGATAATCTCAGACTAAAATCTCACATATGCATTGCACCTTGGCATCTTTTGTAAGTATTCAAAGGGAGATTATAAAGAGAGACTGATGAATAGCAACGGATGATGCAACTCAAGACAATGCATCCTCCTGGACTGAATCAAGACCTAGGTTTCCTGTCTTCCTTACCAGTGTTGATTTCTTCATGCCTACTACCCCTCTGCATATCACACCTAATCCAATTATGCCTTCTATTGTCATTCACCTGCTATTGTCGTTTGCCTGCCCTTGTCATGCAGCATCTAAAAACACGCCACTCTCCAAGGTGTAAGGACAGATGGACTCACATTCTAGCTGTATCCGAAGAAGTGAGCAGTAACTCACAAAATCTCATACCCTGCCGCACATTTGGTTAGTCTTTAAGGTGCTCCTGGACTCTTGCTCTTTTCTACTGCTACAGACAGACTTCCACAGCTACCCATCTTGATTTATCTACCACCTTCTGACTGGAATAAAGACTCAGACCTCCATTCCCGCTTATATATGCTAAAGCAGGCTTCGAATCTCGAAAATTCACATCCCCAAATCTTGTTGTTCTCTAAGGCGTTACTGGACTCTTTATCAGTTTCATTAGGTGGCTCTCAATAGTTTCAAAGGAGCTTGTACGGGATGACTTTCCAGTGGAGGATGGTCAAAGTTACGTGTGTTAGATTCTCCCCTGACATTTCTTTTTGCCTTCTTTGAAGCCCCAACCTCTGCTCCCAAGGATTTGACAGTCATCACTCGAGAAGGCAAGCCTCGGGCCGTCATTGTCAGCTGGCAGCCTCCATTAGAAGCCAACGGCAAGATTACTGGTAAGTTGCTCTCATGTTCTGTGCCTTTCTGTTTTACACAGCTTTGTGGGCTCTGGCTTGAGAAATACCTGGAGATTTTATTTGTGGGGAGGGGGTGTGGAGCCTGGGGAGGGCAGGGCTTGGGGAGGGGGGGATCTCAGCAGAGCACCATGCCACAGAGTCCACCCTCCAAAGCAGTCATTTTCTCCAAAGGAAATTATCTCTGTTGTCTGGAGGTCAGTTGTCATAGGAGAAGATTTCCAGGCCCTACCTGGAAGGGCCAGTTTGGTGTAGTGGTTAAGTGCACAGACTCCTATCTGTGAGAACCGGATTTGATTCCCCACTCTTCCACTTGCAGTTGCTGGAATGGCCTTGGGTCAGTCATAGCTATTGCAGGAGTTGTCCTTGAAAGGGCAGCTGCTGTGAGAACTCTCTCAGTCCCACCCACCTCACAGGGTGTCTGTTGTGGGGGGGGGGGAGTAAAGGAGATTGTGACTGCTCTGAGATTCAGATTATAGGGTGAGATATAAATCCAATGTCATCATCTCCTCCTCCTCCTTCTCCTTCTTCTTCTACCTGAAGGTTGGTGACCCTAGTCTGACTTTGAGAGATGTGTGGAAATGAGAAAGAGAACAAGAAACTCCATCATACAAGAATTGGGAATACATTATAGAATCTGCTGTCCAATAGAACTGTTTTTAAAACAAAAACAACCCACCTAAGGTTTTTAACCTGTTTTTACTTGGAAGAGGGCTAACTTTTCTGAGTTTGCTAGTTCCGTTCACATTTTGATTCCCTTTTTTCCCCCCTTGCGGAAATAAAAATCTGAAGGTGTTTTCCCACTGCTCCTTTCTTTCATTGGGCAGATTCTTTAGGCCTACTGAAATGAATGCATTTTCCCATGTGTATTTATTTATTTAGAAGAACTACGTGGTTCCTTTCCAGATGTCTACATGATTTAAAGCTAATGAGCTCCACCATCTATTTTTTCTACAAAACAACCCCGGCATAAAACAATCTGAAGCACAGCTTAATTTTAAATAGTCTTGCAAGTTACAGATGATTTTAAAAAGGCAAGGAAAGGAATGGGGAAAAGTCAATTAAAAGCCTGCGTAATCTCTGGGTAAATACGTAAATGAAACGAATGAATGATAGACAACATCTGTGAAAATGAGACAGACCAAACTTGCAACAATGATGTCACGTGAAATGAAAAATTGCCATAGCGATTCACCCTCAGGATGTTGTAGTCTTTGGCATGCAGCACTGACAAGTGTTTATCCAGTCTGTGATGGTCCAGAAGACACTGTTGGGGGGCTTTCTGGGGCATGATCGATCTCATAAGAACAGCCAGGGGTGGAATTCTAGCAGGAGCTCCTTTGCATTTTAGGCCACACACCCCTGATGTAGCCAATCCTCCAAGTGCTTACAAGACTCTTTTTTGTAAGCGCTTGGAGGACTGGCTACATCAGGGGTGTGTGGCCTAAAATGCAAAGGAGTTCCTGCTAGAATTCCACCCCTGAATTCAGCCCTGCTGATCAGACCAGCTCTCTGAGGCCCTTTTTGACACAGGCCAATTCCCCACTAGAGGTTTAATCCCAGTTCAGCCCTGTCCCCAAACTGACATTCTACACTTGAATCTTGGAATCATAGAAACCAACTCTATGACTTTGATTCTACGTTTCTAGTGTAGAAAATCAGCTTGGGGACAGGGCTGAACCACGATTAAAGCTCGAGTGTGGAACCGGCCACAGTATTTTAAATGACCAGAACTGCACACAGTATTCTAATTGAGGCCATACTGTAGACCTGTACAGGGGCATTATAATATCAGCTGTTTTATGTTCAATCCCTTTCCCGATAACCCCCAAAACAGAGTTTGCCTTTTTCACTGCTGTGACATACCTGGTTGACACTTTCATGAACCTGTCTGCTATGACCTTGAGATCTTTTCCCCTCTTCATCTCAGCAAGCTCAGACCTCATTAGCCTATACTTGAAGCTGGGATTTTTCTTTTTTGCCCCTATGTGCATCACACTACAGTTCCCCAGGGCTTTTTTTTTTGTAGCATGAACTCCTTTGCATATTAGGCTACACCCCCCTGAGGAAGCCAATCCTCCAAGAGCTTCCAATAGGCCCTGTACGAAGAGCCCTGTAAGCTCTTGAATGATTGGCTACATTAGGTGTGTGGCCTAATAAGCAAAGGAGTCCCTGCTGCAAAAAAAAAAAAGGCCATCCAGTTACCTATGTTGAACTTTATCTGTCACATTGTCGTCCACTCAGCCAATTTGCATTCATTCCCCAGCAGCGCTTCACGGTCTCTTTACAGCCTCAAGTTCAGCTATCTTGAATCAGGCGCTGTACAGAAGGCGGTGTCTGCTCAGGGGGCTACAGTCTACAGCCCACGTCCTCTTGATTTTGTTTTATTTTTTTTTAAAAGGCTTTGTTTTCACGCACACAGCAGCCCGATGTTCTGCAATTAACTCAGCGCAAAAATTACAAGGGCAGCGGAGGGGAGGGGGAGCAGAGGAAGTCCTTCACTTTTCATGGGCAAAAGCGTCCCATCCTTCAGAGCAAAGGTCTTCTGATGTATTATGCTCAGTGGCAATTAAGAGCGCCTCATAATAAGCCGGTTGTTTAGCGGCGATGTAAAGCATAGTCTACATAATGATAGGGTGCCTGGCCCGACAGACTGTGGTGGAATGGTTTGGTGGGTGTTTAACTTGGTAATAACAAAGTAAGGCCCTGATGATCTGAAACCCCTTAATAGTGACTGGCAGGGACAGCACTTAATGAACGGTATACACGGATTGATATTATTCTTCCAAAGAATGCCGTAACACTGACGGCCAATTAAGACAGCCTTTAATGTTAATTTTTTTTTTTACTGTAGGAAAACTACAGCGGGGTTTTGTGTGTTTTTGTTTTGACTCAGAGATGTAGGCTTTAAACGACTGCTTGAGGCTATTAATAGGCTTTTCAGACGCACTTAATGATTACGAAAAATGCGGCGAGACGAACCAAAAGAGCATGTCGCAGTCTTGTGAATGTAAACAGTGGGCAGGGTGAACTGAAATCCTTCAAAAGGATATACAAAAGTGTACGAGAAATCCCCTTACGCCACGCGGCCCTGCATCGAATTATCCATTCAACCAGTCAATTAATGTAAAAAGAAGCCAATAATGTCTTTAAAAACTCAATAAAAACCATAATAAAGAAGAGTCACAACTTTTTTTTTTTAAGGCAGTTTTTAAAAACAGGCTGGAAGTAGAAAAAAAATTCTTTTTGGATGCCTGCAGTTTTCACAGATGGCTAAAAGCAGTTGACTTGTAGCTGTACTGTTTTGCCAGATTTGCCGTGCTAAGGGGTCGCCAAGCCCTCACTCATGTGCCCCTCCCCCCGCTAACACATGAGCAGATAATGAAATTGTAAACTGCTATCTGCATTGGGGCATTTTTTTTTTTACTTCAGGGCATATTTGGCAATATTCAGTTACAGGAATAAGGTAGAGAATGGAACAGACCATACCTGCATACAGTTCTGTCCAAAAATGTGTGAGATCATGGACTATATCTCTGTCTTTGTCTCTCTTTCTTGTCTCTTCCTCTCTGTCTCTCTCCCTGTCTGTTTCTTTCTCTCTGTCTCTCTACCTCCCTCTCCCCCCTCTCTGTCTCTCTCTCTGTCTGTCTGCCTCTCTCTCTCCCCCTCTCTCTCGATATAGATTTATAAGCTGCTATTTGCTCTCTAAGAGCCTTGTGGTGCAGAGTGGTAAAACTGCAGTACTGCAGTGGGAGCCCTCTGCTCATGACCTGAGTTCAATCTCAGCAAAAGCTGGTACAGGTAGCTGGCTCCAGGTCAACTCAGCCTTCCAGCCTTCCAAGGTCAGGGCTCGGTACTGGGTCCCATGCTCTTTAACTTCTTCATAAATGATTTAGAGTTGAGAGTGAGCAGTGAAGTGGCCAAGTTTGCGGATGACACAAAATTGTTCAGGGTGGTGAGAACCAGAGAGGATTGTGAGGAACTCCAAAGGGATCTGTTGAGGCTGGGTGAGTGGGCGTCAACTTGGCAGATGTGGTTCAATGTGGCCAAGTGCAAAGTAATGCACATTGGGGCCAAGAATCCCAGCTACAAATACAAGTTGATGGGGTGTGAACTGGCAGAGACTGACCATGAGAAAGATCTTGGAGTGGTGGTAGATAATTCACTGAAAATGTCAAGACAGTGTGCGTTTGCAATAAAAAAGGCCAACGCCATGCTGGGAATCATTAGGAAGGGAATTGAAAACAAATCAGCCAGTATCATAATGCCCCTGTATAAATCGATGGTGCGGTCTCATTTGGAGTACTGTGTGCAGTTCTGGTCGCCGCACCTCAAAAAGGATATTATAGCATTGGAGAAAGTCCAGAGAAGGGCAACTAGAATGATTAAAGGGCTGGAACACTTTCCCTATGAAGAAAGGTTGAAACGCTTACGGCTCTTTAGCTTGGAGAAACGTCGACTGCGGGGTGACATGATAGAGGTTTACAAGATAATGCATGGGATGGAGAAAGTAGAGAAAGAAATACTTTTCTCCCTTTCTCACAATACAAGAACTCGTGGGCATTCGATGAAATTGCTGAGCAGAAAGGTTAAAACGGATAAAAGGAAGTCCTTCTTCACCCAAAGGGTGATTAACATGTGGAATTCACTGCCACAGGAGGTGGTGGCGGCCACAAGCATAGCCACCTTCAAGAGGAGGTTAGATAAAAAATATGGAGCAGAGGTCCATCAGTGGCTATTAGCCACAGTGTGTGTGTGTGTGTGTGTTTGTGTGTGTGTGTGTGTGTATGTGTATATATATATATATATATATATATATATATATATATATATATATATATAATGTTTGGCTGCTGTGTGACACAGAGTGTTGGACTGGATGGACCATTGGCCTGATCTAACATGGCTTCTCTTATGTTCTTAAAATGAGGACCCAGCTTGCTGGGGGGAAAGTGTAGATGACTGGGGAAGGCAATGGCATACCACCCCATAAAAAGTCTGCTGTGAAAACATTGTGAAAGCAACGTCACCCCAGAGTCGGAAACGACTGGTGCTTGCACAGGGGACTACCTTTACCTTTTTTATTTTCTCTCTCACTGCCAGATTCCACCTGAAACTGCACTGCCAGTCCTATTTGGCATTGTTGATTCAGAATGATCCTTAAGCATATTCCCACATAAAGCCCAGGACTTCAGGGCATTATACTCTGCTGAGGTCCCTCCCCAAACCCCACCCTTCCCAGGCTCCACCCTCCAAACCTCCAGAAATTTCGCAACCCAGCATTGGGAAACCTATGGAGATGGAATTCCTGTAATTCCATAACAAACCAGTCCACAACAAATTCAGTTCTGTGCTCGGTTACCCTACTCTAAGGTGTTGTTGTTTTTAGTTTTAAACTATTTGAAGTTTAAATATGATACATCGTCTCACAATAGTGATGAGTTATCTGGTCTATTGTATGAGTAATACAAGGAATTTAGATAATGATTAAAATGTTAAAAATTTAGATGATTATTAAAAATATTAAAAATTCCAACCCACAATACCTGATCCCTTCATATGAAGAAGTGTGCCTAGAGAGCGCACGAAAGCTTACATTCTGAATAAAACTTGGTTGGTCTTAAAGGTGAAACTTGACTCCTGCTTTGTTCACCTACTTCAGACCAACACAGCTGCCCACTTGGATCTATTAAAAAATAGAGTAATTTGAGATCACATGGATTGTGAGGAAGATCTTCATGAGACTCAATATCAGGGGTGGAATTCTAGCAGGAGCTCCTTTGCATATTAGGCCACACACCCCTGATGTAGCCAGTCCTCCAAGAGCCTTCAAGGCTCTTTTTTGTAAGCTCTTGGAGGACTGTCTACATCAGAGGTGTGTGGCCTAATATGCAAAAGAGCTCCTGCTAGAATTCCACCCCTGCTCAATGTATTCAAGGAATGGGAACCACTTAGCAGAACACAGGGATATTTTAGGACAGAGTAAAAGGCAGTCCTTGATTTTTCTCTAAGTTCATTCAAATGGGTGGCCTTCATCTGGAATAATGTCACAAGATTGTAGCCTATGAGTGCTATCCTGAACAGAATTGCACCCTTAAAAGTCAATTAAATTCCAACGGACTTAGAAGGGTATAAGTCTGTTAAGAATTGCACTGTTAAGAGAGTGCAGTCTGTAGTGAGAGAAATCAATGGGACATATCTTATGTAAATGTGAAGATAGTGCATGTACTATAAATACTATGATACACATTTATTTACAATATTGCTTTTTAAAAAAAGGATGTGCGTATCACTTCTTCAGAGACCTGCTTAAGATGGCTGTGGCTAACAGTAAAATCCAGCATAAAACAAACACCCCCCAGCAAGAAAGCCACCCCTAATTTATCACTTGTAAAACCATCATAAACAGTATAAAATAACCTTTTAAAGTGTGTAATAAAAACATCAATATCAGCCGGCAGGAAGTAGATCATACGTTACTAAAACAGATTGGATAAAACTTCAGTTCAATGAGCTTTATTGCCTAAAAGACAATAGGGTAGGTGCTCAGAAAAAGGAGTTCAGAGACGGGACCCCACCACTGATAAAGACATTTCTCTAGTTCTCACCAACCTCATCTGTTATAGATGTATCTGTTTTAGATGTATTTAATGGTTTAAATGGTTTTAATGGTTTTATGAATGTTTATTTAATGGTTTAAATGGTTTTAATGGTTTTATGAATGTTTATCCGTTTTAGATGTATTTAAATGGTTTAAATGGTTTAAATGGTTTAATGGTTTTAGATGTATTTAAATGGTTTATGAATATGTGTGTTTGATGTGCTGGTATGTTTGTGGAAGAGCACCTCATTTCGTTGCTCTCTTTTTGTTGAGAACAATGACAATAAATTCATCTATCTATCTATCTCTACAGACCGGGTCAGAAACATGTATGCAGGGCTTTTTTGGTAGAAAAATCCCAGCAGGAACTCATTTGCATATTAGGCCACACCTCCTGATATCACCATTGTTCCACACAGGGCCTTTTAAGGAAAAGCCCAGCAGCAACTCATTTGCATATTAGGCCACACACCCTGATGTCAAGCCAGCCAGAACTGCATTGAGAGCCAGTTTGGTGTAGTGGTTAAGTGTGTGGACTCTTATCTGGGAGGTTTGATTTCCCACTTCTCCACTTGCAGCTGCTGGAATGGCCTTAGGTCAGCAATAGCTCTCGGAGTTGTCCTTGAAAGGGCAGCTGCTGTAAGAGCTCTCTTAGCCTCACCTACCTCACAGGGTGTCTGCTGTGTGTGGGGGGGGGGGGAGGTAAAGGAGATTGTGACCACTCTGAGACTCTGAGATTCAGTGTATAGGGTGGGATATAAATCCAATATCTTCTTCCTGTGCGTTCCTGCTGAACAAAAAGCCCTGCATGTATATATTCACACATCTTTTTGTTGTTGTTATCCTTGGTTGTTTACAGCTTACATTCTCTTCTACACTTTGGACAAGAATTCTCCCATCGATGACTGGGTCATGGAGTCCATCAGCGGTGACCGGCTTACCCATCAAATCATGGATCTCAATCTCGACACTGTCTATTACTTCAGAATACAAGCCCGGAACGCCAAAGGAGTGGGTCCTCTCTCAGATCCTATTCTCTTCCGGACTCTCAAAGGTTTGGATTTAGTTACTTAGTTCCTTGGATGTTAATTGAATCGTTAAGGAGTCTGGCCATAGTTTAAGTCAGGGGTGACCAAATTTCCCTAACGTAAAAAGCTCTCCTTCCTTGGAGGTTTTTAAACAGAGGCTAGATGGCCATCTGACAGCAATGAGGATCCTGTGAGTTTAGGGGGAGATATTTCCTGCACTGTGCAGGGGGTTGGACTAGATGATCCTGGAGGTCCCATCCAACTTTATGATTCTAAGAGTCACATAGAATAAATGACAGGTGTTTGAGAGAAGAAAGGAAGGAAGGTTTGGTGAAGTGATGTAGAAACAAATGTCTTCTCCAAGCTGGCTGATGGGGCAGTGGGGGCTTCAAGAGCCACACAATGTGTGTGAAAAAAACCACATGTGGCTCCCAAGCCACAGTTTGGCCACCCCTGGTTTAAGGCATGATTCTGAGTTCTGACCTCTGCATGACCAAAGAGCAATCTTCTGGCAAGATGGTAAAGCCTTTTGTGCCATAATCGATCACAGCCAGAGGAAACCATAAATGTCAGCCCTTGATACGATGGTGGTGATACGATGGTGGTCCAATCATACTTCAAATCCTCACAGCTATGATATACATGAGCAGGGGTGGAATTCTAGCAGGAGCTCCTTTGCATATTAGGCCACACACCCCTGATGTAGCCAATCCTCCAAGAGCGGACAAAAAAAGAGCCTTGTAAGCTCCAGGAGGATTGGCTACATCTGGGGGTGTGGCCTACTATGCAAAGGAACTCCTGCTAGAATTCCACCCCAGTACATGAGAAAACCGTTGAGGAGAGGAAGGGTGAAATGGAGCCGGTTCCCTCATCATCAGAAATGGAAATGTCTTTGACCGTGGTTTCTTCCAGCTAGTCTTCTGTTCATTCCCGTATTGATTTCTTGCAAATAGGAAGCTGGTAAACGATCCATTCATTAAGGTTAATGGAGGTTCAGAGTGGCAGGCTTCTCTTTTCTTGTTTGTTTGTTCTTTTACGCATTAAAAAGTAATAAGCACAGAATTGTTTTATGAACAGACCCGGGGTTTATAAAATGTCTCTCAGGTAACGTTTCCTCTGCCCTTCGTCGAAGTAAATCTTTACGTCCCAACCTGCTGTTTCGCGATCTTTAAGTCTGAGCTTTTAGACCTGTTAGTTTTCAAACTGTGTCCCTGGGAATCCCTGAAGTTCCTTCGAATCTTACCATGCACGCCTTAATTAAACGATCGGTAAAGGTGGATAAACTTCCCTGAACGACAACGCCATGATGATCGATCGTGAGCGGCCACAGAAGAGTGTTGTTTGTCTTCTAGCTTGTACAATTATTTTTTTCCCCCGAAGCAGCAGTACATCCCAACAGCCCAGAAGGGGGGTTGTGCTTGACCTGAGTCCGTTCCCTGAAAATGTCCTAGAATCCTTTGCAACATCATCTGGTTTTTTGGCAGATCAGTCCTTGTAGAAAGGGTTCCTTGCATGTGGGAAGTTTGAAATCCACTGCTCTAGGCAAACAGAGTAATTATAATGGAACGGGTGACATTTCCTCCTCATCAAGGAACAGTGGAATGATCTCGTGTGGCTTGAAAACTGCCATCCCTTAAACAGGGGTGAAATTCTAGCATGAGCTGCTTTGCATATTAGGCCACACACCCCTGATGTAGCCAATCCTCCTGGAGCTTACAGTAGGCCCTGTGAGAAGAGCCCTGTAAGAAATTCTAGCAGGACCGCCTTTGCCTATTAGGCCACACCCTCCTGATGTAGCCAATCCTCCTAGAGCTTACAGCAGGCCCTGTGAGAAGAGCCCTGTAAGGAATTCTAGCAGGACCTCCTTTGCATATTAGGCCACACACCCCTGATGTAGCCAATCCTCCAAGAGCTTACAAGGCTCTTTTTTTGAAAACTCTTGGAGGTTTGGCTACATTGGAGGTGTGGCCTAATATGCAAAGGATCTCCTGCTAGAATTCCACTCCTGCCCTTAAATATCAATTCTGGAAGCCTCACTGAAACTGCTAGGGTTGCCAGCCCTGGGTGGGGAAATGCCTGGAGAGCCGGTCTGGTGTAGTGATTAAGAGGGGCGGATTCTAATCTGGCGAACCGGGTTTGATTCCCCATTCCACCACATGAAGCTGCTGGGTGACCTTGGGCAAACCACAGTTCTCTCAGAGCTATTCTCTCAAGAGCAGTTCTTGAAAGAGCTCTCTCAGCCCCACCTACCTTGCAGAGTGTCTGTTGTGGGGAGAGGAAGGGAAGGAGAGTGCAAGCTGCTTTGAGACTCTGCGTGAAGGGTGTGTATAAATCCAATCTCCTTCTCCTCCTCCGCCTCCTAACCTATCAGGGGCATAAAAAAACCAAACAAGTATTAAGATGGCAGTGATAAAACAGGTCTCAGGCTAATAACAGTCCCACAACAAACAACAGCTAAAAATGCAAGCCTTCTATTAAAAGTCTGGGTAATGTTTTTGGACTTGCACCTAAACGACAAAAAAGAAGGCACCAAGAGAACCTCAAGGGGGGCATTCCACAGGTGAGGGGCCACCACGGAAAAAGCCTTGTGTGTGATCGCCATCTCCCCTACCTCTCTGCAGTTTGGGAAACAGAACAGAACTTGGACAGAGGATCTTAAGTGGCAGGCGGGACACTATGTGGACACCAGTGTTTCAGATACTCGCTCCTCAAGCTCTTGAGGGCCTTCAAGGTGAAAACCAGCTCTTTGAATTGTGTTCAAGAGCCAATGGGCAGCCAGTGCAGGTCCCTTTACCCCATCCCAACAATCAGCTGAGCAGAAGTTACAAGCAAAGCAGCATCCAGACATGACCACCACCAGGGCTTTTTTTTTGTAGCAGGAACTCCTTTGCATATTAGGACACACCCTCCTGATGTAGCCAGTCCTCCTGGAGCTTACAGTAGGTGCTGTACTTAGAGCCCTGTAGGCTCTTGGAGGATTGGCTACATCAGGGGTGTGTGGCCTAATATGCAAAGGAGTTCCTGCTACAAAAAAATAACCTGACCACCGCTGTGCAAAGTGGTGTGATAGGGATACTCAGATATCTCATTAGTCCTAAACAATTACTTGAATGAAGAAATGCCTGTCTTGTGTCACTTAATGCACGATATCATCAAACTCATTGGGGAGATGAGTTTTAGACATGAGCATCCAGAGATATATTTAGAATGATTCGGTGAGCTTACCCATTTTGTTCCCACTTTCTAACAACCTGTGAGGTCTATGTCTGGAACCCTGACATGAATGCTTAATGCCACTCACCCTAAATACGTCATGTTCAATATCATTCAGACCACTTATCCTGATACATTTTCCTCGACATCTAAGGTGCAAAGAGCTTGTGATGTCTGGCTTGTGTTCTAAATTACGCAAAAATATTGGATTTTTACCCTTAATCAGGGGTGGAATTCTAGCAGGAGCTCATTGGCATTATTAGGACATACACCCCTGATGCAGCCAATACTCCAGGAGCTTACAGGGCCTGCTGTAAGCTCCAGGAGGATTGGCTACATCAGGGGTGTGTGCAAAAGAGCTCCCTTTAGAATTCCACCCCTGCCCTTAATAATGATTAAGTTGTGTTTGGTGTCCCATGGAAGGATCTCTTCCCAATAGATGCATACATATACATACATATAGACCTCAGATTCAGCAGGAGCTCACAGGAGTGCAGCTCCTGAACCTTTCTGATGGTCCCCCCTCTTCCTCCCCACCTACCTTGTCCATTGAATAGTAGGTGCAGCTGCATAACAATCCCTGGATTAGGAGAGCGGGCAGCCAGCCAGCTACCACAAGCTTTGCCACGCCCCCAGCAACCCTCATTAACCCCTGGAGAAGTCCACACCACCCTTCCTCCACTTCTTCTGTGCTTTTGGGTGGTGGCTGGCTTGCTGACCTTTTGACTCACACATGGATTTCTAGCCAGCCCAAGCAGGCCTCGCTCACCCAGGGCTCTCCTGTCTTGCATTAGGTTGCTTTTGGCTGGGGGGGAGGGCATACGATAATGAGTTATGCTAATGAGATCCACCATCTATTTTTTTTACAAAATGACCCATACATAGATACATAATACATACACACAAACACACACACACACGGCTCACAAAGCATGTAATTTCAAAAGGAACAACCCAAGCATCAGATGTCAGCCTTGTCATTAGAAATTTGTCGTACTGCACTACAAAATATATATTTCATAAGCTTCAGCGTTATTTAAAAGTTCACCATGTTTTGGGGCGTGTTTCTGAGCAAGAACTGCCTTAACTAATTAAGCAACACCACAAGGGGAATAATCAGTTAGGACTGCGGTGGTGATGAACTAGAGTTCATTTGCTTGATGTGAATTCCATCCTCCCTGACCAGGAGTTGCTATTTGTTCCACAGGAAGAGGGAAGGGGACATGCAAATACCTACAGGTTTTCCACAATGGGTCTAAAAGGCAACTTTAGAGGAGAGACAATATGTATGGGGTAAATGGTGTTAGAGTGCCTGTGCGGCAGTCAGGACACTAAACTGATTAAAGTAACAAAAGCTTTATTTGTGGAACTAATAAACCGGAAGGGAAAAGAAGAGACAAACCTAGCTATCTTACTATGCAAGAGAGAGAAAGAGACTGTTCTAGGGGGGGGGGGAATCTAAGAATAGCATTTTGCATACAGACAGAGTAAAAATTAGTTTAGGAAGAAGGTGCTCCCCCTACAGTCCTCTAGAGCTTGCTGCTCCCCTGCAAGGTCTTCTTTCCTCTTTTTTATATGCATGACATTGCTATATCCCAATAGAAAATGGTGCAGGGATGGGGGGAGTAGGAGATCTACCCCCATATGGGTCTGACCTGATTCATACCCCACTTGCATGCTGTCTCTTCATGAGGAAGAGAAGGCAGTTGGAAAATCTCATTCCCATGGATGGTAAACATGGGGATTCAGATCACAGATCTCCTCGGATTTGGCCTACAGTAGCTGTTGTGCATGTATTAAAATCCGATCTTGGCCTCATCCCTTTGCTTACTGTGTGGATAATCATAGTGGGCTCCCTTCCAGCATTGTTATAAGGACAGCTAAGATCATGCATTTAAAGTGCTACCCAAATCCATACCTTATTTACCTATATCCCATATATTTTTTCTTTAATGGAGACCCAAAGTAGCTTATGGTATCATTTGTTCCTCCTCCATTTCCATTTTATCCTTACAACAAGTTTTTCCTCAATCTTGTTTTTCCTCATTTGTATGTTCCTTTTTGTTCCATTTTCACTCCCTCTAGTGGCCAACTCATTATTACATTGATTTACATCCGGCATGTCTCCCTGCAGATTTAAACTATAAATTGATGTAATAGAAAATTGACCAGTAGAGGGAGCAAAACACATGCGGAACAGAACGTGCAAGCAAGGAAAATGTGAATATAGAAAAGCCCGTAAATAACTCTGCAAGATAACAGGATAACGTTTGGGTACAGTGGCACCTCTGAGACTGACAAAGTTTTATTCCACCTATAAGCTTTCATGTGCATGCACACAAAAGCTTCTACCTAGGATAAAACTTGGTTTGTCTTAAAGGTGCCAGTGGACTCAAACTGTTCTGCTGCTTCAGATCAACATGGCTACCCACCTGAATATGTGAGACAGGTTAGACTGAGAGAGAGGATCACTCATCCAGCTACTGTGAGAGAGTGGGGCTTCAAACTGGATTTCCAATATTTAGGAGAGACTTTAACCACTATGCCAATGCTGCATGTAAGATAAATGTGGTCTTGCACTTTTCTTCAATCTGTCTAACATAACAGAAAAATTAATAATAAAAAGCAGAGACATCACCCTGCCAACAAAGCAATGGTATTCCCAGCAGTAATGGGAATGGTAGTCAAAGCAATGGTATTCCCAGTAGTAATGTATGGCTGTGAGAGTTGGACCATAAGGAAGGCCGAGCGCAGAAGAATAGATGCTTTCAAGCTGTGGTGCTGGAGAAGAACCTTGAGAGTCCCTTGGACTGCAAGAAGATCAAATCAGTCAGTCCTAAGGGAAATCAACCCAGGCTGTTCCCTGGAAGGGCAGATGCTGAAGCTGAAGCTCAAATACTTTGGCCACCAAATGAGAAAGGAGCATTCACTGGAGAGAGAAGACCCTGAAGCAGGAAAGACAGAAGGCAAAAGAAGAAGGGGATGGCAAAAGATGAGATGGCTGGACAGTGTTAATGATGTAACAAACACGAATTTGAGCAGACTTCAGTGGATGGTGGAAGACAGGAGGGCCTGGCGTGACTTGGCCCATGGGGTCGCAAAGAGTCGAACTCGACTGTGCGACTGAACAGCAACAACAACAATTCACATCCTATAATCATGATTGTGGAGCTTTTTAGTTTCAGGTTTTCCACAGCAGTGACCTCTCATCCCTGTGAGTCACGGGAAAATAAACAGACTGTGATGCACTGGTTAGTAAACAGTTGTGATGCTGCTTGCTTTTTCTCACCCCCAAGTTTCATTACCTATATCTAATGCATGGTGCGATGCTGCATCATGTGAGATCTTATATATATTAAAATCTCACATCATGCCGCACAGCGGCAGAAGTTCGTCGAGCGAGTTAATGGCCCGTACTTAATCAACTGGAAGGCAGAATTTCACTTTCAATGTTCCATTAGGTTTACAACAGACAGATTAATAACATTAAATAGTAAATATTCTGAAGCCAAGTTTCCGAGATCCATTTAGCATCTGGAGGTGAAGAGCGCCACTTTGGAATTTACTTAGCGGAGAAGCCCTGCTAGAAAAGGGCTGAGTGAATTAATGTCACACAGGGAAAGGGATTCCCTCAGTCTATCAAATAATTCATTAAAGCTGCGTTTTTCCTCTTCACCTGTGGCTGAAATAGGTACATCTGAAAGAGCAGGACTAATGAGAGTTATTCCCCCTCTGCTATCACTGTAGCATAATTCCCTTCCAAACTGTCACTCCCAATTTCCAAATGAATCTTAATTGCAAATGGAATTTTAACTAGGGTCGGCAAGGCAGTCGCTTATTAAAGGTCGTTTAATGGTTATCGCTTCGTGAAGCCACAAAGTGAGCCAAAGCGCCCTTACCTTCCCCAAAGCGGTTTTATCCCGTGTGCATTCAACGGGCCCTCTTTCCTGCGTTTGATGGAGCTGGTGGTAGCATGAATTCAATGGGTGGTTTTAATTTAATTTAATTTTCCGCTTTATTCCCCACCCTATCCGGCAAGCAGGCGCTGGGCAGCTTACATTAAAAACCTTACAAAAACATTAAGCAAACCACATCCAAACTAAATAAGCCAGTTTTGTATAGTGGTTAAGTGCGTGGGCTTTTATCTGGGAGAACCGGATTTGATTCCACACTCCTCTACTTGCACCTGCTGGAATGGTCTTGGTAATCCTTGAAAGGGCAGCTTCTGTGAGAGCCCTCTCAGCCCTACACACCTCACAGGGTGTCTGTTGTGGAAGGGGGAGAAGGTATAGGAGATTGTAAGCCGCTTTGAGACTCTGATTCAGAGAGAAGGGTGGGGTATAAATCTGCAATTCTTCTTCTTCCAATATAATAATTACAGAATTAACAGAAACCATGATCCACATCATTGGCAACAAGTCATAAACTACATAGAGACTGGTATTGTTCAACATAACATAAGCACCTAGATGGTAAGGTGCTGGGGGGAGTGAAGACTTCAGGGGACACCCGCTGGATCACTTAAAAACCTGGTGGAAGAGCTCCATCTTACAGGCCCTGCTAAGCTTAGGTAAGTCCCACAGGGCCTGGATCTCCAGAGGGAGCTCATTCCACCAGGTGGGGGACAGGACCAAAAAGGCCCTGGCCCTTGTTGAAGCCAGTTGGGCACCCTTAGGACCAGGGATCACAAGAAGATGTTGTCCAGCTGACCTCAGAACCCATGGGGGTTGGACACAAACCAAGCCACCTTCTGTTACTCCAGGCCTGTTTTTAATCTCACCAGCTCTCATTTTAGAGAAGGTTTTGCTGATGTAGTTAAAGCAGGCTGAGGTTCTCCTCAGGACCCGCCACCAAATCTCCAGGATTTTCCCAATGCAGAGATGGCAACCCTAGGTTTTGATCAAGGAAATGGGGGGAGGATGAAGCCCCTCATTCCAGTAAAGTGGCCTCAGTCCAGATCACCCTCACATCCTCTGTTCCTTAGAACCTGGTGATACATCCAGAGTTCTATCAATTAGAGCCAATCTAAATTGCAAACCCATCCCGGAACTCCACTGGGAAGAGTAGTTTGACTTTAAGAATCTATCCCTTTTTAAAGCTGAGTCGCAATGGCAATGTTGTTGTGCGGAATGAATAACAAGGGGCAGCACAAGGTAACAGCTCATTGTCCTGTACAATTGCCAAAGGTCAGTAGTACCACTTGATATCTGCTAGCCCCGAACAGTGCACTACCAGGCGCTGATGATTTTGTGCATGGCTAAATGAAGAGAGACCATTTGTGAGGGGATTTTGCCATTTCAGTAAAATCCAGTTACAAAGTACTTTGAAAGTGGATAGAAAGTGTGTGTGAAAGTGCCCAACCTTTCTGTTTTGGAGTGATTTTTATTTTTTTTTAAGATCCCGGGGGGGGGGATGGCAATTGGGACTTGATAGGCTGAGTTAAATGATTAATTCATTCATTCATTTGGTTTATATCCCGTCCCCCCCACAGAAGCTTACATATTCATAAAACATCACAGAAAAACCAGTTAAGCCTTTAATTGAACTGCCGATATAGTAACAAAAAAGGATACCCAAGAGCACTGAATGCCACTGAAAACTGAATGATATTAGCACCAACACTGTTTTAATTTGTTTTAATTGTTTTAAATTGTCATGCTGTAGATCTGATGAATTGTTTAAATGTTAAATTGAGTGAATTGTATTGTTACTATGATCTGCTATTGTATTGTTGTGAGCCGCCGTGAGCCTGCTTTGGCGAGGAGGGCGGGATATAAATCCAGTAAATCAAATCAATATACTCTTAGTACATTACAAGCATAAAAAAACATAAAACAATTTCAGGTGCTATAACAGTCTTTAAAAAGGTAAAGGTAGTCCCCTGTGTTAGCACCAGTCGTTTCTGACTCTGGGGTGACGTTGCTTTCACAATGTTTTCGCGGCAGACTTTTTACGGGGTGGTTTGCCATTGCCTTCCCCAGTCATCTACGCTTTCCCCCCAGCAAGCTTGACCGACCTTGGAAGGATGGAAGGTTGAGTCAACCTGGAGCCGACTACCTGAACCAACTTCCGTTGGGATCGAACTCAGGTTGTGAGCTGAGGGCTCCGACTGCAGTACTGCAGCTTTACCGCTCTACGCCACGGGGCTCTTATAACAGTCTTTAAACGATGGTATATTTAATGGCAGATAGCTGCCTATCTATTCTGTATCTTATGTTAAAAGACAAGGGTGGGGGAAATTAAAATACTGGGCCAATTAAGGCACTGACTTCCTAGATCTTGAAGACCCATGTAGCATAACAAGAGTACTCGCCTGAGTTTATTCATCGAGCTCTGCTTGTATTCACAGAAATGCAAAACAAAATGCATTTTTAAAAATGCTATCCAGCATGAGCATCACTATCATAGTGTGCAGAGAGCATCCATTTGAAGGTTGGATAAATTGCGTGGATTGATATGTGTCAGAGGGAGAGGAGCGAGAGAGATGGCTTTTGGCTTGTTAATTCTGATAGACATTACGTCCCCATTAGCCCAGACAAGAAAGGTCTTCGTTTAGGGCTTTCTGCAGGACATGATAGACAACGGTGTTAAATGTTGCAATCATCCTTTAAAAAAAAAAACCCTACTACTCTGTAATTGCTGATACTGTCATTGTGGGGGTCTTTTTCTTCACCCTTTTGCTGAGACGTCAGGCAGCATTTTTAGCATTGCAGTGCCCTCTAATGCTTCATCGGGGTGATGAAGAGAAAACACATCTGTATTCCTGAATTGAACTAGGTGGAAGCTAATGCTTTGTACCATGCCAGCCCTGTTATCTGCCTAGATTACAAATAGCACCAGTCCATGAGACGACGACATTAACCACAAAGATTTTTTTAAAAAAAATAACAATAATAAATGTTTAAGTAGAAGATGATGATATTGGATTTATATCCTGCCCTCCACTCGGAAGAGTGTCAGAGCGGCTCACAATCTCCTTTACCTTCCTCCCCCACAACAGACACCCTGTGAGGTAGATGAAGATATTGGATTTATATCCCGCCCTCCACTCCGAAGAGTCTCAGAGCGGCTCACAATCTCCTTTACCTTCCTCCCCCACAACAGACACCCTGTGAGGTAGATGAAGATATTGGATTTATATCCCGCCCTCCACTCCGAAGAGTCTCAGAGCGGCTCACAATCTCCTTTATCTTCCTCCCCCACAACAGACACCCTGTGAGGTAGATGAAGATATTGGATTTATATCCCGCCCTCCACTCCGAAGAGTCTCAGAGTGGCTCACAATCTCCTTTACCTTCCTCCCCCACAACAGACACCCTGTGAGGTAGATGAAGATATTGGATTTATATCCCGCCCTCCACTCCGAAGAGTCTCAGAGCGGCTCACAATCTCCTTTACCTTCCTCCCCCACAACAGACACCCTGTGAGGTAGATGAAGATATTGGATTTATATCCCGCCCTCCACTCCGAAGAGTCTCAGAGCGGCTCACAATCTCCTTTACCTTCCTCCCCCACAACAGACACCCTGTGAGGTAGATGAAGATATTGGATTTATATCCCGCCCTCCACTCCGAAGAGTCTCAGAGCGGCTCACAATCTCCTTTATCTTCCTCCCCCACGACAGACACCCTGTGAGGCGGGTGGGGCTGGAGAGGGCTCTCACAGCAGCTGCCCTTTCAAGGACAACCTCTGCCAGAGCTATGGCTGACCCAAGGCCATGCTAGCAGGTGCAAGTGTAGGAGTGGGGAATCAAACCCGGTTCTCCCAGACAAGAGTCCGTACACTTAACCACTACACCAAACTGGCTACAGTGGACTCATAAATCCAAACATATGGAGAAACCCATGTTATCTATTATAAAATTCCATCAATCTAACAGGGTTTCCAGGAATGGCTGATGTCTTAACTACCTTTTAAGGTTTATGTTTGTTTCTATGGATTTTGGTCAAGCCAAAACTCAAGGCCGTTCAGTCCACGTACACCTTCTTTCCAATGGATTGGCTCCAAAGATGTCACTGCACCTCAAAAAGGATATTATAGCATTGGAAAAAGTCCAGAAAATGGCAACTAGAATGATTAATGGTTTGGAACACTTTCCCTATGAAGAAAGGTTAAAATGCTTGGGGCTCTTTAGCTTGGAGAAACGTCGACTGTGGGGTGACATGATAGAGGTTTACAAGATTATGCATGGGATGGAGAAAGTAGAGAAAGAAGTACTTTTCTCCCAATACAAGAACTCATGGGCATTCAATAAAATTGCTGAGCAGTCGGGTTAGAACGGATAAAAGGAAGTACTTCACCCAAAGGGTGATTAACATGTGGAATTCACTGCCACAGGAGGTGGTGGTGGCTACAAGCATAGACAGCTTCAAGAGGGGATTGGATAAAAATATGGAGCAGATGTCCTTCAGTGGCTATTAGCCACAGCATATTATTGGAACTGTCTGGGGCAGTGATGCTCTGTATTCTTGGTGCTTGGTGGGGGGGGGGGGCAAAGTGGAAGGGCTTCTAGCCCCTCTTGTGAACCTCCTGATGGCACTTGGGGGTTTTTTGGCCACTGTGTGAGAGAGTGTTGGACTGGATGGGTCATTGGCCTGATCCAACATGGCTTCTCTTATGTTCTTACCCTGCATGTTGATAGTTTCAAAGGGTAGCTGTGTTTGATCTGCATGGTTGATTCGGCTGATCTGGCTGGCTAGGTGGGTGTTCCTTGCCTCCCTCACTGCTCCACGTGTGTCCATCCTGAATCTGCACACTTGATGGAAGAGGACGACCATCCCAGATAGAAGGAGTGTACCATTCTTTAGTCCAGGGCTTTTTTAGAACAGGAACGCATAGGAATGTAGTTCCGGCTGGCTTGGGATCAGGGAGTGTGGCCTAATTTGCAAATGAGTTCCTGCTGGGCTTTGCCTGCAAAAAAGCCTTGTGTGAAACAATGGTGATGTTAACATTGGAAAAAGTGCAGAAAAGAGAGTCTAGAATGATTAAAGGGTTGGAACACTTTCCCTATGAAGAAAGGCTAAAATGCTTGGGGCTCTTAACCTGGAGAAATGTTAACTGAGGGGTGACATGATAAAGGTTTACAAAATTATGCATGGGATAGAGAAGATAGAGAAAGAAGTACTTTTCTCCCTTTCTTACAATACAAGAACTTGTGGACATTCAATGACATTGCTGAACAGTCAGGTTAGAACAGATAAAAGGAAGTACTTCTTCACCCAAAGGGTGATTAGCACATGGAATTCACTGCCACAGAAAGTGGTCGGGGCTGCAAGCATAGACAGCTTCAAGAGGGGATTGGATAAACATATGGAGCAGAGGTCCATCAGTGGCTATTAGCCACAGTGTATTGTTGGAACTCTCTGTCTGGGGCAGTGATGCTCTGTATTCTTGGTGTTTGGGAGGGGAACAGTGGGAGGGCTTTTAGTGTCCTGGCCCCACCGATGGACCTCCTGATGGTGCCTGGTTTTCTTGGCCACTGTGTGACACAGAGTGTTGGACTGGATGGGCTATTGGCCTGATCCAACATGGCTTCTCTTATGTTTTGGGAGGTGTGGCCTAATATGCAAATGAGCTCCTACAAAAAAAGCCCTGCTTCAGTCAAAGGTATACTATACCTGCATCCCCCTGCTAGAATCTCCAAACAAGTTCAAGGCCCATTTGTAGGAGAACATAGAATCTGCAGTGATTCGAGTCCAGTAACACCTTAAGATACCAGCCAGGCTTTCAGGGTATGGACTTCCAAGAGTCATTGTTCCCTTTGTCTATCTTGCATGTCAACATCCCTTCTACTTGTGAAAAGACTGTTTTAGCTGTCTGCTAGAACCATAGTTCTTAACCTTACTACTGCTCCTCAAATGCACATTATCATCAAATACTCACAATTTATTTACTGAAATATTTATACACTCCCTTTCCCCATTAGGGATACTAGAATTCCTCAGCATACCTGTTCAGTAGTCAAAATTACCTTCTTAGACACTCACAGTTGCCTTGTGGAACCCATCAGAGATATATCTGGATGGGATCAAACAACTCTAAACAGCTGTTGCACAAATGTTCAGCTGCCAGTTGCTCTGAAGACAACTCCCAGCCGATTGGGAGATCAGCTGGGAGTCAGGTTCTGATCCACCAACCCCTCTGAGCATAACAGCTACTATACCCAAACGCTGCAAAAGGCAGAACATTTCTCTTCCCTGCCCAAGCTGGGCAGAGATAGGAGCAATGCATAAGGGAGAGGAGAAAGAGCTTGTTTCTCCTCTTTTCTCTGCGGCCCAAGTGAGCAGTTTGGCATAGGGAGAAGAGAAGTATTCTGTTTCTTTCTCCCTTCCCCAAACTGAGAGTTTGGACTGCAGAGAACTGAAGGGACATTCCCCTTTTCTCTAAAAAACCTGCCCTGCAGGTAACAGATGTTTAAAGAAAACAAATAGAATCATATGTATACTGTTTTCCCCTCAATGTAATTCACTCTAAAAAGCTCTGAACAGTATAGCCCTTGCTAACCCATAGCCCACCAGATCTTGGAAGCTAAGCAGGGTCTGCCCTGGTTTATATTTGGATGGGAGACCTCCAAAGAAGTCCGGCGTCATAATGCAGAAGCAGGCAAATAACCTCTGAGCATCTCTTGCTTTGAAGACCCTCTGGGGTCGCCATAAGTCAGGTGTGACTAGATGACACTTTCCATTACTGAAAGGCCCACAAAAAAGCACAAGGATCACAGCAGAAACTAAAAATATAAATAAAAAATATAAAATGCCTTGGCCTTAGGAAAACTTGAAATGGCTGGGCACTGCAAGCTTCTCCCCCTGTCCCCAGGTCAACTCAAATTGGCAATGGGTCTTAATATCCCCCTGTGGCTGTGGGTTCCCAGGTTAGAGTACTCAATAGGCACAAGTTTTAAGGTCCATTCAGCAGAGACATGCTGGCTCAAAGCATCAGCTCTTTATTTGCAAGGTCACACAACTCTAGCAAGGAACAGCTTCCAACTGCCGCATAAACACTCAAAAGTGAAACTGAGCTCTGCTCCATGAAAATACATCGCAGCACAAACAAAGCTGAAAGGAAAACATGGAATGGATTCTTCATTAAGGTCTCTGTGCTCAGATAGACTACTCCCAGAGACCTTCATGTAAAATCCATTTGGTGTTTTCTTTGCAGCTTTGCAAGCCCAGAATTGCTTCCAGTTTCATCCTGCAAAGACAAGGAAGAAGGAGCTAGGAAATTCAGCAACCTTGGCACTTCAAGGGGCGAGGACAGGAGGGGGGAAGAAAAGAGCCCTGTGGGCATGATTAAAGCCCTGGGTGAGCCGGGTGTAACCTGTGGGCCAGACATTTGACACCCCTGCTCTAAAACCCATCTGTCATGGCACTACATTGACTCATGTGTAGGATCTTATGCATAATTCTTACATTCTCCCCTTTTTTATATAAATACAGAATGTTTCATCAGCTCCTTCATTTCAAAGTGATACTGTTATTTGGTTACCTGCTTTACCGGAATACCATTAAATTCAGGCAGGCGGTCAAGTGACCTACAGAAACTCTTGTGATTTGGGCAGGTGATCTACAAAATCATCATGCAGGCAGGGATCAGGGGGGACTAGATAAGGAATATACAAAGTAGCAAGCAGGTGAGGAGAGAGATGCCTTTATGGTATTTGGCGTCCATTATGAGATACCACCCCATGATACACAGCTACTATCTAAGGAGGTGAGATCTGTGCACAGTGCACAATTACTGGGCAAGCATGACATTAGCTTTAAATGTTTCAAAACACAACAACAAGAAGATATTGGATTTATATCCCACCCTATACTCTGAATCTCAGAGTGGCTTACAATCTCCTGTACCTTCCCCACACACACACAACAGACACCCTGTGAGGTAGGTGGGGCTGAGAGAGCTCTCCCAGAAGCTGCCCTTTCAAGGACAACTCTTGTGAGAGCTATGGCTGACCCAAGGCCATTCCAGCAGCTACAAGTGGAGGAGTGATGAATCAAACCCGGTTCTCCCAGATAAGAGTTCGCGCACTTAACCACTACACCAAACTGGCTCTCAAGAGCTGGTTAATAACCTAGAATATTCTCAGTGATGACATGTCTGGGTCTGTTGAAGTATATGGGCTTTAAAAGGTTGGCCTTGGACAACACTGAGAGTTGAGTTATTTTGGCTATTCAGCGAATGCTTCTGGGCTGTTGCCACCAAGGGATTTTGTCGCCGTCTATAAATTCCCAAAGCTTGACTGGAGCACTTGTAACCCCATCTTTCTCTTGCCTGTGATTATTGCGTTAAAAAGCATATAAAATCGCTTTCCGCAAAACTTGAAATGATGACAACCCGAGTCGGAGCTTGCTTTCAGCTCGGTGGAGATTTGTGTCTAATTATTCAAAGGAACAATTTCTCTTTCTCTTGTCTCGCTTCCACTCTTAATTAAGCTTTCTGGATGATACCTCAGATCTGAAAGAAAAACAATTGGGGATACAGGGGTGGATTTTTGGGGGGGTATAAAATAACTCAGCATTTGTCTTTGGTGGTAACGAGACAGTAGACATCTGACTCGCGTTTGTTCTTTCAGTCTCTCGCATGTCTTCGAAAATCAAGGGGAATGTTAACATCTTCCCTATCACGCTGATCATTTTGCTGAAAAAAGTGCCAAAGGATGGCATCTTGATACAAGAGCTAGTTAACGGGACTGTCGGTTTCATATGTCACTGTACCTCCCAGAAACTCTCACAAGTCTAACAATATTCTTTTTGCTTTTGTTTTTGCAGTAGAGCATCCCGACAAAATGGCTAATGACCAAGGTAAGGAGCCATGCTGAGTCTTGCTTTCTCTACAAATCGGGGCCTATGTGGACACACTATCCTCCTTTACCTCCTCCCCCTGCTCTTGCTTCTTCACCTGGCCAGCACACCTGATGAGGCAGACACTGGCATGATAATTAATCTTGTTAATGAAGTTTCTGCTCGGCTGAGGCGGCTGTTTTGATGGGGAGCGATGTAAATTTTCTTGAGAGGAAATTGTTTTGTCTCTTTTCTGAAGGACCAATTAAAATGTCAGGCTCCTTTGTATGAAATAAATTCTTTCCTCTCTCTGCTGCACTTCTGAATAATTCACATTAAGTATAATTAAGCTTGGCATAATTTCCAAGCTGCTCTTCACACCCTTTTTGTGGGGTATAGATTAAAGTTCTGGAGCCTCACCATAGAAAAGGAAAGGGGGGAAAGCCTACGTTTCTTTAGCCGTAAATCAGCTTCTCTCTCAAGTTGGCACTCCTCAGTTTAATAATACAGACAGAGTTTAGATAACTTTTCAAGGCATTATTCTTTAGCAGGGTTGTTTCTATGGTTTTCTACAACTGGAGCTGTAGTTACGTTGTTTCTATTCCTGAGCTGGTTCTTTTGAGGGAGTTGATTTTTACAAAGAGAGAAACAGAGTATGATTTCTTTTGACACATTCACTTGCAATTAGAGTTGCCAGCTGTGGGTTGGGAAACACCGGGAGCTTTGTGGGGAGGTGGAGCCTGGGGGAGGTGGGATTTCGGGAAGGGAGGGATTTCAGCAGGTTACAATGCCATGGAATCCATCACCCAAAACTTTCATTTTCTCCAGAGGAACTGATCGCTCTTGCCCAGAAAGCGGTTGTAAAAGTTTGAAGGGACTGCACAAGACAGCCCAAAACAGCTGAGCGGTGGGGAGGCTTTTGTGGGGAACTCCTCTCCTCACTATCCCTGGGCCAAAAGAAGCCCGCTTGAAATCCACCAGAGAAAGGGCTTTCTCCGTTATGGCCCCTACATGGTGGAATCAGCTGCCGGAAGAGGTGAGGGCCCTGCGGGACCTGGTTCAGTTCCGCAGGGCCTGCAAGACGACCCTCTTCCGGCTAGCCTACACCTAGCTAAGATGAGAACTCAATGTAGCTTGCTTGACGTCTGTTCTATATGTAATTGGAATGTTTACTGGTTTTTAAGGTTTTAACTGTTTTAAATGTTTAATTGCTTATATATTTATATTGTTTAATTGTATGTTTGACTAATTTCTGGAAGCCGCCCTGAGCCACTTGTGGGAAGGGCGGGATACAAATCAATTAATAAATAAATAAACAGCAGGCAGGATATTAAAGGTCTCTAAATTTAAAATCCCTTTAAACCCCTGCTTTCTGCTCCATTCACAGACCACCATGAACTGCGCCAACCGCTCTAAAAGTTCATGCAAGTTTGTGTTGGTAGATCCATCACAAAACTTCTGTTCGCGAACCAGAGATAGGACAAAAATTTTGGTGAATTTTGTTTGGTGGTTCAGTTTATGCCCATTCCTACTTATGAGCAGGCATGTTGAATTGGAACTGTGCCCATCTGGACTTGTAGCATCCTGTCTTGCATAATGGCCAACCTGATGTCCCCAGAACCCTTCCATGAAGGGTATGGAAGCCAATGCCAGTGGCTTGCCCCGACCCCTGTACTTGTGTTGAGAGATGCAGTGTCTGAATGTAGCCCAGTAGCCCCGCGAGGGGCAGGGCATAGCCATTCAAGGCATCTACGGAAAGAAAGGAATCGCTGCATTGTTGTCTAGGTATGCACCGACTTGCCCATGCATTACCCTTTCCAAATGACATTACAAGATCGTACATGCACCTCGAAAATAAATGGCACATACGGAATAATGAATAATGCTGCAGTTTAGAATATTTAGTAAAAAGTGGACTTTTATAGGAGCGTTTGCAAATGCCATTCATAATTGTAGGCCCGTTTCCTGTTCAAGGTGAGCAGGAGGGTCCATCTCTCTTTGCCATTTTTCATAGATCAATGGGTAATTCAAGAAAAGGTCTGGATTTAGTGTCTCCTGGGCATTTGCCCTAGGTCTCGGTCTTATTATTAATCTTCCTTTGCTGGAAAAACACACTGCGTAACAAACTGCTCTCTCCAACTTCAGTTCCCAGTTACAAATTGGCGAAACCAATAACCTGCTACGTTCGATCTTAATAAGACATCCTAGAACATAAAGTAGATGCCATTTTCTTTACATACCTCACAGCGATTTGAAGTAAACACAAATAAGCATCAAAGGCAAGCTGCTCTATCATTTAGGTGACAGTGCGGCTAATTTTCCAGCCCACACAGCATCCGCATAATAAACTGAGATTTTTTGCAAAACAAAATAATTACAAGAACAACAGGAATGGACTTGAAAAATAGAGATGAACTTTTAAAGGCAATTCTGGTTGGCTCAGACAAACTGCAGGAGGCACTCCTGGCGATGAATGAGGGAGGAGAGAAGACCAAAAGGTCCAAAATGCGGAGAAATGAGCCAGAGAAACATGACCCGGGCACAAATCTGAATTGGGTGCTGAGACCTTGTCAGCAGTTTGTTGATTGGGTTGAAAGCGCCATCAAGTCACAGCTGACTCACAATACAAGAACTCGTGGGCATTCGATGAAATTGCTGAGCAGAAAGGTTAAAACAGATAAAAGGAAGTACTTCTTCACCCAAAGGGTGATTAACATGTGGAATTCACTGCCACAGGAGGTGGTGGCGGCCACAAGTATAGCCACCTTCAAGAAGGGTTTAGATAAATATATGGAGCACAGGTCTATCAATGGCTATTAGCCACAGTGTATGTGTGTATGTAAAATTTTTTGCCACTGTGTGACACAGAGTGTTGGACTTGATGGGCCGTTGGCCTGATCCAACATGGCTTCTCTTATGTTCTTATGACTTATGGCAACCCCATCCGGTTTTCAAGACAAGAGGCGTTCACATGTGATTTGTCATTGTCTGCCTCTGTGTGCCAACCCTGGTGTTCAGGGGTGGAATTCTAGCAGGAGCTCCTTGGCATATTAGGCCACACACCCCTGATGTAGCCAATCCTCCAAGAGTTTACAAAAAAAGAGCCTTGTAAACTCTCAGAGGATTGGCTACATCAGGGGTGTGTGGCCTAATATGCAAATGAGCTCCTGCTAGAATTCCATCCCTACTAGTATTCCTCAGTGGTTTCCCATCCAAATACTAGCCAGGACTGGCTGGGTTTAGCTTCTGATGAGATTGGGCTAGCCTGGCTATCCAAGTCAGGGCAGTTTGTTAATTATGGTGAGATTAATATGGCCTCACCAAAAAGATGGCCCAGGCAAGCCAACTTGTCAGCTCTTGGAGGCTAAGCTTGGTGGGCCTTTTTTTTTTTACTGGATGGGAGACTACAGAAGCAGTGTTCCCTCTAAGCTGTGTTAGTGTGAGCTAGCTTACAGTTTTTTAGCTTCCAACTTACACATATTTGTCTTAGCTTAGGAAAGATGGCCCCAGTGCAAACTAATTTAGGCAGTAGCTCACAGCTTTAATGCCAATCACTCATGAGGTAAATTTTTGCTCAGAGCTTAGAGGACTCCTATAAGGCCCCTGAGGAACTGCCTGTCATCTGCTTCCTTCTTCCTCTCTCTTGCTTCCTTTTGAATCACAGCTTGCTTTGCCAGGTTTGCTCAATTGCACAGCAGCTACAGAGCAAAGCCTCTATTTTCTCTATTGGCTAGGTCTCCTCTCTTGGGGAAAAAGGGGGTGAAGGAGAGCTGACTTTGCCAGGCTCTCTCAGTTCCACAGCAGAGCTACTGAGACAAGCCTCTCTTCTATTGGCTGAAGCCCCTCCCCTGATGTAGCTACTCCTCCTGGAGCTTCCAGTAGGCCCTGTAAGAAGAGCCCTGTAAGGAATTCTAGCAGGACCTCCTTTGCCTATTAGGCCACACACCCCTGATGTAGACAATCCTCCTGGAGCTTACAGCAGGCCCTGTATGAAGAGCCCTGTAAGGAATTCTAGCAGGACCTCCTTTGTCTATTAGGCCACACACCCCTGATGTAGCCAATTCTCCTGGAGCTTCCAGTAGGCCCTGTAAGAAGAGCCCTGTAAATTCTTGGAGGATTGGCTACATCAGGGGTGTGTGGCCTAATATGCAAATGAGCTCCTGCTAGAATTCCATCCTACTAGTATTCCTCAGTGGTTTCCCATCCAAATACTAGCCAGGACTGGCTGGGTTTAGCTTCTGATGAGATTGGGCTAGCCTGAGCTATCCAAATCAGGACAGTTTGTTAATTATGGTGAGATTAATATGGCCCTCACCAAAAAGATGGCCCAGGCAAGCCAACTTGTCAGCTCTTGGAGGCTAAGCTGGGTGGGCCTTTTTTTTTTTTTTTTTTACTGGATGGGAGACTACAGAAGCAGTGTTCCCTCTAAGCTGTGTTAGTGTGAGCTAGCTTACAGTTTTTTAGCTTCCAGCTTGCACATATTTGTCTTAGCTTAGGAAAGATGGCCCCAGTGCAAACTAATTTAGGCAGTAGCTCACAGCTTTAATGCCAATCACTCATGAGGTAGAATTTTTGCTCAGAGCTTAGAGGACTCCTATAAGGCCCCTGAGGAACTGCCTGTCATCTGCTTCCTTCTTCCTCTCTCTTGCTTCCTTTTGAATCACAGCTTGCTTTGCCAGGTTTGCTCAATTGCACAGCAGCTACAGAGCAAAGCCTCTATTTTCTCTATTGGCTAGGTCTCCTCTCTTGGGGAAAAAGGGGGTGAAGGAGAGCTGACTTTGCCAGGCTCTCTCAGTCCCACAGCAGAGCTACTGAGACAAGCCTCTCTTCTATTGGCTGAAGCCCCTCCCCTGATGTAGCTACTCCTCCTGGAGCTTCCAGTAGGCCCTGTAAGAAGAGCCCTGTAAGGAATTCTAGCAGGACCTCCTTTGCCTATTAGGCCACACACCCCTGATGTAGACAATCCTCCTGGAGCTTACAGCAGGCCCTGTATGAAGAGCCCTGTAAGGAATTCTAGCAGGACCTCCTTTGTCTATTAGGCCACACACCCCTGATGTAGCCAATCCTCCTGGAGCTTCCAGTAGGCCCTGTAAGAAGAGCCCTGTAAATTCTTGGAGGATTGGCTACATCAGGGGTGTGTGGCCTAATATGCAAATGAGCTCCTGCTAGAATTCCATCCCTACTAGTATTCCTCAGTGGTTTCCCATCCAAATACTAGCCAGGACTGGCTGGGTTTAGCTTCTGATGAGATTGGCTAGCCTGAGCTATCCAAATCAGGACAGTTTGTTAATTATGGTGAGATTAATATGGCCTCACCAAAAAGATGGCCCAGGCAAGCCAACTTGTCAGCTCTTGGAGGCTAAGCTGGGTGGGCCTTTTTTTTTTTTTTTTTTTACTGGATGGGAGACTACAGAAGCAGTGTTCCCTCTAAGCTGTGTTAGTGTGAGCTAGCTTACAGTTTTTTAGCTTCCAGCTTACACATATTTGTCTTAGCTTAGGAAAGATGGCCCCAGTGCAAACTAATTTAGGCAGTAGCTCACAGCTTTAATGCCAATCACTCATGAGGTAGAATTTTTGCTCAGAGCTTAGAGGACTCCTATAAGGCCCCTGAGGAACTGCCTGTCATCTGCTTCCTTCTTCCTCTCTCTTGCTTCCTTTTGAATCACAGCTTGCTTTGCCAGGTTTGCTCAATTGCACAGCAGCTACAGAGCAAAGCCTCTATTTTCTCTATTGGCTAGGTCTCCTCTCTTGGGGAAAAAGGGAGTGAAGGAGAGCTGACTTTGCCAGGCTCTCTCAGTCCCACAGCAGAGCTACTGAGACAAGCCTCTCTTCTATTGGCTGAAGCCCCTCCCCTGATGTAGCCACTCCTCCTGGAGCTTCCAGTAGGCCCTGTAAGAAGAGCCCTGTAACGAATTCTAGCAGGACCTCCTTTGCCTATTAGGCCGCACACCCCTGATGTAGACAATCCTCCTGGAGCTTACAGCAGGCCCTGTACGAAGAGCCCTGTAAGGAATTCTAGCAGGACCTCCTTTGTCTATTAGGCCACACACCCCTGATGTAGCCAATCCTCCTGGAGCTTCAGTAGGCCCTGTAAATTCTTGGAGGATTGGCTACATCAAGGGTGCGTGGCCTAATATGCAAAGGAGCTCCTGCTAGAATCCCACCCTGCTCCTCCGGCAGCCAATCTGGCAAGAGAGTGGAGTTGAGCTCCACCTTCAAAATGATGAAGTTCAGCTCTGTGTCACCTCCCTTTTGAGACTCTTATTGGGCCCCTCCCCCTCCTGGTCCCCTGGGGAAGGAAGCTTCCTTTGCCCAGTTCCCTGGATCGATCGATCTATCTATCTATCTATCTATCTATCTATCTATCTATCTATCTATCTATCTATCTATCTATCTATCTATCTATCTATCTATCTATCTATCATCTATCTATCTATCTATCATTTATCTATCTATCTATCTGTCTAAGGAAAGCACTTTTAAGACCAGTGAGTGCTAGTCTTTTAAGCATATTTTATTTTACGTTGTTGTTGTTTTTTTAATCCTATAATTGTGTTTGTCTGTGTCCTTTATAAAGCTTATATCTCTGCTATCTGGCATTACATTTTATGATACACATGGCCTGGCCCGACAAAGTCTCATTTATTCCAGATCCAGCCCTCATAAAAAATGAGTATGACGCCCCTGGCTTAGGGGAAGGATCGCAACAGAAGAAATCTGAACTTGCTATGCAGAAGGCCTGCAGTGGCAAGCCGCCTCTGTTCCTTTCTTGAGGTCCCTACCGGTAGCTTGAACTTGACCGCATTTTACATACAGGCCAAAAAGAGAGGGACAAAGATGCTCTTTCTGTAGAGGGCTGCAGAAGGGAGAGAGAGATGCAAGCGTTAATAATCACTTCAAAATTTTAAACGCCTACGAAATGGTAGGAAGAGACATTGGGGCTGCTTCCGCACCGGGTTTGGAAAAGGTGGCCCCGCTGGGGAAGCATCAGCGAGCAGAGTGAAGCTGGGTGGATGGAGATGGCATCCATGTGCCCAGGGCTTTTGCTGCTGTTGTTGTAGTAGAAACTCCTTTGCATATTAGGGCACACCTCCCTGATGTAGCCAATCCTCCAAGAGCTTACAGGGCTCTTAGTACAAGGCCTACTGTAAGCTCCAGGAGGATTGGCTACATTGGGATGTCTGGCCTAACATGCAAAGGAGTTATGCTGCAACAACAACAACAAAAACCCCCTGCATGGGCCTCATTCTTGTAATGTTCACTCCTGTCCTTGTCCCACTCTAAGGGCCAGTGGTCATGCTGGGGTCCCTCATGGCCTGGCAGTCCCCCCTTTTTTCCTTCACAGCTGAGTTACAGCTGAAGATACACTGCAGTTCAAATGTGAACATGCAGGAGAAAGCCCAATAAGAGTCTCAAAAGGGAGGTGACACAGAGCTGCACTTCATCATTTTGAAGGTGGAGCTCAACTCCACTCTCTTGCCAGATTGGCTGCCAGAGGAGCAGGGTGGGATTCTAGCAGGAGCTCCTTTCATATTAGGCCACGCACCCTTGATGTAGCCAATCCTCCAAGAATTTACAGGGCTCTTCTTACAGGGCCTACTGGAAGCTCCAGGAGGATTGGCTACATCAGGGGTGTGTGGCCTAATAGGCAAAGGAGGTCCTGATAGAATTCCTTACAGGGCTCTTCTTACAGGGCCTACTGGAAGCTCCAGGAGGAGTGGCTACATCAGGGGTGTGTGGCCTAATATGCAAAGGAGTTCCTGCTAGAATTCTACCCCTGTGGAGGAGCATCTTCCTAGATGTTCCACCCATAGCCACCCCTCACTTCTTCTTTTGAGTTGGATCAAAGGATCTTTCCCTTGGGTTTGGCTCAATGGAGAAAGCCTCAAGTGTCCTGCGAATTGTGCTTGGAAAGAGGATGATGGCTTGAGGAAGCTGACAAAAACGTGGGTCCATTCAGCTGCCCATGTGGGAGAAAATCTGTGTGCAGGAGAGCCCAGGGTAGAAAACTATGGCCCTTTGTAGCCTGCCATAATAAAACACATCTTCCAAGTGAAATGATGAAAGAAGGGTTGGGATTGTTGTAGGAGTTCTAAAAAAGAAAAGAAAAAACTAAAAGAGTTCTAAGATTTCTAACCTCTAAGGGAGCTGTAGCTCTGTTCCAGGAATGACGGTCACCTTCTTCTCCCAGAGGTGCTTTATCTGTAGATCTTGGTATTTGTGATCTTCTCCTGTCCTTTCTTTTTAAAAAAATTCTGCTGTCTCTTGGGATTGCAGTGTCAGTGATCCAGACCCTATTTGGAGTGCCAGTTTGGCATAGTGCTTAAGTGTGAGGACTCTTATCTGGGAGAACCGGGTTTGATTCCCCTCTGCTGGAATGGCCTTGGGTCAGCTATAGCTCTGGCAGAGGTTGTCCTTGAAAGGGCGGTTGCTGTAAGAGCCCTCTCAGCCCCACCCACCTCACTGTTGCGAGGGGAAGAAGATATAGGAGGTTGTGTGGCCACGCTGAGTCTTTGCTTCAGAGAGAAGGGCGGGGTATAAATTTGCAGTATTCTTCTTATTGCTCATTTCCCCCTACAGTTGTTACATCAGGGGTGTTATACTCTGGGTATTTATCTGTTTGTAATCAAAAGTCCCAAAGAGTCTTCGTTTCATCATTCTCCATGAACTTGCCTGGTCTGTGCTGTCATGAATTTCTGACTGATGATGATGATGATGTCCCAAATAGCATGAATTTCTGACTGATGATAAGCCATACTTCTTGCTAAGATTCCAGTGCAACGTAGCTGCCAGTCTATCGTGATGTTCTTGATATTCATCTGAGCAGTTTTACTGAAGGCACTGGCCACGTGGTCGACTGTTTCATCCTTTGTCTTCCAAGGCCTACATTTGCTGTCATCACTGGTCTCCCTTAGAGGAGCCAATTTGGTGTAGTGGTTAAGTGCATGGACTTTTATCTGGGAGAACCAGGTTTGATTCCCCACTCCTCCACTTGCAGCTGCTGGAATGGCCTTAGGTCAGCCATAGCTCTCACAAAAGTGGTCCTTGAAAAGGAAGCTTCTGGAAGAGTTCTCTCAGCCCCACCCACCTCACCTCACAGGGTGTCTGTTGTGGGGGGGGGAGATAAAGGAGATTGTGAGTTGCTCTGAGACTCTGAGAAATGCAGGGTGTCTGTTGTGGTGGCGGGGAGATAAAGAAGATTATGAGTTGCTCTGAGACTCTGAGATTTGCAGGGCAGAATAGAAATCCAATATCTTCTTCTTTTTTTACTACTACTACTACTTCTTTTTCTCTATTTCATACTATTTGTTTCAAGTGCTTGCTCTTGCGCAGTTAGAATGAGTTTTTTTTTCCATTTCTTTCTTCGAGGGCCCATTTTGGAGCCACTTCCAGGTGTTTTCATTATCAACTGTGTCTTTCAAATACTGTCCATGCAAGTGCTTTCCCTTCCAGCTGTCAAAGTGAGTTTTGATTGCAGCCTTTTTTGTAAAAGACTATAACCAAGTCTGCCTTGTACACTTCAACTAGAACTGCTTGAATTATGCTAGTTGAATTATCGTCATCATCGTCGTTATTACTTTTTTCGCTCTGAGACTCATCACTGAGATTTGACTTGTCTATGCCCAGCATGCATCATTACTCTGTGTTTCTCGTTTCACATTCTGTTTCCTTCACTGTGATCAGATAGGAATGAAACTGATGGTGAGCAATTTGAAATATGCGCAAAATCCTGTATTGCTTGCCTGCTGGCATTTCCCCCCTGCTAGTCTCAGCAAAAACACAGGAGGGGGAGGGGAAGGACATTAGTTGAATATTCTACCTACAATCTCGTTGTGCCTGGTTTTCTTCCCCCCCCCCCCCCCGCAACAGCGATCAAGCAGAAAAATATGAACCTGTTTGTGTTTCCCCCGAACATGTCGACTTGCTGTTAGACCTGTCACCTTTGTTGTGAGAAGGTGGCTCTACTGAAATTGCACCAAAGGCTACTTGAAAAATACTCATGGAATGGAAAAGCATAAGCAGCAGTAACAGCTAGGACTGGTCTTTCAGGGAGCAAGGAAACTCATTGGCTTGTAACTTCTGGCTTGTAACTTCTGCCTTGGAGCCTGATCTGACCCTGGTTTCCACCAGCAGATTGGAGATAGCTGGGCAGAGTCTGAATCATGGCTTCTCCAATGCCCAACCTCTAGTGGTTTCATGGCTGAGGTCAGGGCTCTTTTTTTGTAGCAGGAACTCCTTTGCATATTAGGCCTCACGCCCCTGATGTAGCCAGTCCTCTAATTGCTTACAGTAGGCCCTGTAAGAAGAGCCCTGTAAGCTCCAGGAGGACCGGCTACATCAAGGGTGTGTGGCCTAATAATCAGAGCTTTTATTTGTAGCAGGAGCTCCTTTGCCTATTAGGCCACACACCCCTGATGTAGCCAGTTCTCTAAGAGCTTACAGTAGGCCCTGTACGAAGCGCCCTGCAAGCTCTTGGAGGATTGGCTACATTAGGGGTGTGTGACCTAATAATCAGAGCTTTTTTTTGTAGCAAGAACTCCTTTGCATATTAGGCCACACACCCCTGATATAGCCAGTCCTCTAAGAGCTTACAGTAGGCCCTGTACGAAGAGCCCTGTAAGCTCTTGGAGGATTGGCTACATTAGGGGTGTGTGGCCTAATATGCAAAGGAGTTCCTGCCACAAAAAAAGCCCTGAGTATAAGGTAATTTCTTGAGCACATGAAGCGATCATAACGTCAGAACTATCAATATCCTAATGGGACTATTGATTTCGACCATAGGCATGATCCAATGGGCCAGATTCCACTCCAGACCTCTTCAGATGTTCCTACGACCATTTCAGCTCCAAATCATGGAGAGAAAGGACATGAACTTGACAATTCTATTACCAGTCAATAAGAGCTTACAGTGGGAGACAGACTTGATTCATCTCTGCCAGGGCAAGATATTTCCTCCTCCTTCACCCCTAGAGCTGTTCACAGATGCCAGCGTAGGGGATGGGAGGCCATACTTCTGAACAAACCAGTCCAGGGGAGGTGGTCTCAATCCGAGGTTGGCTTCCCATCAGTCTCCTAGACGTCAGAGCCATACGTCTAGCTCTGGTTGCCTTCAGGACACAATTGTTTCAGAAACACGTTCTTGTCAGAACGGACAACATAACGGCCAGGCGTACCTGAACAATCAAAGGGGCTCCAGATCCTCACAGCTACACAAGGAAGCATCAAAGATTCTAGCGTGGGCAGAAAAGAACCTGACCTCTCTACAGGCGGAACACATCAGAGGCCAGGACAACACACAAGCAGACTGGCTAAGCAGACAGGTAATCTGCGAAGGTGAGTGGGCTCTCAGCCCAAGTCTATTCGACCTCATCTGTCAATGCTGGGGTCAACCAGACATGGATCTATCTGCTTCCGACACAAACAAGAAGTTACCAAGGTACTTCACCAGATTTTTTCATCTGGATGCCGAACAGGCAGATGCTCTGACAGCTCCCTGGCCTCTGGGTCTCCTGTATGCGTTTCCTTCGGTCCCTCTGGTTCCTTGAGTTCTTCGGAGGGTGAGAGATCTACAGGCAGAAATAATCATGGTAGCGCCCTATTGGCCATGGCGACTGTGGTTCTCGATGTTGACAGAACTATCAATAGACCTTCTGCTGTCTCTGCCAGTGCTTCCCAACATGCTCCATCAGGGTCCAGAGTGGCTTCACTTGACCGCATGGAGATTGAGCAGGAAATCTTCAGAGGCTTAGGCTACTCACTTGAGGTGACAGACACTATGGTAGTGTCAAGAAGATCTTCCACTGTTCGTATATACAATACAGCTTGGAAGGCCTTTGTCCACTGGTGTCGTAGGAGAAAGGTTCCCTCGCTTGCCCCTTCTATTGCGGAGGTACTAGCACTTCTACGTTTCAGTGAGAATTGAGCCAAAGATAGCAAGAGAAGTGAAGTCTGAACTCTGCTTCTCATTCTAGGATTGCCAGATGTCCGGTGGAGGCGGGGGTCCCCCACTGCCATGTCCCACTTCCCTGTTGCCGATCAGCTGGCTGGTGGGATGGAACTCACCCCCCCAAAAGAGGGAGATCCATCTGACATGCAGTGATGTGTCTGTGTTAGGCTTGCCAATCCCCAGGTACCAGTGGGGGTTCTCTCACTTTCCCAGGCTCCTTCCCGTCCCCAGTCAGCTGGCCAGTGGGGCGAAGCCCCGCCCCCACAGCCACCATGCGACTTTCCACCTCCGGAGGCTTCAGTCTCCGATTGAAAGGCTTCCTCTTGGGATGCTGTGTCTGTGTTACTTTGAAGAAGTTGGCAGCAACTTCTGAGTAGAGACGCCAATCCCTCACTTCACAGTCGCCAGAAAGGAAGGGGGGAGAAATGTCTGCTGGGCACTTCATTATTCCCTATGTGGAGATCGATCGATTCTCATAAGGTGAATTGATCTGGAGGTATCAGGGGCTTGGGGGGGCTGTTTTTTTTTATGTAGAGGCACCATATTTTCCATATAGCATCTCTCCAAAATACCCCCCATGTTTCAAAACGATTGGACCAGGGGATCCAGTTCTATGAGCCCCAAAAGAAGGTGCCCCTATCCTCCATTATTTCCTATGGAAGGAAGGCATTTAAAAAAGGTGTGCTGTCCCTTTAAATGTGATGGCCAGAACTTCCTTCGGAGTTCAGTCATGCTTGTCACACCCTTGGTCCTGACTCCGCCCCCAATGTCTCCTGGCTCCACCCCCAAAGTCTCCTGGCTCCTCCCCCAAAGTCCCCAGATATTTCTTGAATTGTACTTGGCAACCCTAGTCTGTGTCGCTAACCATGTGTCCCAGAAATGATACCACAACATCTGGGGCATTGGGGTGATGCTCTGGTATTTGGGCAAAAACTCTATGGTAAAAGCCAAATTTACCAATGAGTTTTTGCCCAAATACTAGACCGTTACTCTGATGTCCCAGACATGATAACATCACTTCCTTCCAGGTCACATCAGCAGCGATGTATCCACATCCTGGTAATTACCACTTCTGGTAATTCCCCCCCCCCCCCATCCTCCTACACCATCCTCCTGGCTGCCACTTGCACTACCAAAATACAATGATGACTGGCACTTAGAGAGACCCTGCGTAGGTTCGTTGTGGCATTATGGCCTTTGCTTAGGGGAACAACAACCCAGAAATGCATAAGCCCACCACCTTATGAATGATATCACAGCTTTGGTGGCCGTTGCCTCCTAGGAACATGTGCACAGTGGTTATGAACCCAACTTCCCCTTAGAGAGACTGAAGGGTTTCTGAGGAAGGGAATTGCATATATGCTTGTATGCATAGATGTACAAGAGGGACGGGGAGGGACGGTGGCTCAGTGGTAGAGCATCTGCTTGGGAAGCAGAAGGTCCCAGGTTCAATCCCCGGCATCTCCAAAAAAGGGTCCAGGCAAATAGGTGTTAAAAACCTCAGCTTGAGACCCTGGAGAAACGCTGCCAGTCTGAGTAGATAATACTGACTTTGATGGACCAGGGGTCTGATTCAGTATAAGGCAGCTTCATATGTTCATTTGTTCTTAGAGAGAACCACTGTGGAACCTGGAGACCAGGTTCTAAACTTCAGTCTTCCATAAAATTTACTGGATAGTCTTGGGCCACCCCGGCATTACCATCTCACTCTTAACAGGGTGGTTTTATTCATTCATTCATCCATTTCTATTCATTCTTTCTCCCCAATGGGGACCCAAGGCAGCTTACATCATTCCCCTTTCCTCCATTTTATCCTCACAACAATCCTGCGAGGTGGGTTAGACTGAGAGAGTGTGACTGACCCTAGGTCACCCAGTGAGCTTCCATGGCACTAGTGTGGATTCGAACCCAGGTCTCCTAGGTACTAGCCCAACACTTGTAACCACTACGCCACACTGGTTCTTGGGTTTGAGGATAAAAGTGAGATGAGAGCCATGTATGCTGACCTGAATCCCTTGCAGAAAGGGTGAGTTTAAAAAAAAAATAAGATTTTCCAGTCACCTGGGCTCATATAAACAGTGGTGAATGAGCCCATGTATATATTGTAATCTGCTTCAGGCATGTCTCTGAAGGAGTGGCATATAAATGTTTTCATGACAGCCAGTGTGGTGTAGAGGTTATAAATGGCATACTCCTAATCCGGAGAACCAGGTTTGATTCCCTGCTTCTCCACATAAAGCCTGCTGGGGTGACCTTGAGTTAGTCCCAGTTCTCTCAGAACTGTCTCAGCACCTCACAAAGTGCCAGTTGTGAGGAGTGGAAGGGGAAAATGATTGCCAGCCACTTTGAGACACATGAGGCCTGCTGGGTGACCTTGGACCTGTCTCTGTTCTCTCAGAACTCTCTCAGCCCCACCCGCCTCACAAGGTGACTGTTGTGATGAGAGGAACAGAGAGCAATTATAAGCCATTTTTGAGGGTAGAGAAAAGCAATGTTAAAAAGTCTTCTTGTTTAAATAAATAAATACTTCCCGGGCACTCAAACTCGTCTGTCATAGGGGAGGGACGGTGGCTCAGTGGTAGAGCATCTGCTTGGGAAGCAGAAGGTCCCAGGTTCAATCCCTGGCATCTCCAAAAAAGGGTCCAGGCAAATAGGTGTGAAAAACCTCAGCTTGAGACCCTGGAGAGCCGCTGCCAGTCTGAGAAGACAATACTGACTTTGATGGACCAAAGGTCTGATTCAGTATAAGGCAGCTTCATATGTTCATAGGCAGGATCTGATTACCAGACCGAAGGTACAAGTCACTCATCAGAATCCTGCCTGTGGTTCACCCCACAGGGCTTATCTTTTTTTTGCAGGATTCTACTCCCCTGCCCCCCCGCCCCGCGAACCAGTAATTCTCACTTGCTCTGAATATCTTGGAAGCACTATAGAAAAGAGCCAAGTCCCCACAGAGGAGGCCGGCTGCCCGTTTTGAGAAAGGATGTGGTAGTTCCTTTCATGTGGCAAAGTAAATAAGCATGCTAGATGAAAGTTAGATGACTCCGAGTGTGTGGCTAAAACCTGCTTCCAGCTCCCAAGGCTTTAGATCCCAGTAAATAATACAAACGCTCTTTCTTCCTTTCTTTTGAACATTTCATTTACTCCCCCTCCTTTCCTTAAATTAAATGGGACCCTGAACACTGCACAAAATAAACACAGTGTCGGGAGCTGCTGAGGAGGTTGGCAGAAAATGTGTTTGTGTGTGGTAGAAAGGTACCCCGAATCCGACTTCCTGTTCAAGGAGTAGAACCTCATAATCGTGGTCTAATCTGTCAGCTGTACCGCCATTTGTTAACACAAGAACGTTTGGTGTCTCAACGTGACTGATCCTGTGAGGAAGGTACCAGAAGCTGAGAAACTGTAGCCTAATGAGGTGAGTTATCACGAAGACCTTTCTCCTGTAGCTAGCGTTGAGCCAATGTTTTATTGGTAGCATCAGTCAAGTTTACAAAAAATGATCTTTTTTTTTTTTTTAATATAAGCATATGTAGCACCAAGTAGCTGATACAGAAAACTCTTTCAGAAGTGTTAGGAAAATAATGGCACACATGCAGAACGATTGGCACCGATACTGAAATGGGAGACTTGTTTTTTATTTATTTTACATCCGTAGAAAAGGCATACCATCATCAAAATTTCCTTTATTGCTTCACCAAATTCCTGTCAGATGTGGTTTCTAGGATAAAGCAAAGGCAAGAGGGACAGGGCTTTTTTGTAGCAGGAACGCCTTTGCATATTAGGCCACACATCCCTGATGTAGCCAATCCTCCTGGAGTTTGCAGTAGGCCCTTTAAGCTCTTGGAGGTTTGGCTACATAAGGGGGTGTGGCCTAATATGTAAAGGAGTTCCTGCTACGAAAAAAGCCCTGGGGGACACAGTGGCCCAAATTAAGATTATTGCCGGCTCCGGGTTGGGACATTACTGGAGATTTAGGGATGAAGCCTAGGGAAGGCAGAGTTTGAGGAGGGGAGTGACCTCAGCAAGGTATAACGCCATAAAGCCCATCCCCCGAACCCCCACAAAGCCTCTCAAAGTTTGAGGAGGCGGTGGTGGTGGTAGTATTGGATTTATATTTCACCCTTCACTCAGAGTCTCAGAGCAGCTCACAATCACCTTTACCTTCCTCCCCCATAACAGACACCCTGTGAGGTGGGTGGGGCTGGAGAGGGCTCTCACAGCAGCTGCCCTTTCAAGGACAACTCCTGCGAGAGCTATGGCTGACCCAAGGCCATTCCAGCAGGTGCAAGCGGAGGAGTGGGGAATTAAACCCGGTTCTCCCAGATAAGAGTCCACATACTTAACCGCTACACCAAACTGGCTCTCAGTAAGAGTAATCAAGGCAGCTTTATGGTGTCCATTTTCTGTATCGTTCTACAAGTGCTCTGTGAGCTATTTCCTAAATGCAATTCCATATTTGATTTGATTTGTTTTTTTTTTTTTTACATCCAAGCATCTAATTTTATTAGGTCAGCTAACAAAAGCCCATTGGCTTGCCTTGGTAGCTGTGGTGTTGAAGTGATGTGCTGCCTGCTGCTTAAATACTTTATGAAACAATCTCTGGTGACCAATGCAGTGCCTCTGCAGAATCTGAAAAAGGCTTGGTGTTCCCATTAAATAATCAGACAGCTGTTTTCATAATTAAATGGTGGCGGTTGTTATACAGTTGCGCAAGAGTGCATTGCTGTAGTCCCCTCCCTCCCCCATCCCACACATTGCTTTTGGGGAATTATGTAAAAGAAATCAATTTTGCAACTGGAGAAAATCGCGCGAGAGGTAATAGAGAGATATAAATCTGGAGCCACAAAAACCAGGAAATTAGAACAGAAGAGCATATCTTTGAGGAGTCCCATCTTGGTTTTGACCATCTCTTTGAAATGAGATTAATATTAAGGCTGAACCAAGACTAAATACATAGGCTAGTATCCTACCTTCATTTTTTGACAATGGCATGCAGAGAGAGAGAGAGAGAGAGAGATTTTTCCTGATCACTGATCATCTAGCCTTTGTTTAAAAACCTCCAAAGAAGGAGAGCCCAAGGCCACCACCTCTCATGAAGCCTGTTCTATAGGGTTGCAAGTCCAGTTAAAGAATAACTGGGGACTTTGGGGGCGGAGCCAGGAGACTTTGGGATGGAGCCAGGAGCAAGGTTGTGACAAGCACAATTGAACTCCAAAGGGAGTTCTGGCCATCACATTTAAAGGCACAACACACATTTTAAATGCCTTCCCTCCTTTAGAAATAATGAAGGCTAGGAGCCCATCCTTTTAAGGCTCATAGAATTGGACCCCCTCGTCCAATCCTTTTGAAACTTGGAGGGTGTTTTGAGGAGAGGCACCGGATGCTATGCTGAAACTTTGGTGCATCTACCTCAAAAACAGAATCCCCCCCCCCAGAAGCCCAGATACCCGCAGGTCTATTCTCCATTATTTCCTATGGGAATCAGTCTTCATAGCAAATAATGGAGTGTGCAGCAGGAATTTGCCTCCCCCCTCCCCCCGCTTTCTGATGACCCTGAAGCAGGGGGAGGGCCTCTGAACTGGGGGATCCCCTGCCCCCACCTGGGGATTGGCAGCCCTACTGTTCACTGAAGAACTGCTATAAGGGAAAGGGAAACAGGCATGGAGCAAGTCTCTCCATGGTTTCCCCAAAGTGTCTCTGTTTATTGTGTAAATAGGGTGGGAGTTTTTGGGGCGGGGGCAGAACACTGTATGGAGAAGAAAATAAAAGCCTTTTTTGCTTTAAATATAACTTGGGTAGGAAGTGCCTCTTTGCCCTTGCTTAAGGTGCTGAGCTGAGCACGCTGGGAGCTTGCAATACTGTGTTGCAGATTCATTGTTTATTTTGGCTGCAGTGTGTGTGTGCCCCATAATAAAGCCATGCTTGGAAATGCTACCAGACCCTGACAAAGGGCTTGTGGTTGTGGGATACAACAAATGACGCTTTCAGTTAGTGGGGAAAGCAAAAAAGAGGAGGAAGTGAAGACTGCATTCAACGAATGGAAAAACTCTTGTTTTAAAATATTTATTTATTTTGAAAATATGTATTTATTTTGGGAATGGGAAAATCCTGCTCCACCCTAAAGTCTCCTGACTCCACCCCCAAAGTCTCCTGGCTCCACTCCCAAAGTCCCCAGATATTTTCTGAGTTAGACTTGGCAACCCTAATTTTGGGGGGTAAGGCCCAAATAAGATCTCTTCATATGGACTCCACAAATGATGAGCTGGCATACTATGTAGCCAAGGAGATAGGGTTGCCGATCCTCAGTTGGGGGCAGGGGATCCCCTGACTTGGAGACCTTCCCCCTCTTCAGAGTTATCAGAAAATGGAGAGAATGGCCATGGGGCACTCCTCTCTGGTGTAGGAATTACCCCCCTCCCCAACAGTTATGAAGCAGGAAATAAAAGCAACATGCCTGCATAACCAGGAAGTGATGTAGGCACATCAGTGACATTGGGGCGACACTCTGGTTTTTGGGCAATATGGTAGAATTAGCTTCAAACGATAGAGTTTGGCTCCAAAACTAGAGCGTCTCCTCTCTCCATGTCACTGAAGTGCCCGAGTCGCAAGCCTGGTGAGAAATCGGTCAGAGTTTAGTCATTTTAGCCTCTAGAGTGAGTTTAGGCTGGAATTGATCTAGAACCCACTAATTTGTCTTTTTATCCACTCTGCAATACTAGTAGCATCATCCTCCAATAGAGAAGAAGCATAGTCAAAAGATGTTTCTCTTTGGAAACCCCATATGTCTCCCACTCCAGAGGACGTGCTTCTTCCTTCCTCTTTTTTCAGGTGCCATCGTGGATGGCAAGCCGCCGAATCTTTGAACACTTCCCGTTGAGTTCAAAGCACTGTTTCCCCCCCCCCCCCAGAATGAGGGATTCCTAGATCACATCCGACAGGACCCCTGCCATTTTGCACCTCGGTAGTTTTAATCGCATTAATAAAAAGAGCGCTGATTGTTTTGGCTTACGGGGAAATAGGATTGATCAGGTATTTGAAGCCAGGCCAGGATTTTTATGCTATTATTTTTATTATTTTGCACGCACACACACACACACACACACACACACAAAATGTAATTCAACCTGTGCTGCATTTGTTTGCAGCGGGCATGTTGTTGCTTGGCTATTCGAAGAGTAAAGCCTCTCTGCTCAATATCGTTTGGGCTGAAAAAAAATCATGAACTGTCTGGTCTTGCTTGCTGCGGCACTGTCTCCTCACTGGTAGAGGAACAGCAGCAAGTTCCATCTCTTGCCTAATGCCCGCATTCAGGCAGCCTCACTCCATGCTGGGATGACAGAGGGATTGCGGGTTGGCTTTTCTTTTTTAAAATATTTTCCTGATACTTCTCTTAGCCATAGGCTTTTGGTGGGAGGTCAGAACACCACAAAATGGGAGGAAAATATAGCGGTGCAGTGAAGAGAGTTTCCAAGCCAGTAAATAAAAATGCCAGATGCTGCTATCTACAATAAGTGTGAGAATCAGAAAGGGTTTTTTTTTTTCCTTTGGATACGAGACTGAGATTTGCTGAGATATACAATCCCCTAAAAAGACACGGTACGTGTGTTATTTTTTTTATGATGCAACTGGAAGAGTAGTGTCTATAGAACTGAAGCACTATGGAGAGATTTTGTCGTTTTTTTGCGAGGAGAAAATCGGGAAGAGGAGGAAAAAAGGTTGTTATGAGGGTCAAATGAAGAAAGGAGAGGGGAGAGGTTGGTTGTGAAGAGAAAATGAAGGCGGGGAGGGAAGAACTTGGTTGTGAGAAGAAAATGGCGAAGGGGAGGGGAGAAAGCTGTTGTGAGGAGAACGTGGAGGAGGGGGGGAAGAGGTTGTTATGAGGATACAATGTACACCTTCCTCAGTTTCTTGAAGGAACGATGGAGTAAAAATACACTAAATTAAATAAACAACAAAATAAGAACACCCGATCTGATCTAGATTCTGCCCAACTTTGAAAGAATTAAATAGCCCCAGAGAAGCCGATGTTCATCAGTTGCTATTCAGCTTTGCCTGCCTCTCACTCCCTTTTGGAGATCCCTGTTGTTCCCCACCCCTTGGAAGGGGGAGGGAGTAAAAGAGATCACTGAAATTGCTTTCAAAAGTCATTCAAAGGGAGCATTCCCTTTAAATGGCTTTGCAAGTGGGTGCCACAACCAAGCAAAGTCAAAGTGGCAACTACATGGAAGTAGTGAACTCACCACTTGGACTTCACTCTTGTGCAGCGTCCACTTGCAAAAGCTAATTGAAGGGAACATTCCCTTTCATTGCCATCACACGTCACCATGTGTTAGAAGCAACTTGATGGCACTTAACGCATAAACAATGGGGAATCAAACATAACGTGGTATCACAAGCAGGGGACAAGGGAGGGTCTCTGTAGGCTGTCACCACTCTGGTACTGGTCTGTCTGGGAGGACACAGAGCATGCATCCAACCTCTGTATTCTCCCTTCTCAGCAAATACCTTCCTCCATGACCAAAGAGGCCCGAGGACCTAGGCAATATAGCAATAATAAGTTTATTGTCAATGTCCAAGAACAAACAAGTGGATTTTAATTATTAGTGTGACAGTGGAAGGGGGAAAACATAGTAAAGTTGATAGAAAAAATAATAATAAAAGCCCTGAAGCGACTAACTACACATTCCCTCCTTCTGCTTCCAACTTCCCTACCCCTCTCTGGATGAGGGAACTTTCCTGCTGCAGCCTCTCTCCACCTTAGCCTTTCCAGAGAGAACACTTCTCCCTCTTTAGCTAGTCCTTTTATTGTTTCCTCCCAGGTTTTACCCCTCTGTCCTCCACTAGGCAAGTTTTCTCTCCTGAACTTCTGCCCATCCAATCAGAGAGACAGACGGGATCCTGGGAAATGTAGGCCTGGTTGCTACTCTGATATGGGCTTTCCTGGAGCCTGTAGGCCACACTTGGCCTAGGATCATGACACATGGCATAGATGGTTTGTGCTGAAGAGAACAGTGGTTTTAGGTAAGGTTTGTCTTTCCAAAGAAGTAAAGCAGAATCTTCCTCATAGGTGGGGATTACAATGGAGGAAACCGCAGTTTGGAGGTGGGGCCTGGAGATCTCCCACTTTGACAACTGAGCTTCAGCTGGTAGCATTCTCCCTTGGAGAAAATGGCTGCTTGGAAGGGAGGACTCTATGGCAGTGTACCATGCTGAGGCCCCTCCCCTCCCAAAACCCTGCCCTCTCCTGGCTCCACCTCCAAAGTCTCCAGGTATTTTTCAGCACAGACCTGGCAGCCCTACTACACCATGAAACGTTAAATGCAGAAATGCAGATATGTTGATGGAAAAGTCATGAGTATCAGGGAATTGGAATTTTTTACCTTCCTCTGCTCTCTCTCTCTCGCTTGGCTTCGCGAACGAAGATTTAAGAAGGGTGCGGTAGTCCACGTTTGCTGCAGGCTCGCTGGTGGCTGACAAGACCAATGCGGGACAGGCAGGTCCGGCCACAGCGGCTGCAGGGAAAAGTCTGATTTAGGGTTGGTCCTGTAGCAGTGCGATTCTTCCTCAATCTCCTTTTGTCCTCAAGACCAGCTATGCGTGTGTTCTCAAAGGAAGAGACAGCCTGGTGGATGGTGTGCCTCCATGCTTTGCGATCTGAGGCTAGGTCAGACCACTGGTGATGGTTGATGCGACAGGTGCCAAGGGATTTCTTCAAGGAGTCCTTGTACCTCTTCTTTGGTGCCCCTCTATTTCGATGGCCGGTGGAGAGTTCGCCATACAGGGCAATCTTGGGAAGGCGGTGGTTTTCCATCCTAGAAATATGCCCTGCCCAGCGCAGCTGCGTCTTCAACAGCAGTGCCTCGATGCTGGTAACCTCTGCCCGCTTGAGGACTTCAGTGTTGGTCACAAAGTCACTCCAGTGGATGTTGAGGATGGTGCGAAGAATTCCTCTGCAATTCATTGAAAAATGACCCTTCTCTGCGATCATAGCCTTGCTTCTGTTTCAGTCCCTGTAATTCAGTTCAAAATAGAGAACATTTACCCAGATGGTTTCCCCCCCCCCCCCCCTTATCTAAGCAAAGTCAAAGCTTAGTAATGAAATTACATTATCATAAATCCAATACGAGATACTGGTGGGATTAATTTTTTTTTTAAATGTCATGTACTAGGCTTGTCAAGGATTATTTAATTTCTACCTCTGTTATCAGTCTAATTGCTACTAATCAAAAACTTAGACCTTTTGATTTCATGCATAAAATCCGAATCATTTACTTTTTAAGGAGGTTTTTTTATTTTAAGAATCGGTGCAGAGCGGGGAGTGGCTGTAGCACTAAAGCACATGGATTAACTAATGCTCACAATGTCTGAAAGTTCTGTTAGCTGGAAAGGCAAGTCAGTTCAGCCTATCTATCTGAAACCCGCCACGTTGCCAGGATTATCTCCGGCAACGTGAAGTGCCATCTCTCCAAATTACACAAAAATCCAATATCAAACAGCCAACTTCTAGGTGTTTTAAAATACACCTTGCTCTTAATGGTGCTGGAAAATTGTGCACACCCAAAACATACCTTAAGTATCTCCACTCCACAATGAATGTTCCATCAAAAAGCTCAAATAGTGCCCTCACTGGGTTATTTAAAAAAAAAAAAAAAACCTGTGTAGTCATAAATCTATTAGGTTTCCATTTGAATTATTCAGATAAGGCAAGTTATAAGGGCATGCATGACTTATTCAGATAAGGCAAGTTATAAGGGCATGCATGACTGGTAAAATAAGCATTCTGTGTTGCAGAATGCCTTTGCAATATTAAAAAATGGGGAGATACACAAGTTATGTGCTAATTTTTAAAAGTAAAGTTGTATACAGGCATTAGCTCTGCAGTGTTTTATATTTTTAATTTCATTTCTCGGTCATATAGGAAGCGGTTAGTCCTTAAGGTTGCAACCAAGTTCTGTCATTGCAGAGTTCAGAACAAGCTAAAGTGGAATTATGTCAAAATTGGCTAGCGCTCCAACGTTGTTTCACTAGATTCCATGTTGCTTTTACATTTGCATTGCTTTTACATTACACAGCTTTCAAAGACGGTATCTTTGGTCCAAAATTCAAGAAGTAGATATGTTTGAAAGCTTTGCAAAGGGTGTAACTTCTACTTGGGATATAGTTTCAGTTCATATGAACAACAAAAATCACATTTGGCTTACAGCTTATGAACTGGCCGATTCCCTGTCTATGTCTAATGATTGTGACTCAACATTGTGCAACTTTTCTCCTCTTTTAAGGATCAAATGCCAGCGGCTGCGCAATTATCTTGATTGAGAAGTTGATTATGCTGAAAGCTCCTGTGATGATAATGACCTTACATTCCTAATTGTGCCTTCCATACCCAAGCACTTCACAAACATTGATAGGCAAAGCGATGCAAAAGAATAATTTCCAGATATACCTGAGGTGCAGGCGCCCCTTTCTATGAAGTGGAACGACTCTTCAAGTTAGCACTGTAATTCTCAAAGCATAGATCAGGTCTCTGTAAGGAGGTTCAGGTTGTTACGAATCCTTTCCTAAGCTAGTTTTGTGGTGTGCACTGTCAACTAAGGGGGTGTGGAATGATGCGGAATAGCCCGATGACATCAGATCTCGGAAGCTAAGCAAAGCCAGTGCTTGGAAGGGAGACCAACATGGAAAGCTCTGCAGAGGAAGGCAATGGCAAACTAGCTCTGCTTCTTACTGGGGTTTGCATAAGTTCAGGGCTTTTTTTGTAGAAAGAACTCCTTTGGATATTAGGCCACACCATACATCATAGCCAATCCTCCTGGAGCTCACAGTAGGACCTGTGCTAATTTAATTTAATTTTTGGATGTATATCCCATCCTATCCCACAAGCAGGCTCAGGGAGGCGTAGAGCAGTAAAATCAACAGAGTTAAAATATCACAAAACAAGCATTACAAAATCAGGAGCAGCACAGTAAACAGTCTTACAGACATATGTAGCAAAACTACCCAACATCATGTGGCTGATGACTGACATTTTGACATAAACACCATAATGGTGAAATGCTGGGGGCAGTGATGAATTTCAAAGGATGCCCGTTGGATTAACTAAAAACCTGGTGAAAAAGCTCTGCCTTACAGGCCCTGCGAAACCTTGATAAGTCCTGCAGGGCCCGGATCTCCAGCAGGAGCTCATTCCGCTAGGTAGGGGCCCGGACCAAAAAGACCCTGGCCCTTGTTGAAGCCAGCTGGGTGCCCTTAGGGCCAGGGACTATGAAAAGATGTTGAGTAGCAGACCTCAGAACTCAGCGGGCTTCATATGGGGAGAGGCATTCCCGAAGATATGCAGGCCCCTGGCCATAAAGGGCCTTAAAGTTAAGGACCAACACCTTGAATCGGATCTGGTATTCAAGAGGAAGGCAGTAAAGTTCATACAGCACCAGATGCATCCACACCCACATTCTGTAACCTCTTGGAAGAGTGGCTACATCAGGGGTGTGTGGCCTAATATGCAAAGGAGTCCCTGCTACAAAAAAAGCCCTGCATTAGTTGGTTGTGACTTGATTGCAGATACATACTGCAGTGTCTACCAAAGCTGGGCAAAACTTTCAGCTGCAGGCCCATGGACAGTTTGTGTCGTGTGTTTTTTACATTTTTCCGCATTATTTATGCCCCTATTATTCTTCACACGGGATATCTGAATAATGTTTCTCCTCTACACCTTCACCTTAATCTCTTCTACACCATCACCTTAATCTTTCAAGTTAGGAACACTTGCGAGTAACACCAAAAGTGCTGGGGAAACAAGAACTATTTGAGGAGGGAGGGGCTCCATTTCTTTGCAGAGGGTTTATTGTCAGAAAGTCAACTCAAACAATGTTTTCTGTAAGCAACTTTACTGTACTGCTCGCACTCCTTGGGATATAGCACACTGTAGTCTTCTGACAATCTATAAGGGACTAGAAGCGGGCCCAGTGCTAGGGGTTCTGGCACCCCAGGCTGAGCCCTGTGCCCACACCCCCTCTTGGGCTCTTCTTGCACACGCAAAGCATGCGCGGCTTGATGACATCACCATAAATTACATAATCGAGCCACACACGCTTCGCATGAGTGCTCAGTCCGGCCCTCTCCTGCTTCAAAGGGAGCTGGCAAAGAGACCACGTCCTTCTTTCTTCACAAGAAAGGAGGACACAGTCTCTTTGCCAGCTCCCTTTGAAGCGGAGAGAGCTGGGCGAGGGATGTTTGGGTCGGTGGGGAAGGGGTGCCTGCCCCCACCCCTGCAGTGAAGTGGTGCCCCAGGTGGGTGCCTACTTCACCAACTCCAACATGCCGGACCTGACTAGAAGAAAATTGGCGCTGCTTGATAGCGAGTGGGGCTTTTTTTGAGCAGGAACACAGTTCCAGCTGGCTTGGCATCAAGGGACATGGTCTAATATGCAAATGAGTTCCTGCTGGGCTTTTCTACAAAAAAAAAGCCCTGATAGTGAGAGTGTGGCTAGGGGGAAAGACCATTTATAGGAACCATCAGCTGGAGCAGTCAGGGTTAGATGGACCAGTAGTTCAGCTCAGTGAGATATTTAGTTCAGTGTTTGCAGTGCCCTTCTTGCAGCAATGAAGGAGACGACGATACAGAGCTGGGGCTCCCGCATTAAGCAGTTTAGTGTTGAGGTTGATTTGTAGTCCATTCCTCAGCATAATTACTTGGAATTGAGTCCCACTTCATTAATTACGGAACTTATAATAAAACTCACTTGCATATAAATGTATTTAGGATTGCGGCTCAACTCATCGGCACTTAGTTTAATGTAGTAACCAGTGTAGTTTCTAAGAACAATGAAAAAAATATATGTTTTAAAGAAGAGGCAAACGTGGATGAAGGAAACTACATCACTGGCATTATAGGTACTTAGGATGAGATGTTTAATATTAGAATTTATGTGTGATGCTCCTGCTTTTTTGGAAAATATTCTTACAGCTGAAATTGACCGAAGATAGCTAGAGGTTCTTTTCTTTTGCATGTTATTGGAGTGATTGTAGAGCATCTTGAGGAGTTATGGATTTTCTGTCAAGTCACGGAGAGAAATCTACATAATTATCACCGTCTTACCTTTGTAGGGAAGAAGCATTAGACTGCATCAGTTTAATGTTGTAAATATTCTGTCTAGAATGTATTATTGTTCTGTCATTTGAATACATAAAACAGCTTTGTATAATTTTACTGGATTTGCGGTGCCTAGATAGGCTTGTGCTCTGAGATGGCATTTCTTTGGGGGAGGGTCCTATTATAGTCCATGAGTGGATGATATAGACCAGGGATGGCCAAACTGTGGCTTGGGAGCCACATGTGGGCTCTTTCACACTTATTGTGTGGCTTTTGAAGCCTCCACCACCCTGTAGGCTAGGTTGGAGAAGCCGTTTGTCTCTTTAAATCACTTCTCCAAGCCAAGCCAGCTGGTGGCTTAGAAACTGCATTTAAACTTAAAGTTGCTTTTTTCCCACCTTTCCCTCACTCTCCCATCTATTTTCCTTCCTTCCTTCCTTCCTTCCTTCCTTCCTTCCTTCCTTCCTTCCTTCCTTCCTTCCTTCCTTCCTTCCTTCCTTCCTTCCTTCCTTCCTTCCTTCCTTCCTTCCTTCCTTCCTTCCTTCCTTCCTTCCTTCCTTCCTATCTTGCGGCTCTCAAACATCTGACATTCATGCCTTGTGGCTCTTGAACATCTGACATTTATTCTATGTGGCTCTTACATTAAGTAAGTTTGGCTACCCCCGATATAGACCCTGGAACATCTGCTTAAACTTGACATGTTAAGATACAGGGACCAGGGAGAAGTCTATGATGAGTGATGACTAAACAGGAGTTCATCTGTTAGCATAATCACTTATGCAGGGTCAGCTTTCCCCCATCTGACTTTAACCTTGGATTGGTTTACATATTCAGTATGTGAGCAAGTGAATAGCTCTCTTCCATGTGGTAAGTAATCATTAAAACAATGGCTAAGAGCCAAAGTGCTGTATGGATGTTCATCATCCAGCGCACTGGGGGTTTTCAGCTCCCTCTTTCCATAGGTAGCCCCAGGGCATTTTTTGTAGCAGGAACTCCTTTGAATATTAGGCCACACACCCCTGATATAGCCAATCCTCCAAGAGCTTACAGTAGGCCTTGTAAGAAGAGCCCTGTAAGCTCTTGGAGGATTGGCTACATCAGGGGTGTGTGGCCTAATATGCAAAGGAGCTCCTGTTACAAAGTGAGCCCTGGTGTGGCCTAATATGCAAAGGAGTTTCTGCTACAAAAAAGCCCTGGATAGCCTCAGAAAGGCTGGTGACCTCCAGAGAAGCACAGCATAAGGGCTATGGAGAAGAAAAGCTAAGGGAAGAATCAGCCAACCCATAAGGCTAAGGGAAGAGTCAGCCAGCACTGGCCATGTTGGAAATGCTTTGTGTGTATACACACTATTTCTGGATCCTGGCCAGGATTGTCTCATTATTCCCCATGGGGGAATTCAGAGATCTATGAAAAGCGCGAGGCGGGGGGAGGGAGACAAACATGTGAAAATATGTAGGAAGTAACTGTGAAATCTCACAACTTTTGGGTTGTCCTGCTGAGATTAGCTTAAATATAGTTCCCACATGGTCCCCCAGCCTTGCACAGAATCCCTGTAGAACCTCAGCCCAATGTGGCAAGCCTGACAGAACCAGCCTCAGACCAACTAAAAAGGGGGGGCACTCTTGTAATCCCAACAGAGCCAAACCAGAGAATCCAAGTCCCCCCCTCCCCAGTACAAACCCTTTAAAATTAAAAAAAAAGTTTCAGAAACAGAGAAAATGGGAAAAGCAGTTAAAATTATAAGCGTAGCCAAGAGAAGAGAACCTAAGTCTGGGCCAGTGATGCTCTGTATTCTCTGTGCTTGGGAGGAGGGACATAACGCCATTTGTACTATTGGAGATTTCAGAGGCAGGGATACAGAGGTTTAGGAATGAGAATATTAGCAAAGAAGTGGTCCAGATGACAGTTCATGCTGCTGCCATGTTCTTTAATTTGCCACTGGCTATAGCATCTACAAAGAAAGAACCTTAGTGAAGTATTTTCCACTTCTGTGATTTGAACATGGAATTCGCTGCCACAGGAGGTGGTGTCAGCTACAAGAATAGCCAGCTTCAAGAGGAGATTGGATAAACATATGGAGCAGAGGTCCATCAGTGGCCATTAGCCACAGCGTATTGTTGGAACTCTCTGTCTGGGGCAAGTGATGCTCTGTATTCTTGTTGTTTGGGAGGGGCAACAGTGTGAGGACTTCTTGTGTCCTGGCCCCACTGATGGACCTCCTGGTGGCACCTGGGTTTTTTGGGCCACTGTGTGACACAGAGTGTAGGACTGGAGGGGCCATTGGCCTGAGTCAACATGGCTTCTCTTATGAATAAGTTAAGCAGAACCCTTGTGAAATGAGACAACATTGGTCAGCAAGCAGATTCACCAGGAGGCTTTCTCTGAATAGTGGATGAAGGATAGAGGGCCTCTGTCAACTCCAAACTGGACCATTTGCAAGTCCCATTGCTGCTCGTGCCACTTTCTCCACACACCCCTCTCAGGTGGACAAAGCTGGTCCATCTCATCGAAATTAGACCATGAAGCTTTCAAGTTTTGATTTCTATTCTACAGAGCTTGATCTTGCATAGAGGGCTGTCATGTTATATGGAATTTACATGCCAAGCAATGGAGAAGACTAAACATTGAGATGCTAAATAAGATACTCCTGGTGGAATAATAGAATCTACCTTTGCTTAAGAGACATGTCAGAAGTGGAAATATCAGCGAACATGAACTATGGAAATGTGAATGCATTCAGATAAAGGCAGGGATAACTCCTTCCACAGGATCTGTCATCTTCTAAGAGAGAATATCTGACTGATACCACAGCTTCACTTTGTGTTGTCCCTTTCAACTGGCAACGGTGAATAGTGAAGGGATGGTGAGAAGGGCCAGGGATGAGGGAGAGATTCCAAACGCTCAAAGCTTTTTGGCTGAAAAAAGTCTCCTTTCATGTCAGATTCTCCCCCCAATGCAGATGGACAATTGCTGCCTCTCGCAGATTATCGAATGGGTGTAAATGTCAAATCATTGCTGTTTGAAGCGCTGAGTCAGACTTGGGCTGAGGATACATCTTCCATTCTGTTCTGATACCGGTTTTCCTTTTCCCCAGGTCGTCATGGAGATGGAGCCTATTGGCCGGTTGACACAAACTTGATTGACAGAAGCAGCCTAAACGGTAAATAACGATTCCCTCCAAATTAGTTTCCATTATTCATGATTGTTTCACCAGGGCTTTGATTTCTGTCTTCTTGCCTCTGTCTCCCCTGTTGCATATCCATTGGTGTCATCTGATGTCTGATACAGTTGGGTCCTATCGGTTGCAGACCCTTGGACAACTTAGCCTAGGAGGGCCCCTAATGACTGGGGCTGAGTGAGTGGCAGGACATGGCAGGACACAGAAAAAAACCCTAGAGTCTCCTTCATTGCCATAAGGTGTATTCTCAGTGGGTGCAGGTCCTAGATAGACAGTAACACTGTAGCACCGTATCTCACTCAGCGGACCTCTTAATCTGCCTTAACAGTTTTCCAACGTCACCAGCTTTTGGCAATGCCGACTAATATATTTATTTTATTTTATTCTATTTTGTCAAATGTATATTCCGCCCTCCCCTAATGGGCTCAGGGCAGCTAACAACAGTTGAAATCACATAGAATAGTTAAAAACAAAATATACAATGGAAGATACAATTCCATACATTTTTCAGCCGTTAAAAATCCAAGATGCACGTCGATGTTTCTGATTATTTGCATTTGTCCAATTAGATTGTCAGTGCTGCGGGGCATTAGCCACCTCCCCTTAACCGTTGAAGGCGAGTTTAAATAGTTCGGTCTTACAGGCCCGGTGGAACTGTGGCAGGTTGCACATGGCCCTGGTGTTTTCAATGTATGGATGATGTAGGTCATTCTTGGGCAAACTGCTGGCACAAATGGGGGCAGAGCCACTCCCTGCAGCTTTGCTAGTTGCTGAGTTGCTTCCCGGTTCAATGCAGGGTATAGTTGACCACCTTTAAACCCCTTCAAGGCCTGTATTCCACGTATTTGGATTGCCTTTCCTGCCTTACACATATACAGCTCGTTAGACCTGCACATCAATATTGTACACCCTTGACCAAAGAACGGTACACTCCTTCTATCTGGGATGGTCGTCCTCTTCCACCGAGCATGCAGCTTCGGGAGGGATGCGCATGGAGCGGTGAGGGAGGGAGGGGATACCCGCCTAGCCAGCCAGATCAGCCGAATCAACCCTGGCGATCAATGGGGTGACAGATGTCACAGTCAGATCACCCTCACTTCCGCACATCAATATCTTCTCCCAGTGACGGACTCCCTGGAAGGATATGGAGGAGACGTCTGGTTTTCTTGAGAATGGCTCTTTAATTGTGTAATGTCTAAGAGAAGTAGCTCACTGGGCTTCCTCTCTGCTCATCGTTTGTAAGACCCACCTGCTCCATAACACTTTTTTTAATTAATTCTAAAAGCTGACAAAACTTATTTAGGTGGGGGCGTAGCAACATATGGGAATGTTTTATCTCTGTCAAAAACTGCTCAGATATCTTAATCTTGCATTTGTATCGTACTAATGGTTTTTAACTGGTTTTGTTGTTAATTGCTTTGAGCCTGGCGGGTGATAGGAGAAAAAATATTTTAATTACATATATATATATATATATTCACATTCCAAGAACTTAAAGAAAGACAGAGTTTCGAATGTATGCACTTTCAGAACTTTGGCATCATCATTGGTAGACTTTCAAAATGATATTGTAAATGCCATTACTGATTGAGAGCTGTGCACCCCAAGAAGTAGGCTCGTGGTAGTTGAGACTCCTCTCTTCACTGGTCAGTGCCCACATGGGCAGAATGGAATCTCCTGGGGGGGGGGCACTAGAACTGTGGGCAGAAGTAAGAAAGCTGGTGAAAACTAGCCAGAGAGAGCAGAAATCTAGAGAAGTGGATATGGTAGCAGACCAGATGCTATCTTCAGGACCATGGATAGTTCCAAGATAGTCACTCTAACACATTGGCATGTAACAAAGCAATGAAGTGTGCTTAGAGAGCACATGAAAGCATACTTTCTCAGTATAACTTGGTTAGTCTTAAAGGTGAAACTTGACTCCTGCTTTGTTCAACTGCTTCAGACCAACACGGCTGCCCGCTTGGATCTGTCTGCATTGGCATGTAAACACAGAGGTGAGCCATCCACTAGGCAGCCCTAGGCTACTGCCTAGAGCGCAGTCTGGAGTGGTGACAGATTGGGGACCCCACTCCTACCTCCGCCTGAGGGAAGAGGCCCTGGAAGCTGGGGTGAGCCTGTGCATTGCCTGGTCTTCTCCGTGGCACCAACCCTTGCCAAGATGTGATGATAGTGAGCTTTATTCCTTTGATATATTGCATCCTTTGATCTTTTGCTGGTGTAGCCATGTCAGTGGTTGCTGCAATGTGGGTGTGATGTCCCGGCTCAATTCAGGCTACACTGAAAAGTATAGATCACTGCTCCCAGAGAAAATCGCTTATTTACCATTTATTTATTTGATTTATATATCATCCTCCCCACATAAGAGGCTTAGGTTGAGAGGATCAGTGAGACTGCTTTCGTAGCATCACACTTTTTAGCAAGGTGAGCTAGAGGGAGAAATTTGGGCAAAGCTTCCGAAAGGTTTTGCCCTAATAAGCTTGCCAAGGAAATGGCTAGCGTTGATAAGGTATTAACTGGGGAAGCCGGCAGTATATTTACAGTCCATTGCCATGTGAGGGTCTCGCTGGAATCACTAGAGCAGAGTAGTTTTCTGTGTTTAAAAAAGTGCAGGAGATTAAGGAGGGAAATGGAATAGATAATTGAGAAAAATCAATTATCCCTTGGCAGCTTCTAGCATGACGGAGTTGTCATTATATGTGGGGAGATTTATCAGATATAAAAGGCAGAGCCAGGAAATTCCACCGCGCTAAGAAGTGGGCTCTGTTTCTGTGTTTCCCCTCCACCCCAAATCTATACTTAATCCCGTGAAGTCAGGAAATAGAAACTGGGCACCTCCTCGCATCCAATATGTTCTGCCCTTTGGGACCAGCCCAGTCACTGATGGCACACAATGAAAAGAGCATTCAAAGAAGCAGCAAGTCCCTGTCTGCTGCAAAGAACCTTCCCAGCAAAGAGGCCCCAGATCACTATCACAAGCAGGGACTTGTGAGGGAGGGGGAATCCCAGGGGCGGGGGGGCATGGCTGCTGCATTGTATTATTATTATTATTATTATTATTATGGCTTTGAGTAGGAAAAAAACATCAGGAACTCATTTGCATATTAGACCAAATCCCCTGACATCACCATTGTTTCACACGGGGCTTTTTCTACAAAAAAAAGCCCAGCATGGACTCATTTGCATATTAGACCACATCTCCTGACACCAAGCCAGCTGGAACTCCATTCCTGCTTAAAAAACAACATTATTATTGTTGTTGTTGTTGTTAGGGCTTTTGTGTAGAAAAGGCTCAGCAGGAACTAATTTGCTTATTAGGCCACACCTCCTGACACCAAGCCAGCTGGAACTGCATTCCTGTGTGTTCCTGCTAAAAAACCCTATTATTATTATTATTATTATTATTATTATTATTATTATTATTATTATTATTATTATTATTATTATTATGGCTGTGTGTAGAAAAATCCAGCAGGAACTCATTTGCATATTAGACCACACCCCTGACATCACCATTGTTTCATACAGGGCTTTTTTGTAGAAAAAGCCCAGCAGGGACTCATTTGCATATTAGACCACACCTCCTGACACCAAGCCAGCTGGAACTGCATTCCTGTGTGTTCCTGCTAAAAGACCCATTACTATTATTATTATTATTATTATTATTATTATTATTATTATTATTATTATTATTATTATTATTATTATTATTATTATTATTATTATTATTATTATTCCACTACCCTTCCCCTGAATTGGATTCGGGGCAGCTAAAAGTATATCAAATAACCTGATAAAAACAATACAAAAGGTATGACTATGGCTGTGCTAATATAATTAAAGTTGTTGCAGATTTTGTTCACTGTTAAGGATCCTAAGATCACTCTACCAATCGTTAAATTTGTCTCAGTTTGTAAAGGACCAAGCGGAGACCAAGCTCTTTGCTCTGTGCAGTTTATTCGCCAAGTCTTCAACTGTGTTGCAAAGAAGATCTCTAGCCTTAGCACCAGGGCTTTTTTTTGTAGCAGGAACTCCTTTGCATATTACGCCACACACCCCTGATGTAGACAATCCTCCAAGAGCTAACAGGGCTCTTAGTACAGGGCCTACTGTAAACTCCAGGAGGATCGGCTACATCAGGGGTGTGTGGCCTAATGTGCAAAGGAGGTCCTGCTAGAATTCCTTACAGGGCTCTTCTCACAGGGCCTACTGGAAGCTCCAGGAGGATCGGCTACATCAGGGGTGTGTGGCCTAATAGGCAAAGGAGGTCCTGCTAGAATTCCTTACAGGGCTCTTCTCACAGGGCCTACTGGAAGCTCCAGGAGGATCGGCTACATCAGGGGTGTGTGGCCTAATGTGCAAAGGAGGTCCTGCTAGAATTCCTTACAGGGCTCTTCTCACAGGGCCTACTGGAAGCTCCAGGAGGATCGGCTACATCAGGGGTGTGTGGCCTAATAGGCAAAGGAGGTCCTGCTAGAATTCCTTACAGGGCTCTTCTCACAGGGCCTACTGGAAGCTCCAGGAGGATCGGCTACATCAGGGGTGTGTGGCCTAATGTGCAAAGAAGTTCCTGCTGTAGAAAAAGCCCTGTTTAGCACCGTTGCTGGCCAGGTCTGACTGCCCACGATTGGAAGGTTGCCAGAGGGGTTGGTTGGCTTTCCGGGGATTCAAGGGACTGGGGTCATCTCTCTGCACTCTGAAGCCTTCAGGAACCTCCTGTTCTGCTTCCAGCCTCCAACCCACAGCAGCCCCCTCTCTTGGCTTGCCTCTCCTGTTCAAATCCCTCCTTTCTCCACCAGGCCCGTAGCTAGAGGGTTTCCGGGGGGTTCCACGCCCCTCCAATCAAGCCCCTGCTCTATCTTTGTGGCCCCTCCAGTCAGCTGATCGAGCCCTATGGTACAGAGTGTTAAGTTACAGTACTGCAGTCCAAGCTCTGCTCATGACCTGAGTTCGATCCCGGCGGAAGCTGGGTTCAGGTAGCCGGCTCAAGGTTGACTCCGCCTTCCATCCTTCCGAGGTCGGGAAAATGAGTCCCCAGCTTGCTGGGGTGGAAATGTAGATGACTGGGGAAGGCAATGGCCAACCACCCCGTAAAAAGTCTGCCGTGAAAATGCTGTGATGCGGCATCACGCCAGAGTCGGAAACGACTGGTGCTTGCACAGGGGAGTACCTTTTTTAATCGGCTGATTGGAGGGGCCATTTTTATTTATTTACTAATGAAAGTGTCGGTTTTAATTTTAATTTTAGGTCCAAGGCATTCTGTAGGTCTTACTACTGTTTTAGCATTCTACCCTACCCATAGCTTCTCTGTTTGCAAATTTTGAACATATTATTGATGTTCCTGTTCAGTAAAAGGCAGCCAAATTAAACCTGCCTTGCTGTGTCAGACCTGAGAAGCTGGTTAAAAGAAATGCTGTTCTGAAGCAACGCAACCAAGTTGCACGCTTAAGCATAATAATTAGGGCCCCCACAAAAAATGTGTCTCAGTATGTGAAAATCCTGGCTTTGGGCCCCACCAAATGAAAAATTCGGGCTACAGGCCTGTTCTCCACCTGCTGCCTCCCAGATCTTCCGCCTCTCCTTGTCTCTGTACTGCAGCTGAGAAGCTGCTGACTCTTCAGCCTTCTCCTGTAGGCCCACTGCCTCCTTCCACAGTCCTTTCAGCCCTTGCGTTAAAAAGAGATAAATAAATGTCTTCGGCTGCTCAAGATTTGTGAATCGATGAGCTTCTAAAGGTACAAAAGGAAAAGGACGACACTTACGTGCATATGAAGTCCCTGCTTGTGCGAAGTTCGATATAGTCGTAGCAGCCTCCTGAGTTTGGAATCTGAGGCGAGGGTTTTGCCTTTGACTTCAGTACCAAAATGTGTTCTGAAGGATTAAAAAAAATAAAGCTGGAAGCCAGCTTTTAAGCGCCACACAGCGTTCTCTGATGGACAAGAGTTCGCTAGCTACCCCAATGGGGAAAATCTGTACTAAACTGTTCACTGTTCCAGCGAACGTAACACATCGCTGCACTAACTCCTTCAACGTCAGTGCAGCTTGCACGGGAAATGTACCTGGCGAGGTATGTCCCAGATTGCTACGACAGGGCTGTGATTACACACACACGAAATAATGCACTTTCAATGCACTTTCCAACTGGATTTTACTGTGACCGATTTCGCACAAGGCTTGTTCTGGGTGGAGAGCCCTTTTGCTCCCGGGGCTTCTCTCCGTTTTCACACAAGTTGCCCCAAAGCTGCAAGTTGGTGCGGTGCTCTTCTGCAGCAAGCAAGAGCCTCTTCCAAGCGGTTTCTGCTTGCCACAGGAGAACGACGCACCAACTTGCAGCTCCGGGGCAACTTGTGCGAAAACAGAGAGAAGTGCTGGGATCAAAAAGGCTCTCCACTTGGAACCAGCCCTAGTGCGAAATCAGTCTGTGCGAACTGCCAAAATCCAGTTGGAAAGTGCGTCGAAAGTGGATTGAAAGTGCATGATTTCGTATGTGTGATCGAATGATGAGACTGGTTTTCAGCTAATTAGAAAGTAAAACGCTGGGGAAGATTCGGTTAAGTATTTATTTGCCTCTTAAGTTCCTTGGCAGAAAGTGCAGTTTTCATTCAGGCTGCTCAAATAAAGGATGGTTTGCAACACTTAAGTGCATCTGATCATTATCGACGTTGTTTAGACATGCTACCAACCTCTGTCTCCTTCCACTTCCCCGCAGACCTAATGGAGATTTAGCATGTTCAATTTATTGAATGCATAAGGAGACATGAATGCTTGCGTGCTACCTCGAGCTATGCTGGAAAATAAAATATTAGTACAAATCACATACCTGATTATATATGACTGATTATTTTCTGCGCCGCAAGATGAAGAGTACAGACTACATCCTGCCTCTTTTATTCAAAGCTATAGTTTACTGCTGGATGAATGACTTTTCTTTTGTACATTAGGCAGGCGAGCCTGAGATCGTATCTGTAAATCAAAGCGGGTTAATTAGGTCTCTACATTGTTTGGTACCCAAGAATTGTCTTTATCGGAGCCTGGGTAGACAAGAGGTCTTAACTGTGGCTATCAACCTGCAGCATTAGTGGCAGATACATCAGTGTATGTGTTCATTTTAGAGGTAGCCAAGGACTTCCAAGTCTGTATTCCTGGATTCAGAAATCATGCATCAGTGCTTTGGGGTTATTCAGGGCTTTTTTATAGCAGGAACTCCTTTGCATATTAGTTCACACACCCCTGATGTTGCCAATCTTCCAAGACCTTAAAGACTCTTCTTACAGGGCCTACTTTAAGCTCCAGGAGGATTGGCTATATCGGGGGTGTGTGGCCTAATATGCAAAGGAGTTCCTGCTACAAAAAAAGCCCTGGGTACTAGGGCTGGCGCTCTAGGCAGCACAGCTCCACCCCCGCCCTATCACCGGGCCTGTCGCCTACTCACAAGTTGCCCTACACCTGCTGCCTACTTGCGAGTAGCCCTGCACCTGCCACCTACTTGTGAGTAGGTACAGGGCTACTTGTGAGTAGGCGGCAGGCGCAGGGCTACTCGTGAGCAGGCACAGGGATAAGATGCTGTGTTGAAGCTGGTAGGGCGGAGCCTCGGCGATCGGGAGTGTGGGCGGGCAGAAAGGGAGGGAAAGGAAGGAAAGGTGTGGTGGTGCTGATTATAGGGGCAGGCAGAAAGAGAGGGAAGGGAAGGAAAGGTGCCACAGTGGTGGTGATTGGGGGGTGGGCAGAAAGGGAGGGAAGGAAAGGAAAGGTGCCATGGTGGCGGCGATCAGGGGGGTGGGAAGAAAGGTAGGGTAGGGAAGGAAAGGAAAGGAAAGGAAAGGTATGGCGGTGATGGGGGGTGGGCAGAAATGGAGGGAAGGGAAGGTGTCACAGCGGAGGAGAGAGAGACAGGCAGGCAAACTAGGTGTTTGTCATGAGGGGGGAGCCCAATTCAGCATTCCCTCCCTTCTGCTGCCCTAGGCAAGTGCCTAGTTTGCCTAGTGGGCAAGCCGGCCCTGGCTGACAGAGTGCATGCATCTGCCCATAACATAAAGGTGCCCATAAAGAGCTGTTTTCTTTTGCCATGCTGCAATTCTATAGACAACAGCCTCTGTCCCTGTAGGTGGAACAAAGGAACAAATGATTTCCCAGGCTTCCAACCAGACAAGAACGCTTGCCTCGTTAGAGAGGAAATCCTGACTTTTAAGCTGGTTTTGATTATCTATATCAGAGTATTCCATCTTTGTCTCTTAAAAGAAAAAAGAAACAGGCTCTCTTCTGTGATATTGAGGCAGCTACTAAGTTAGGTGATTTGTTTTAGGTGTTATTTCTCTTATTATTTTTTATTGTATATTTTCTTGATTTTTTTTAAAAAAAAATCTAAGCTACCCAGATCATTTATGGAGTTGATTTAGTGATGACACTTAAAAAGAAAGGGGAAAAAAGACCCCAGAACCAAGTTGCAGAGTATTGTGAGCAAAAATTCTACTTTGTGAGCTACTGGCATTAAAGTTGTGAGCTTCTGTATGTTGTTAGCCGCCCTGAGTCCACTTGCAGAGAGGGCGGGATAGAAGTTAAATAAATAAATAAATAAATAATCAATTATTGCGCTCTGGGGGTCATCCTTCTTGAGCTAAGGCAAAAATGTGTGAGCTGGAGCCTAAAAATCTGTGCACTAGCTCACACTAACTCAACTTTGTATCCAAAGGAGAGGGCACTGCATGGCCTTGTCCTCGCATTCCCCTTTTGCCTTAGCCCCAGTTTTGTGGGGGGGGGGGAGGGAACATTTGATTTCCAGATGATTGTTGAAAATGGAAGATTCTGTCTACCTTCTGCATTTCATAGCAAGTGTGGATACATTTCAGAAGTCATCTAACTTGACTGTATGATGAGACCAATCCAACAAGGACAAAAAAGGAGAAACTTGTAACCACTTCACCTGTAGTATTACATGAAAAGCCGTTATGCGAAAAGGCCAATTTATTTAGACAAATTAACGTTAAATAAGAAATGACATCAAGATATGGAATGACAATAGCACATTATAATGAAGGGTGCATTATTTATGCTTAGAACTGAAGCGTTGACTGTCTAGGCATAGACATTAGTTTGTTTCAATGAAATCAGAATATCTTCTGGTAATACAAAAAATGGAAGGTGTAATGTTGTGGACTCAAGTGAGAACTGAAAGCGTGTTCCTGCCTGGCTCATTGGAGCCAGACGGCCAGAGCTTGAGGACTTGGAAACAATGGGCAGCAGGATCCAAAACCCTGCTGCCCAGCTCCAATCACAGGCTGCCTACTGGTTTGAATGGAGCAATCAAACACTTGCACGGGAACACAAGTGTGTATATAGTTGGCCCTGTGGGCCCAGTTAATTAGTCTTATGTGTATGCCTCAAAATGCTGTAATCAATTAAGAGCTGATGCTTCACTACCACCTTGCCTCTGCCATGCATTGAACCCACTATATTATCGAAGGTATCTACGGTCAACAGGGAAAATCCATGTGCATTGAGCAAGGGTCATTTTGTAGAAAAATAGGTGGTGGAACTCATCCAGGGATTGTTCTGTAGCTGCAACTACTATTCAATGGACAAGGGGGTGGAACTCTTAGAAGGAGGAGCTGGAACTCTCAGAAAGGTTCAGGAGCTGTGCTCCTGTGAGCTCCCACTGAATCTGAGGCCTGACATTGAGAAATATTTTGTGCAAACTCAAGAGGCTTTTTGGATCCTAGCCTAAATCCCTGAGCCTGGTTGTGAACCAAATATGAAAGCAGTTGACCTAAACATCACCTGTGTCCTATTTCTGGCATAGGGGAGGACTCTGGCTCAGTGGGAGGGCATCTGATTTGCAGGCAGAAGGTCCCAGGCTCAATCCCCAACATCTCCAGGTGAAAGGGTGAGGCAATAGGTAATATGAAAAACCTTTACCCGAGAATCTGGAGAGCCATTGCCAGTCAGACTAAGAACAGAACATAAGAGAAGCCATGTTGGATCAGGCCAATGGCCCATCCAGTCCAACACTGTGTCACACAGTGGCCAAAAAACCCCAAGTGCCATCAAGAGGTCCACCAGTGGGGCTGGAAGCCCTCCCACTGTGCCCCCCCAAGCACCAAGAATATAGAGCATCATTGCCCCAGACAGAGAGTTCCAACAATACACTGTGGCTAATAGCCACTGATGGACCTCTGCTCCATATGCTTATCCAATCCCCTCTTGAAGCTGTTTATGCTTGTAGCCACCACCACCTCCTAGGCAATATTGACCTAGGTATACCAGTGATCATACTCAGTATAAGACAAGCTTTGTACATGTTCATGTGCCCTGTTTTTGGCATTCGTTAGTATTCCAACTTTGGCCAGCTTGGCTTAATGCTTATGAGATAATATTCTACCACTCTGCCTGGCTAAGTACAAAGCATTAGACCACCATACGAAGACTTTCTCTGAAGGAAGAGCCTATTCTCCCATAGCAAGGCAGCAGAATCAGATACAACCCTTTAGTGCTAAAACCAGATTATAAAGCAGCACGCAGTGTGAACAGGCCTAACCAGGGGTCGTTTTGTAGAAAATTAGGTGATTGAGCTCATTAGCATATGCCGCCCCCCCACGAGCCAAAAGCAACCCAACACAAGAAAGGAGAGCCCCGGGTGAACGAGGCCTGTTTGGGCTGGCTAGAGATCCGGATAGCCCAAGCAGGCTTGTTCACCTGGGGCTCTCCTTGGCTGCCCCCCACCCACAGTCAAAAGGCCAGCAAGCCACCCACTGCCCAAAATTATATAAGAAGTGGAGAAAGGATAGCATGGGCTTCTCCAGGGGTTAATGAAGGCTGCTGGGGGGTGTGGCAAAGCCCCTGGTGGCTGGCTGCCAGAGATTGTAATGCAGCCACACCTACTATTCAATGGACAAGGTATGTGGGAAGGAGGGGGGGCATCAGGAAGGTTCAGGAGCTGTGCTTCTGTGAGCTCCTGCTGAATTCCAGGCCTGGGCCTAACCAATTTTAAACCTGCCCCAAGGACTAGACTAAACCTCTAGACTAGACAAAACTACAAATGCAAATAATCTGATTATTTTCCTGAAGGGATATATATATTTAGTGTCCAATCCTTTGCTTCGGTTTCATAGTCTGAAACAGAAAATGCTCCCCAGGCTGAGCCTGATATATTCCTGTGATTTTTGAGAACAATACTTTTAAATGAAGGGTAATATAGCAATATATTAATGTAATTTGTGGCGGATTGTGAGCTGAGTATTCAGAGAAGCGCTCAGAGTTGCCAACGGACACGAAGCTCATTATCCAGTAAACACCAATGGACAAGAAAATAATAAAAAAAATCAGTTTCTTTCATTTCCCCATCTTTGGGAGAGAGTGTTAATAACCCGACAAGCCCCACCAAATCCAAGCTAATGGCTATTAATAAAGGCTGAGCGCCTGACGCGAAATGGCTTCGGTATTTTCTTGCTTGCGGTATCCGTGTGATGTGTCAATCCATAAATTCCCCGAGTTTTATGGTACCGTTCTGAACCCCTCGTCTGCTTTTTGAGGTGGAATTCACATGCCCATGGCAGGCATTAAATTGTATCTGTTTTTATGGGTATCTTCTAAAAAAAGGAGGGGAGAGTGGAGTAAATTTGTGACAGTGGGACGTCAAGCAGTTTGTCTTTTTGTGCATCAAGTAAGTAGGATATTTGCCATAAACCATGATCCCCCTTGTCTCTTATGCCACAGATGTGTTTCTGCAGCATAAAACATCAAATTGACTTGTGGGAAAATTGTACCCAAGGTAGTAATCTTCAGCTTGCTTTCAAAATGTCTGCCAACTCACTCTGTTGCTCTTCTGTGGGGTGTCTCCACATCTCTGGCCCAAGTAGAGGCCTCTGGATTTCACTCAAATGTGGAAATAACATGCTGTTTAGGATGTGTGTGTGTGTGTGTGTGTGTGAGGGATTCAGCCCTCTGGCAATCCACATCCGGATGTCACTGCAGGACATCCACACTGGCCTCACAACTAAGAGGGAGGGGCTTCCAGCAGCTAGTTCATTTCCCTCCCACATGCTCCCTTTTTGATGGCCTGTGGAGAGTGGTGAGATACTATCCTCGTTGGCCCACTCCTAGGAGTTTTTAAAGGCTATCTGACCAGCCCCAAATACCTCCTGATTGAACCTGTCCTCTCTCAGAGATTTCTCTCCATGCAGGAGGCTGGAATCCTGCTGATTAGCAAGCCTCATTTCGGGCAGGAGCTCACAGGAGTAGAGCTCCAGAACCACTTTCTTTCTTTCTTAACACCGCCCCCCCCCCCTCCACACCAAATACTTGCTTCTGGGCTCCATTGTTCAAACCCCCTGACAATTTTGCTGAACTCTAAGACTGACAAACTTTCTAATATTTTCCCCCACAAAAAGTGGGGAAATAACCAAAACATATAAAGCAGACAGACGGAAATTGTCATCATGCCGCTGCGGCCACATAGGAGAAAGTCACTTTAAAAGTATGGTGGGAGTAAGGTTTTATTATGGCAATTCTAATGTTCTCAAATGAACAATGGTCAGGAATCATTTCCTTTCAATTATTATAAACTGGGATTAAATTGAGGCGACGATTTACGATTTATTGAGGCGACGATATTTATATTATAGCATTGGAGAAAGTCCAGAGAAGGGCAACTAGAATGATTAAAGGGCTGGAGCACTTTCCCTATGAAGAAAGGTTGAAACGCTTGGGACTCTTTAGCTTGGAGAAACGTCGACTGCGGGGTGACATGATAGAGGTTTACAAGATAATGCATGGGATGGAGAAAGTAGAGAAAGAAGTCCTTTTCTCCCTTTCTCACAATACCTCGTGGGCATTCAATGAAATTGCTGAGCAGACAGGTTAAAATGGATAAAAGGAAGTACTTCTTCACCCAAAGGGTGATTAACATGTGGAATTCACTGCCACAGGAGGTGGTGGCGGCCACAAGTATAGCCACCTTCAAGAGGGGTTTAGATAAAAATATGGAGCAGGGGTCCATCAGTGGCTATTAGCCACAGTGTGTGTGTATATATAAAATTTTTTGCCACTGTGTGACACAAAGTGTTGGACTGGATGGGCCGTTGGCCTGATCCAACATGGCTTCTCTTATGTTCTTATGATTTCTGGACAGCTGGTGATCTTGGGGAAAAGACTTCTGTGTTCCCATGTAGCTCCATGCAGTTGTCATAGGAAACTGGAACTTGTTTTATGGTTTCCCAAAGCCAACCCAGCTTTTTGCATTCCTTGCAGTGTGGGAGGAGACAAAGGGAGGAGGAGCAAAGGAAGCGAGCAGCCATGAAACAACTTTGTGTTCATGCTGCATTTGGCGAAGTGGATCTGCTCCTCCTGGGTAGCCTCAGCGGCTCACGGTTGTGTCTGTATCTCCTCTAGCAAAGACTCCTCTCCTTCTGGTCTGCATGGCTTTTTTAATAACAGGAACTCCTTTGCCTATGAGGCCACACACCCCTGATGTAGCCAATCCTCCTGGAGCTTACAGAGCTCTTCTTCCAGGGCCTACTTCCTGGAGCTCTTCTTCCAGGGCCTACTGTAAGCTCTTGAAGGATTGGCTACATCAGAGTGTGTGGCCTAATATGCAAATGAGTTCCTGCTACCAAAAAAAGCCCTGCTGGTCTGGATAATCCCCAGTTTACTCTTGCCGGCCAATCTCTCATTACAACTTGTGTCGTTTCAGAGCCTCCCATCGGACAGATGCATCCTCCCCATGGAAGCGTGACGCCCCAGAAGAACAGCAATCTCCTCGTCATTATCGTGGTCACAGTTGGGGTGGTGACTATCGTGGTGGTGGTGATTGTGGCTGTGATTTGCACCAGGCGTTCTTCAGCTCAGCAGAGGAAGTAAGTGATTTGAATGGGTATCCGTGCTGCTCGCCTTTCCGTTCTACCCTAGAGCGAGACCTGTTTGTTTTCTGCAATTGATTTTTGTCTTAAGGTAATTTATGTTTTGAATTCAAAGTAGACGAGACGAGACCCAGAAGGTCTGTGTTTGAAGCCTCCAGAGCGTTTTCTTTGTAAACGGCACCTGCACAAGAGGAAGGGCAATTAAGATTTAGACTGCACCACAGGGGAGAGATGTTTAACCCTTTTTGGTGGAGCCAGTTTGGTGGAGTGGTTAAGTGTGTGGACTCTTATCTGGGAGAACTGGGTTTGATTCCCCACTCCCCCACTTGCAGCTGCTGGAATGGCTTTGGGACAGCCACAGCTCTTGCAGAGTTGTCTTTGAAAGGGCAGCTCCTGGGAGAGCTCTCTCAGCCCCATCCACTTCACAGGGTGTCTTTTGTGGGGGAGAAAGGTAAAGGAGATTGTGACCACTCTGAGATTCGGAGTGGAGAGCAGGATAAAAATCCAATATCTTCTTCCTATAATACCCCTGAGCTATAACTTGCCTTGTTAGCATAACAATGATACATACAACATTCAGTGATCTAGCAAAAAGGACCCAATTTATTGAATTATGGTTGTATTTCCTTCATGATCCACCATCTTCCCATTTATCCTCTGCACCTGTGGCCCAGCCCAGATTTCCAGCACCCACAAAACGGGAAACATTGGGGCCCTTACAAGACAAGATTGCCATGGTCTAGAACTAGGAATCTTTTCTGTCTGCATTTAGCCAGCTTTTATAGTGTGTCACTCTGGACTACAGATTGAAAGATTTGTGGGCCTGTGAGGCAGGGATGAGCTGATATGCTGTTTTCATGATCCCGCCCCCCATTTTTCTGTAATCTTTCTCATCAGCTTTGCTTAGCGTGATTTTCAGTTCTATTGTGGGCAATTTCTTAGTGATGCCATTTGCATGTCATTTTGACTCATCTGACTCAGCTCAGGCTAGCCCAGTCTCATCGGATTTCAGAAGTAAAGCATTTTACTGACCTTTTGAGGTCAGTAAAATGAGGACCCAGCTTGCTGGGGGGAAAAGTGTAGATGACTGGGGATGGCAGTGGCAAACCATCCTGTCAAAAATCTGCTGTGAAAACGTCACCCCAGAGTCAGAGACAACTGGTGCTTGCACAGGGGACTCTTCTCTTCTTCTCTCTCTTCTCTTGGCTTGGCTTCGCGAACGAAGATTTAAGAAGGGTGCAATAGTCCACGTTTGGTGCAGGCTCGCTGGTGGCTGACAAGACCAATGTGGGACAGGCAGGTCCGGCCACAGCGGCTGCAGGGAAAAGTCTGATTTAGGGTTGGTCCTGTAGCAGTGCGATTCTTCCTCAATCTCCTTTTGTCCTCAAGACCAGCTATGCGTGTGTTCTCAAACGAAGAGACAGCCTGGTGGATGGTGTGCCTCCATGCTTTGCGATCTGAGGCTAGGTCAGACCACTGGTGATGGTTGATGTGACAGGTGCTAAGGGATTTCTTCAAGGAGTCCTTGTACCTCTTCTTTGGTGCCCCTCTATTTCGATGGCCGGTGGAGAGTTCGCCATACAGGGCAATCTTGGGAAGGCGGTGGTTTTCCATCCTAGAAATATGCCCTGCCCAGCGCAGCTGCGTCTTCAACAGCAGTGCCTCGATGCTGGTAACCTCTGCCCGCTTGAGGACTTCAGTGTTGGTCACAAAGTCACTCCAGTGGATGTTGAGGATGGTGCGAAGGCAGCGCTGATGAAAGCGCTCAAGGAGTCTCAGGTGATGACGGTATAAAACCCACGATTCGGAGCCATAGATGAGGGTTGTCATCACAACCGCTTTGTAAACATTGATCTTTGTGCCTTTTTTCAGATGCTTGTTGCTCCACACTCTTTTGTGCAGTCGGCCAAATGTACGGTTTGCCTTTGCCAGCCTGTTGTCAATCTACTTTTACCTTTAAAGTGGGAGGGAGGAAAAGCAAAACAAACTCCATGTGTTTGTGGTGCACAGTGTGCATCTGCCTTGAGGGGGATTCACAAACACATTAAGAAATCACAGTAAGAATTGTGGTGGCTGAGGTGTGTAATAAAAAAGATGATATTGGATTTATATCCCTCTCTGTACTCTGAATCTCAGAGTCTCAGAGCGGTCACAAATTCCTCTACCCCCCCCCCTCCACAACAGACACCCTGTAAGAAGGAAGGAAGGAAGAGGAGGAGGAGGAGAGGAAGAAGACTGTAGATTTATATCCCACCCTTCTCTTGGAATTAGGGTATCAGAGCAGTCGCAATCTCCTATACCTTCCCCCCCCACCCACCCACAACAGACACCCTGTAAGGTGGGTAGGGCTGAGAGAGCTTTTACAGCAGCTGCCCTTTCAAAGACAACTCCTGCAATAGCTACGGCTGACCCAAGGCCATTCCAGCAGCTGCAAGTGGAGGAGTGGGGAATCAAACCTGGTTCTCCCAGGTAAGAGTTCGCACACTTAACCACTACACCAAATTGGCTCTCCATACAAAGCAAGTCAGCAGAGTAAGGAGGTAGTTTAGACTATAGCGTGTCAGCCAGCTAAGTTGAGGATCAGAAGCCGCAGTTATCCGTTGCAACGAGAAGTGAGCTGTTGGTTAGACGGAGTCAGGGTTTTTTAATGTCCGATAACTCCCAGAACTTAAAAGCGTGCTTCGATCCTTGTGGCAATTTGATCATAGGAGAGCGGGCTTCCCCCCTCCCCTCCAAAAAGCCATCAATCCAGAACAATTACACTCGACAACTACTTTGAACAAAGAGAAACCTCTCTAGTCAAGGTGAGGCAACTAAGCATACGTTAAGAATGCCTTACGGCACGGTGATAACTGATCGTGACAGGCAGCCCTGGGTTTGGAACTTGGAAGAGGCTTTGAAAAGCAAGGGGATAAAAAATAATAATAATAATAAAGGAAGCATAATCCAGGTACCCAGAGAATGTGTTCACCACCATAGTATCGTTAGGTTGTCAGCCGCTTTCCCTTGGGACATATCTCTGCTTGTAACTTCGTTCTGTCTCTCTGGTGCTCATTAGCCTTGGCATTTTGGTTTCAGCTCTGGACTCCTCAGGGCTCAGCTCAGACGGATTTGGGCTGTGCACGGTTGTGGGAAGGCTCGGTTCTGTTCCGGATCCGACAAAGTGACAGTGTGCAAATAAGACCCCCCCTCCCCCCCCTCCAAAAAAATGTGAAATCACTTTTTTAAAATTTGCAAATGGAATAGACTCTTTTTCCTACTGGCATGTTCATACCAGCTGACGTCCCTTTAAGAGACCCGTGTAAAACAAGGTGGGGCGGAGAAATCATTTCTCACCACCTTCATCAGCAGTGACATGCTGTCAGGTCAAATGAGGGTGATTTTAAAGGGTCTCCTTGGGCTTCCTCGCTGTCTGTTTACAGCTTGGCACAGGCAGGCTCTTTACCTACTGGAGGATTCACAATATGGCGCAATAATGGGTTTGAATCGGAGAGACAAAGACTGCGGGTGCCCACGGGGCACCCAGCCAACTATCCGAAGGCCTGATGCTAATGAATTATGAGCTTGCTTTTCGCTTGTCATTTGCCACATCAGGGAGCGTGAGAGGAGGAAAAGGAACAGCATTGTTCTGAAAATTGCACCTATGCGATAAAACACAAGGAGGGGAAACTGCCTAATAGGAAACACTGGCTGGAATCCAATTCAAGGGGCTGGTGTTAACCATCAAAGCCCTTTGCAATCTAAGACCTGCATATCTGCAAGACTGTCTCCATAGAATCATAGAGTTGGAAGGGATCTCCAGAGTCATCTAGGCTAACCCCCTACACAATGCAGGGAACTCACAAATACCTCCCCCTAAATTCACAGGATCTGCATTGCTGTCGAATGGGCATCTAGCCTCTGTTTAGAAACCTCTAAGGAAGGAGAGCCCACCACCTCCCAAGGAAGTCTGTTCCACTGAAGAACTGCTCTAATGGTCAGGAAGTTCTTCCTAATGTTGAGCTGGAAACTCTTTTGATTTAATTTCAATCTGTTGGTTCTGGTCCTACTTTCTGGGGCCACAGAAAACCATTGCACACCCTCCTCTATACGGCAGCCCTTCAAGTACTTGAAGATGGTGATCATATCACCTCTCAGCTGCCGCATCTCCAGGCTTAACATGCCCAGCTCCTTTAACCTTTCTTCATAGGACTTGGTCTCCAGATCCCTCACCATCTTTGTTGCCCTCCTCTGGACACATTCCAGCTTGTCTGTATCCTTCTTAAAATGTAGTGCCCAAACTGAACGCAATACTCCAGGTGAGGTCTTACCAGAGCAAAGTCTCCATCCAGATGTGCCCACAAGGAAGTCCCAAACCTCAGATGAGGGCTATTAGTAGTTCCACTCCACTTAGTAAGAACCAGACCTCATTTTGAGCAGGATCTCACAGGAGTGGAGTTCTAGAACCTCTAAATTTTATTGTGCCCTTTTTTTCATAAACACCCCCACCCCCAAATACTTGCCTCTGGCCTCCATTGTTCAAATCCCCTGTGAGAATTTTCCTGAACTCTAAGATTTGACAAACTTTCTAATACTTTGGGAAAATAACCAAAATGTATAAAGTTGACAGATGGAAATCATCATGCCACTGTGGCCACATAGAAGAAAAACATTTAAAAAGTATGATAGGAGTAAGGTTTTAAGATGACAATTATAATTCAAGAAGCATTTTAAGGTAGATGCTGAGCCGACATAATTTAGTACACCTTCCAGTGATGTCAGGGGTGTGTGGTATATGCAAATGAGTTGTGCTAATGAGCTCTCGCACCTCTTTTTCTACAAAATGACCCCTAATGAGCAATGTTCCCTCTAAGCTGTGGAGTCTTGTGAGCAAAAATTCTATTTTGTTAGCTACTGGCATTAAAGTTGTGAGCTACTGCCTAAATTAGTGTGCCCTGGGGCCATTTTTCCTGAGCTGAGACAAAAATGTGTGAGCTGAAGGCTAAAAAATTGTGAGCTAGCTCAACTAACTCAGCTTTGAGGGAACACTGCTGGTAAGAACTGTTTATGATTAGACTTGGGCTTTCTCAGTGGCTGCTCCTGTTTCGTGGGAGCACAAGGAAGACCCCAGCTCTGGGAAGGAGAGCGTGTTGATGTTGCTCATGAATGAAGTCATTTTGGTATGTATTTGCATTCATTCATTCATTCATTCTTTTATATCCTGCTTTTCCTCCATGTTCTCAGCCATTTTGAGCCAACTGGGGAGGAAAGCAAAAGATAAATAAATGCAAATGCACACCAAATGACTTCATTCATGGACAACCAAAGCACACTGAACAACTTTGCTAGAACAATCCCACAACAACCACCCTCTGGGGCAGGCTAGGCTGAGAGTTTGTGATGGGCCCAAGGTCAGTGGTTGACCTCCAACTTTCTAACGTTCTTTGATTGGCTCCATCAGCCCAAAAGCTGATTGGCCCTGTGGGCCCATTTTGTGATTGCCTCCATGGCAACTGGAGTTCACGTTGCATATTTCTGTACAGCAAAGGCATTCCAGTCATCAGATGCCGCCACTAAAAATGCTGTGTTCTTCGGTGCCACCTTCCTATCTTCAAAAGTAGAGGTACATGGAGGATGTCTTCTGATACAGATCACAAAAATCAGATAGGTTCATAATTAACAAAAGCACATAACTGACCTTTTCCGGCTGTGGTCCTTAGAACTGGAAACTCCTAGCTTCACTAAACTCATACTGCTCTCTCTTGCTTGCTAAAGAGCTGTTGAAAACTATTTTATTTCAGAGGGCTGCTGGTGACAGTTGAACTGAATGGCTCTCCTGACACATGGCTGATTTCCCCTTTTACCCTCCTGCTGATTCTGATCATTATCACGAATTACTATTTGATTGCTTCTATCAGGATTATTGTTCTTTGTCCTTGTCTTTTTTTATGATGGGCCGCTGTTGTGTTGCTTTATTCTTGCCTGTTGCAGTGGAGTCTTTTGTGTCATTGAGTCTTTTGTACCATTGATCTGTTTTAACACATGCCCTTGTAAGCTGCCTTCTCTGCTATTTTTAGTAGAAAGGAAGGAGTATAAATCTACATAAATGTAGAAGGTAGTCCATTCAGTTTAGGACTTTAAAGACAGCATCCCTATAGGGTTTTCAAAGCAAAAGACGTTCAGGGTAGCTTGCCATTATCTTCCGTTTGAATCATGACTGGTCTTCCTCGGTAGTCTCCCATCCAACTATTGCCCAGGGTAAACCCCATTTAGCTTCCAAGGTCAGATTAGCCTAGGCTATTGAGGTCAAGATTACAGCAGTGATACTTCTGGGGCTGCTGTCCATGGTACTGAACTATGAAGGAGCAATAGGGTTTCAGCAATCTGGCATATATTTACTTCCGGGCAGGAACTACGTGTGTGTACAGAATTTTTTCCCCCCAAAATTTACCGCAAAGGTGCACTAATTTTTTTTTAAAAATTGCATTATGAGATGAAAACAGAGATCCATCTTCACCTGTGTTCTACCCTCAAATTGGTATGTTTGATGCTTTTAGATCAGAATTTTCAAACATACAACCCAGGGACCATCCAGAGCTCTTATCTGGTGCCATGGAAGAATGGCAGGAGGCTATTGGGGGCGGGGGAAATGATGATGAAGGAGGAGGTGGTGTTGGTTTTTGTATCTTGCTTTTCGCTACCTTAAGGAGTCTCAAAGCGACTTACAATCACCTTCCTTTCCTCTCCCCGCAACCGGCACCTTGTGAGGTAGAAAGGGCCAAGATTGCTCTGAGAGAACTGAGATGGGCCGAAGGTTACCTAGCAGGCTTCATGTGGAGGAGGAGTAGGGAATCAAACCTGGTTCTCCAGACTAGAGTTTGTCGCTCTTCACCACTACACCACACTTGGTCCCGATGTCAGGTGCCTTGCTGTAATAGAGTTAATCCTGAGAATTGTCTATGAATGCTGTTTTCTTGTCTTATCACTTCCTGACATTCCCAAAGCTTGCACCTGCTGTTTAGACAGGGGAAAGACTAGTACAGTTGCAACAATGTTTATCAAGAATGTAACCTTGCGAATAGTGCATGAAGCAAAGGGGACCATGGGGAGTAGCGGGGAGGGGGCTTGAACCGGCATGCTATCGCATTTTGCAAAGTATAGTACTCCTAACGTTCTGATGCATGTTAGTCTTAACTCGGACTTGGTCTGACCTGTCTGAACTACATGAAGCCTTAAATAAATGGAACCAATGATAGCCAAATGGACTGTTTATTGAAGAAGAAGAAGATATTGGATTTATATCCCACCCTCCACTCTGAAGAGTCTCAGAGCAGCTCACAATCTCCTTTACCTTCCTCCCCCACAACAGACACCCTGTGAGGTAGATGAAGATATTGGATTTCTATCCCGCCCTCCACTCCGAAGAGTCTCAGAGCGGCTCACAATCTCCTTTACCTTCCTCCCCCACAACAGACACCCTGTGAGGTAGATGAAGATATTGGATTTATATCCCACCCTCCACTCCGAAGAGTCTCAGAGCGGCTCACAATCTCCTTTACCTTCCTCCCCCACAACAGACACCCTGTGAGGTGGGTGGGGCTGGAGAGGGCTCTCACAGCAGCTGCCCTTTCAAGGACAACCTCTGCCAGAGCTATGGCTGACCCAAGGCCATGCTAGCAGGTGCAAGTGGAGGAGTGGGGAATCAAACCCGGTTCTCCCAGATAAGAGTCCGCGCACTTAACCACTGCACTAAACTGGCTCTCAAGTGAACAGGGGGTATGGTTGACACCCAGTTGCTACCAAACCACCCACTTCCCACCATGAATGAATGACTTTGGCTTATTTACTCACTTAGAACACAGCCAAGTTGCCTTTTTTTAAAAAAAGTTAGTTCCTACCACTTGCATTGCACAAACTTGTCAGAACTGATTACAGAAAGTTTGCAGCAAGGTGCCACTTCCCACTAGGTCTTTTTTCTTGACAGTAATTGAGAATGGGACCCAAAAACTGATGTGTGTACAAGGAGAACATGTTCTAGGATGACTCATTCATTTTCATTTCTTGTTACTGATGATCTTTCTTTCTATAGTCTCGTCTCGTGCTCCTGTCACTGCTTATTATCAGCAAGGCTGGTGGTAATTTGTTGAAATAAGCAACGTATCTGGAATGTTACATTTTCTCTTTTTTAAAGTCTAAGATAACAATGGTAATGCTGTACAAAATCTAGAAACATGTCTGGAATGACACAGTCATTTATATATCTGGTTTCGTGAGAAATTGCTGAAATGTCTGTGGCATTTAGATTGGGTAAAATGACTAAGTATTGAATGGAGAGAGAGACAATTTTTAGCCCAAAATAAGTAGCTTTGACATTTCAGATGGAGAGCAGACAGTGGGCTTCTTTACCACCTGGGGTACAACTGCTTGTTTGCCCTATAGAACGGAGGACTCACATTTGCCCTATAGAATGAAGGTCTCAAGTTATCTATTTTGAGATGGCACCCTGAAAAGTCCATATAGTCAAAGTGATGGTATTCCCAGTAGTAATGTATGGCTGTGAGAGCTGGACCATAAGGAAGGCTGAGTGCAGCAGAATAGATGCTTTTGAGCTGTGATGCTGAAGAAGACTCTTGAGAGTCCCTTGGACTGCAAGATGATCAAATCAGTCAGTCCTAAGGGAAATCAACCCGGACTGTTCCCTGGAATGTCAGATGCTGAAGCTCAAATTCTTTGGCCACCAAATGAGAAGGGAGCACTCACTGGAGAAGACTCTGATGCTGGGAAAGACAGAAGGCAAAAAAAGAAGGGGACAGCAAAAGATGAAATGGCTGGACATCATTACTGATGTGACTAACATGAATTTGAGCAGACTTCGGAGGATGGTGGAAGACAGGAGGGCCTGGCGTGACTTGGGGTCGCAAAGAGTCAGACTCGACTGTGCGACTGAACAACAACAAAAGCCCCAATCCACTAATAACTTCTCTTGAACAAAATGTTGTCTTGCTCCAGTGTTACTTACTGGCTTTGAAGCAGAAGAATTTACACTATTTTCCTTGGCATGGAGGAAGATCTGGGTGGATCGACAGCCTGTGGTCTAGATTTGGCTCTGTCTGTTTCTTATGTCTTGATCAAGAGTTTCTTTTTAGTGAGTTAAAGGGAATTTTTGAATGATCAAGGGGATAGTTCAAGATGAATGCAAAATAATATCATCCCATAATTCTGTTCTACTAATCACTTCCCAGTGCATTCTGTACATCTTGTCTGCTCAAATAAGTGACCTTTCACATCTGACCCACCATCCATTTCTTCAAAAACTCTGACTGATTTCTTCAGCTCCCCATCTCGTTGATGTTATCCTGGGATTTTGTTTGTTTCTCCTATTGGCTTCTGTCACCACCTTGCCAGTTCTGCATGACTCTTAGGAATGGACAAGAGTAGGGTGTTATAGTGGTTTCCTGAACTACCTGTGGCGCAAAGTGGTAAGCTGCAGTATTGCACTCCAAGCTCTGCTCACAACCTGAGTTCGATCCCAGCGGAAGCTGGATTCAAGTAGCCCGCTCAAGGTTGACTCAGCCTTCTATCCTTCCCAGGTCGGTAAAATGAGCAGGCCTTGGATTCAGCAGGAGCTCACAGGAGTGCATTCTGAGAGTTCCACCTCCTTCCCACCTTGTCCACTGAATAGTAGGTGCAGCTGCATAACAATCCCTGGATGAGCTCCACCACTTACAGAACGACCCCTGAAAATGAGTACCCAGCTTGCTGAGGGTAAAATGTAGATGACTGGGGAAGGCAATGGCAAACCACCTTGTAAAAAAGTCTGCCATGAAAACGTCGTGATGCAACATCACTCCAGCGTCGGAAACGACTGGTGCTTGCACAGGGCGACTACCTTTACCTTTAAGTTACCATGTCATATATTTTTTCTATATATACACATATTTTAATCAAGGGTTGTCCTTATTATCAACACAAATTGCCCTCTATATTGTGTTTTTTACAATTTTACTTTTCTTTTCCCCTTATTCCTTTTTTTATTTTGTATCCCCTTAAAAAGTTAAAATATAAAATTAATTTTTATGAAAAAAAGAAGAAGAAATGAACAAAACATTTTATTTCCATTAGGGTTTTTTGTAGCAGGGACTCATTTGCATTTTAGGCCATACACCCCTGATGTAGCCAGTCCTCCAAGAGCTTACCGTAGGCCCTGTAATAAGAGTTCTGTAAACTCTTGGAGGATTGGCTACATCAGGGGTGTGTGGTCTAATATGCAATGGAGTTCCTGCTACAAAACAAGCCCTGATTTCCATTCATAATTAACCCAGTTGTGTCAGGGGGTTTGTTTTTGCAGGCTGGGAGCCTACTTACTACACTTGGGTTGAGGCCCAGTATGTCTTTAGGTTGCTCTCATGGAAGTGTCAAGGGGCTTAGACAGGGGAGGGCCTTGACCCATCTTTGATTATGCCTAGAATGCCTTAAGTTTTCCCAGGAGGTGTTTCAAATCCCAGAGAATCTCAAGCAGGTACACATTCCAGAACCCAGGACTTTCTTTGAGGAGGAACACAGCAGAACACAGTTCCAGTTGACTTGGAGTCAGGGGGTGTGGCCTAATATGCAAATGAGTTCCTCCTGGGGGGTTTTCCTACAGAAAAGCCCTGTGTGGAATAATCACACATCAGGGGGTGTGGCCTAATATACAAATGAGTTCCTGCTGGACTTTTTCTACACAAAAAGCCCTACCAGGACCCATTGCCAGAATGTTTGATGTTTTTTTTTTCCTTTGCTAGTACCCAGTATTTCCTGAGGTGCTCCGTGTGCCCATGTGTATAGAAACAAAGCAGTTGCATGCGATGAAAAAGAAAATGGGCAGCCTTATAAGGAAATCAGGTCCTTCAAAGGGGAGGGGGGGCTTCTTTTTGCCTCAAGGTGTACAGCATGTCTAGTGGGGCAGTATCTCAGCAGGCAATTTGACTACATTAAATTCATCTAAAGAAATGATTCTTGGATGGCCCTTGAAGGGCAGATAGTTGGCTCTTGACCTGCTTGAGTCACTCATTGGAGAACCGGTTTGGTGTAGTGGTTAAGTGTGCAAACTCTTATCTGGGAGAACCGGGTTTGATTCCCCACTCCTCTACTTGCACTGCTAGCATGGCCTTGGGTCAGCCATAGCTCTGGCAGAGGTTGTCCTTGAAAGGGCAGCTGCTGTGAGAACCCTCTCAGCCCCACCCACCTCACAGGGTGTCTGTTGTGGGGGAGGAAGGTAAAGGAGATTGTGAGCCACTCTGAGAATCTTCGGAGTGGAGGGCGGGATATAAATCCAATATCTTCATCTACCTCACAGGGTGTCTGTTGTGGGGGAGGAAAGGAAAGGAGATTGTGAGCCGCTCTGAGACTCTTCAGAGTGGAGGGCGGGATATAAATCCAATATCTTCATCTACTTCACAGGGTGTCTGTTGTGGGGGAGGAAGGGGAAGGAGATTGTGAGCCGCTCTGAGACTCTTCGGAGTGGAGGGCGGGATATAAATCCAATATCTTCATCTACCTCACAGGGTGTCTGTTGTGGGGGAGGAAGGTAAAGGAGATTGTGAGCCCCTCTGAGACTCTTTGGAGTGGAGGGCGGGATATAAATCCAATATCTTCATCTACCTCACAGGGTGTCTGTTGTGGGGGAGGAAGGTAAAGGAGATTGTGAGCCCCTCTGAGACTCTTCGGAGTGGAGGGCGGGATATAAATCCAATATCTTCATCTTCTTCTTCATTAATTCATGTGATCAGTTCTTCCCACACACAAATGTGATTGTGAAACCCAGAATAGTTGTAGGGAAACTTTTTTGTTATTGCAGGCTTATTGGCACAGGGTGTCTGCTTGATGTTATTAGTGGTAGATGAGTGTTTCCCTCCCTGCAAAACCAAGATCAAGATTTCAAGTTATTTTTGCGCCATTTTTGTGAGTTACTTAAGTCAGTTTGCCTGGCAGTATCTAATATCCTTTGTAGCACCATCACTCTTGCCTTTTCCTATGGCACGTTGCTAAGGTATTGACTTGAGAGGCCATAAAGCCATAAAGCCACTTCAGAGGCCACATGTATCACTGCTGATCTCTTGAAGCAACAGAGAGGTATTTTAGGGCAAGGATCCCCAACCCCCGGACCGCGGACCAGTACCGGTCCGTGGCGTGTTAGCAACTGAGCCGTGAGTTGTATAATTATTTCATTATATATTACAATGAGATAATAGAAATAAAAGTGCACAATTGTATCATCCCGAAACCATCCCCCCTCCCCAGTCCATGGAAGAATTATCTCCCACAAAACCTTTCCCTGGTGCCAAAAAGGTTGGGGACCACTGTTTTAGAGGTCCCTGTCAGTCCAAAATAAATAAAAGTAAGGTCCAGCCCATGCTTCCTGCATGCACTAAGTGTGTACCCCGGAATGTTCCCCAGAACTGCCTGCAATGTGCTTGTGCATTATGGTAGGAATGGAGGGACCTATGTAAAAAATGTTCCCAAGATATAGAAAAATATATAACCACTACCATGGAAAAGGGGACTTCTTTTGAGCAAGGAAGTTGATTATTGCACTCCAGATTTCTTTCCTTGTAACCAGTAATTAATAGTGTATTGCCATAACAGCCAGCATGGTGTAGTGGTTAAGACCAACAGATTCCTAATTTGGAGAACTAGCTTTTGACCACTGTGTGACACAGAGTGTTGTAGCTAAATGGGCCATTGGCCTGATCCAACATGGCTTCTCTTATGTTCTTAAGAGCAGAGGTCCATCAGCCAAAAGGAACTCTCCATCTGAGGCAATGATGCTCTGTATTCTTGGTGCTTCGGGAAACCTCCCGATGGCACCTAGGCTTGAATCTCCTGATGTCACCTAGGCTGGGGGACCTCTTGATGGCGCCTAGACTTGAATCACTATGTGACACAGAGTGTTGGACCATATAGGCCATTGGCCTGTTCCAACATGGCTTCTCTTATGTTCTTATGTGACACAGAGTGTTGGACTGGATGGGCCATTGGCCTGATCCAATATGGCTTCTCTTATGTTCTTATGTGACACAGAGTGTTGGACTGGAGGAGCCATTGGCCTGATCCAACATGGCTTCTCTTATGTTCTTGTGCTTGATTCCCCACTCCTGCACATGAAGCCTGCTGGGCACCCTAGGGCCAATCACAGTTCTCTCAAAACTTTCTCAGCCCCACCTACCTTATGAGCTGCCTGCTGTCAGGAGAGGAAGGGAAGACAATTGTTAGCCGTTTTGAGACTCCTTAGGGGAGAGAAAACCAAGGTATAAAATCCAACTCTTCTTCAACATCATCATCATCTACCTTTCATACACCTCCTGTATCATATCGCTTTGCATGCAGCTTTCTATGGTATAGATGGATTTTATGCAGATGTGCTTCCAATAGCATGAACTTTTGGTAAACAACTTCAGCACTTTTGATTATTTTTTTTTCTTATCTGAAAAATAAAGGTGTAGCACTTTTTAAAAAAAAGAAGAGAGATGTACGGATAAGTCGTCCGTGTTTATGATTTAGAAGAGAACATATTGTAATGCATATTCATAAAATGGCAATCTTCACGTGTCGGGATCTGACACTCTGAATTCTCCGGTGGGTTAAGAAAGAATACATTTTAATCCATGTCAAAAATAAATACAGCATATGCCGTCGGAGCGCGTGGAAAGCGTAAGAGCAGCAGCCTGCCACCAGAAGCTGGTTCGGCTAATTGAAGGGCAGACGTTCACAATGAGCAGCCGTGGTGTCAAGGAAACATGTGCTTCCAAACAGGAATGCCTCTGTTTCTGGAGGGAGCCATTTAGGCGCTGCGCATCAGCTGGCGAATAAACGGCCCGCTCTGTTGAGCTGTGGGCCTGCACCCCCTCGAGCCGCTGTCGACATTTCCTCTTGTTGGACTCCTCTCATTCATCTTCCCACCATATGCTGACAGCGTGGGGCCGCTTGTCTAGCTAGAAGGGGGTTGGCAAGTAGCCTCAGCTGGAGCTGGGGCCTCTTCCTGAAACCGAATCAAACAGCTGGGTACGAGGATAATCAGACACCTGGCATCCAGTTCCATCCCCCTCCAGGGACTTCAATATGTCATCTCAGTAATACAATTGTCTCGGCTGGCATAAGAGACAGGGGAGGCAAATCTCGGTGAACTGAGCCTTTACGTAGAAATCAGGATGGTCAACAGATTGGAGATCCGTCCTAACCCTTCTGGCAAAAGACACTGTTGCACTCATGATGTAGAGCTAGTTTGGAGTGCCGTGTCACTCCTCTCTATGCATTTGACATGTAGCATGGCTCATCACATTATGAGTCTCCAAGGCTTTTTTGTAGCAGGAACTCCTTTGCGTATTGGTTCCACACACCCCTGATGTAGCCCTGCAAACTCTTGGAGGATTGGCTACATCAATGGGGTGTATGGCCTAATATGCAAAGGAATACCTGCTACCAAAAAAAAAAGGAGAAAAAAAAACCATGAGTCTCCATGATAGAGGTTCGTAAGGGGGACATGATAGAGGTTTATAACATTCTGCAGGGGGTGGAAATCTTTGACAAACAGGCATAGAACTCAAGGACATCCAATGAAGCTGATGGGCAGTAGATTCTGGACAGACAAAAGGATACACTTCTTTCCACAGTGAATGATAAAAATGTGGCATTTTCCACCAGGGGGTGTAGCAATAGCCACAGGAATGAAGAGCTTTGAAAAGGGATTAGATAGATTCATGGAGGATAGATCTAGCAATGGCTATTAATGGCTGCTAGGTCTGTCGTTGGCTACTAGTCATGGTGACCGAGGGAAACCTTCACATTCAGAGGCATTAAACTCTTAATTCCAATGCCAGGAGGCAACATCAGGGGAAGGTCTTCGCCTCTCTGCTTTTGGTTGGCCCTCCAGAGCAACTGGTTGACAGGATGTTGGACTAGATGGATGATTGGTCTAATCCAGCAGAGCTCTTCTTATGTTCTTATGAAGGCATTGGCCTCTATGTCCTGTTGTCTGCCATTCGGGTTGGACACTATGTGAGGCAGGATGCTGGACTAGAAGGACTATTGACTTGATTCAGCAGGGCTCTTCTTCTTATGTTCTCACATTTACACACTGTTCTCACACATTTCCTGTAGGGCCAATGAGTGTGTGGAAACTGTTCACACGATCTAGAAGAAATGTGGCCTATAGGTATGTCTAGAGTTGAGAATTTGCTTCCTCATTGTGCAATCTCCTAGCATTGGAGGAGAGCACATCAGAATATCATTTGTTACCTATGTAAGGCTGATCATGTGGGTCTTCCCCATAGAATCATAAAGTGGGAAGCGAACTCCAGGATCATCTAGTCCAACCCCTTGCGCAATGCAGGAAGCATAAATACCTCCCCCTAAATTCACAGGATCTTCATTGCTGTCAGATGGCCATCTAGCCTCTTTTTAAAAACCTCCAAGGAAGAGGAGCCCACCACCTCTTGAGGAAGCCTGTTCCACTGAGGAACCGCTTTAACTGTCAGGAAGTTCTTCCTAATGTTGAGCCGGAAACTCTTTTGATTTAATCTCAACCCATTGGTTCTGGTCCTACCTAATGGGGCCACAGAAAACAATTCCACACCATCCTCTATATGACAGCCCTATATGTACTTGAAGATGGTGATCATATCACCTCTCAGCCACCTCCTCTCCAGGCTAAACATGCCCAGCTCCTTCAACCTTTCTTCATAGGACTTGTTCTCCAGACCCCTCACCATCTTTATCACCCTCCTCTGGACCCGTTCCAGCTTTTCTATATCCTTCTTAAAATGTGGTGCCCAAAACTGAACACAATACTCCCACTCTGAAAGCAATCTGTGGGAGAGGTGTGCTTCACATAGGAAACACCTGTATGACCCATGGCTCACACATTTGGGGCATTCATATACATTCCACAGTGACTTGGGATCACCTCATGAGAAAAGGCTGCCATGCTTTTGTAAGCATGAGAAGAGAGCACATGGGATGCACTGCACTATGCATTAGAGCAATGACTTGGAAAAGGCATGACACCATAGAGGTTTAGGTTCAGTTCCTTGTGGCAAGAGTAGTACGTACCGATCTTACCACATTGTGAAATAGTCATCCATCACCTGGGGGAAATGGAATCCACCCCTAAATTGGCCACTCTCACGCGGATTGAAACCCCAACCATGTGAAGCGGCAAAATCTAAAAGAGAACAAATGGAAGTAGATCCAGGTGGGCAGTCGTGTTGGTCTGAAGCAATAGAACAAAGTTCTATTGTCTGGTAGCACCTTTAAGACCAACCATGTTTTATTCAGACAATGAAATGGGCACAGTGAGGAAAGCTACATATAGCTGGTGGGCAGTGGTTAAGCATGCAAAACAGTACCGAATTAGAATCTATGGCGAAATAGTACCATTAACAAATTGAAAGAACACCACAAATGGTGTCTAAACCAAACTGGTTGTTCTTTCAGTTTGTTAATTTGTACTGTTTTGCTATAGATTCTGATTTGGTACTATTTTGCATGCTTAAATCACTGCCCACCAGCTATATGTAACTCTGCTCACTGTACCCCGTTTCATTGTCTGATGAAGCATGCATGCACACGAAAGCCAGTTTGGTGTAGTGGTTAAGTGTGCGGACTCTTATCTGGGACAACCGGGTTTGATTCCCCACTCCTCCACTTGCACCTGCTGGAATGGCCTTGGGTCAGCCATAGCTCTGGCAGAGGCTGTCCTTGAAAGGGCAGCTGCTGTGAGAGCCCTCTCAGCCCCACCCACCTCACAGGGTGTCTGTTGTGGGGAAGGAAGGTCAAGAAGATTGTGAGCCGCTCTGAGACTCTTCGGAGTGGAGGGCGGGATATAAATCCAATATCTTCTTCTTCTTCATTCGGAAGAAAACTTGTTGGTCTTAAAGGTGCTACGGAACAAATGGAAGTTACTCCATATCATAGCCACAGTGGCGTGGTGAAGATTTCCATCTGTCTGCTTGATATGTTTCAGTTATTTTCCCATTTTTGGTGGGGAAAAATATAAGACAATGTGTCCAATCTTAGAGTTCAGCAAAATTCTCACAGGGGGTTTCAACAATGAAGCCCAGAAGCAAGTAATTTTTTTTTTGGGGGGGGGGAGGTTTTTAAGAAAGAGCACAATAAAATTTAGAAGTTCTGAAGCTCCACTCCTGTGAGCTCCTGCCCAAAATGAGGCCGGGGCTACATCCCCCTGATGTAGCCAATCCTCCAAGAACTTACAGTAGGCCCTGTAAAAACAGCCTTGTAAGCTCTTGGAGGATTGGCTACATCAGGGGAGTGTAGCCTAATATGCAAAGGAGTTCCTGCTACAAAAAAAGTCCTGGCTATATGTCAGTTGTCCTCTGAGTGGCAAGCTTCCAGTCTACCTTATCTTCATAGGGAACTGGTGCAGGTATGTTGCTATGAAACGGAGTGTTACAACAAAGCGTCAAATTAACTAAGATGCAAGAACCGCCTATGGATCCCTCTAGCTGCTGCTGTTGTAACTTGACAGCGTCTGATCCTTGAGCCTTCTGAATAAAACTGCTTTAGTCTTCAAGGTACTCCAGAACAAATGGCAGTGACTCCATATCTGAGGTTCTGATGTTTCTTTCCCTCTTTTTCCCCCCCTCTTCCCTCCATCTTCTAGGAAACGTGCTACTCACAGCGCTGGCAAAAGGAAGGGCAGCCAGAAAGACCTGAGACCTCCGGATCTTTGGATACACCATGAAGAGATGGAAATGAAGAATATCGAAAAACCCTCCGGTTCTGATCCATCAGGAAGAGACTCTCCCATACAGAGCTGTCAAGAACTCACTCCAGGCAGCCATGCCCAGTCTGAAACCCCGATGGGCAGCAAGAGTGCCTCACAGTCTGGTAATATTGCCCATGTCCTGTTTGCAAAGGGACAATTCTCCCATACAAATGCTTCCCTTGCATGCTTTTCCCTTGTTGGCTCACAGAAGCATGAATGTGTGGGAGGGGCCAGGGCTCAGTAGTACACAATCTGCTTTATATTCAGACGGTCCCAGATTCAGTCCATGGCATCTCTTATTAAAGAAAAAAATTCAAGCGGTAGGTGATGTGGAAGACCTCTGAGCAGGGCCAGCCCTCCCATTAGGCAAATTAGGCATTTGCCTAGGGTGCTTGGCTGGGGAGGGCACCAAATTGAGCCCTTGCAGCCTGTCGCCATAGGCAAATGCCCAAATTTTGGTGCCCTCTCTGATGAGAGAGCAAGTGGGGAGGGCACCCGGCTGGCACGCAGTCTCTGTGGGGTGGGGAAATTGTGAGGGCGGAGAAGTGGGGAGTCTGCCTGGGCCACCCCGGACCCTATGGCCAGCCCTGTCTCTGAGATACCGGAGAGTCGCTACCAATTATATACATGGTTACTGTCCAGTTGCATCTGACTTACGGCAAGGGGATTTCAAAGTATGTGAGAAGCAGAGTTGGTTTGTCATTGCCTTCCTCTGCATAGTCTCCCTTGGTGGTCTCCCATCCAAGGAATAACCATGCTTAATTTCTGAGATCTGACGAGATCGGGCTATACCAGGCCACACATTGCCTCAAATCACTGCCAATTACAGTCAAGCAACAGACTTCGATAAAACAATGGTCTGATCCCACAGATCACCAGGCCTCAGATTCAGTGGGAGCTCACAGGAGTGCAGCTCCTGAACCTTTCTGAGAGTTCCACCTCCTCCTCCTGAGAGTTCCACCTCCTTGTCCATTGAATAGTATGTGCAGCTGCATAACAATCCCTGGATGAGCTCCGCCACCTATTTTTCTACAAAACGACCCCTGCATATCACCATTTGAGGTGTACAGCATTTAATATCAGCCCTTGGACTGACCTTTAGAGAGCAATTAGATCCATTTAATGGAGAGCTAGTGGTGTCCCTCTACGGTGTGCGCTGGGAGTAGTTTAGATTGGACTCCAGAGCTGGTATTTCCAATTTCCCCAACACAAAAGCCAAAGTAAATTTTGAGGTGGCTCTTCAGGCGAAACAACCGAGCGACGTCAAGGGAGGTTAAAAGAGTTTGAATAAGATGAACGGCAACATTTCCAACAGGGGAGGGGAGCAAGACTGAAATGCTTAGGGGTGGGGAGAGGCTGTTTCCCCATGGCAACTATAATGAGCACTCTAGCTTTGATGTGTTCCAGGGGGGGGGTGGCCATTTTAATGGAATGTGGAAAGCGGCAAGCCAAAAGCAGCCGGCCACCAATGCGTTCGGCCTGTCGGAAACCTGCTGGCCTCTGAGGAACAGGTGCAAAGCTTTAGAAAATGTTATTGTCTAAGAAGGAATTAATATTGCTGCTAATGTTTGCTTCACCATTTATTTCAGATGGCATTTAAAAAAAAAAAATCTCTGTTTGTCCTTGGCAGGAGGACAACAATCCCAGAATAAGTAGCTAAACGCCAGGGAGAAGCAGCAAGCGAGGGCAATTCTATTTATACGGTTACTTCTAATGATGTCGCCAGCATTCGTAGAGGCTAGAAGTGAATTGTAATGCTTTCCGCTGATGCAAGGCCAACGTTATTAGTTCTAAGTGTTCTTCTCCAACTTGGACTGTGATTCTGCTGTGAAGCAATATCTTGCTTTCTGACCCTCCCCTGGGCCAGTTTGGTGTAGTGGTTAAGTGTGCAGTCTGGAGAACCGGGTTGGATTCCCCACTCCTCCACTTGCAGCTGCTGGAATGGTCTTGGGTCAGCCATAGCTCTCGCTGGAGTTGTCCTTGAAAGGGCAGCTTCTGGGAGGGCTCTCTCAGCCCCAGCCACCTCACAGGGAGTCTGTTGTTAAGGAGGAAGATGAAGGAGATTGTAAGCCACTCTGAGATTCAGAGTGAAGGATAAGGTATAAATCCAATATCTTCTTCTTCTTCTTCCTATGTCAGGCATCAGGGATCAGGAGAAATGTACAAATACCTTTTCCCCACAAACACATCCCCGCTGACCCTTGCTCCATGCCAAGAATATGGCAAAAAACTCCAAGATCCTTGGCCAAACCGGCCTGGAGAAAAAATGTTGACTCACCCCAAAGTAGCAATCAGCATTTCCCTGGGTGTGTAAGAAAGGGCCACAAGGACTAAGCACTGATGCAACCCTTTGGGTATTAGGCCACACATCCCTGACGTAGCCAATCCTCCAAAAGCTTACAGGGCTCTTCTTACAGGGCCTACTGTAAGCTCCAGGAGGATTGGCTACATCAGGGGTGTGTGGCCTAATATGCAAAGGAGTTCCTGCTACAAAAAAAGCCCTGGCTCTAACTGTAAAGGAAGTTCTTTCTAATGTTTAAGCTGGAAACTCTTGATTTAATTTCAACCTGTTGGTTCTGGGCCAACCTTCCAGGGTAACACAAAACAATTCTGCACCATCCTCTATGTGACAGACTTTCAAATACTTGATGGTGATCATATCACCTCTCAGCTGTCTCCTCTCCAGGCTAAATATACCCAGCTAATTCAACCTTTCCTCACAGGACTTGGTTTCCAGACCCCTCACCATCTTTGTTGCTCTCCTCTGAACACACTCCAGCTTGTCTATATCCTTCTTACATTGTGGAGCCCAAAACTGAGCACAGTACTCTAGATGAGGTCTAACCAGAGCAGAGTAAAGCGATACCATCACTTCACATGATCTGGCCACTGTACGTCTGTTCATACAGCCCAAAATTGTATTTGCCTTTTTTTTAAAGGCACCACATCACACTGCTGACTCACACCTAGTCTTCAATTATTCTTGCCAGCATTTAATGGAATCCATATTATGCACAGCACTATCGCAACCCAATCGGTGCCCCTATTCGTAGAGCTGAATTTCTCTCTTAACCGACTCTCTCTGTTCAGCATCCTTCTGCCAAACACTGCAGCTCCTTGACAAGAGGTTGATTTGGTAGCTACTATTAAACAACCATACGCTATTAACTCAAATGCGGTATTTAAATGCGGTGTCATTAAACAGACATTGAGACTTATTTTTGTTCCCCAAATGCTCGACTTTTAAACTCTCAAGGTTCATTCGTATATGAAATGGCCGCGAGTTAATGGGTGATTATATCCTGCCTTTTAAACATTGCGGCCGGTCGCAGAGAAGGCGGAATACTGATGCAAGCGGATAGAGAGTGTGAGAGAATTGGGCCACTCCCACAATGGGGTTCTGCTTGAACTTGAAGGGAGAGAAGAAGAAGAAGATGATGATATTGGATTTATATCCCGCCCTCCACTCCGAAGAGTCTCAGAGCGGCTCACAATCTCCTTTCCCTTCCTCCCCCACAACAGACACCCTGTGAGGTGGGTGGGGCTGAGAGGGCTCAACCTTTCAAGGACAACCTCTGCCAGAGCTATGGCTGACCCAAGGCCATTCCAGCAGGTGCAAGTGGAGGAGTGGGGAATCAAACCCGGTTCTCCCAGATAAGAGTCCGCACACTTAACCACTACACCAAACTGGCTCTCCAGTGGCAACAAACAACGTGGAGGGAGACAATTGTAACTATATTTGCAAAGCGTTTTTTTCTGTAGCAGCTGGGAAGTGAAATGACCATTAAGCCATGGTGGAATTGAAAGAAATTAGCATCCTGAGAAAATGAGAAGCAGTTTCTTGCGCTACAAAGTGATGCTTAAAATGCTCTGTGGTGGCGTTAGGAGGTGACGCCTTCCAAGTGACCAATTTTCTTCCCCCAGTGGAAGATTTCACCAGGACCCTTTTTGTAGCAGGAACTCCTTTGCATATTAGGTCACATACCTTTGAAGTTGAAGAAGAAGAATTGCAGATTTATACCCCGCCCTTCTCCCTGAGCCCCATGGCGCAGAATGGTAAAGCTGCAGTACTGCAGTCCTAAGCTCTGCTCACGACCTGAGTTCGATCCCGGCGGAAGCTGGGTTCAGGTAGCCAGCTCAAGGTTGACTCAGCTTTCCATCCTTCCAAATTTGGTAAAATGAGTACCCAGCTTGCTGAGGGGGGAAGGGTAGATGACTGGGGAAGACAATGGCAAATCATCCCATAAAAAGTCTGCTGTGAAAATGTTGTGAAAGCAACGTCATCCCAGAGTCAAAAACAACTGGTGCTTGCACAGGGAACTACCTTTTTGTTTTTTACCGTCTCTCTGAATCAGAGACTCAGAGTGGCTTACAATCTCCTATGTCTTCTTCCCCCACAACAGACAACCTGTGAGGTGGGTGGGGCTGAGAGGGCTCTCACAGCAGCTGCCCTTTCAAGAACAAGTCCTGCCAGAGCTATGGCTGACCCAAGGCCATTCCAGCAGCTGCAAGTGTAGGAGTGGGGAATCAAACCCGATTCTCCCAGATAAGAGTCTGCACACTTAACCACTACACCAAACTTACTGTAGCCAGTCCTCCAGGAGCTTACAGGGCTCTTAATACAGGGCCTACTGTAATTTCCAGGAGTATTGGCTACATCAGGGGTGTGTGGCCTAATATGCAAAGGAATTCCTGTTACAAAAAAAAAAAGCCCTGGATTTCACAAAGTTTGCCTGTTTGTTTGACTGTGTTTTGGCTTTGCCAGAGAACAGAAGGAGGACAAATCTCACATGGAGGACTTCCCCCCCCCTCCCAATCACTGAAGCTTTGTGTTCTTTTCTGCCAGCTCCAGATACGGAAGAGGTGGCAAGCAGCATGTCCACGTTGGAGCGGTCTCTTGCTGCCCGCAGAGCGACTCGTGCCAAGCTCATGATTCCAATGGACTCGCAGCCCAGCAATACTTGTAAGCTGTGCCTCTCATATTCTCCTTCTGCCACAGGGATGTTACTGTGCGACTGGTGGAAAGGTAGCCATTTGGCATAATATGGGAATATGTTCCTCCAAGGAGCGTTCGTGACTTTTGATGGCTGATGGTTACGGCGTGCAGATTAGGGATGTGACCAAATTTCACAAGCTTGCTAGCTCGGTTCAAAAACCCTTGTCTGGTTTTGCTTCTCTCTTGGGAGTAGCAGGGCTTTTTTTTGTAGCAGGAACTCCTTTGCATACGAGGCCACACCCCCTAATGTAGCCAGTCCTCCAAGTTTACAGAGCCCTGTAAGCTCTTGGAGGATTGGTGACATCAGGGGTGGGTGGCCTAATATGCAAAGGAGGTCCTGCTAGAATTCCTTACAGGGCTCTTCTCACAGGGCCTACTGTAAGCTCCAGGAGGATTGGCTGCATCAGGGGGGTGTGGCCTAATAGGCAAAGGAGGTCCTGCTAGAATTCCTTACAGGGCTCTTCTCACAGGGCCTGCTGTAAGCTCCAGGAGGATTGGCTGCATCAGGGGTGTGTGGCCTAATAGGCAAAGGAGGTCCTGCTAGAATTCCTTACAGGGCTCTTCTCACAGGGCCTACTGGGAGCTCCAGGAGGATTGGCTGCATCAGGGGTGTGTGGCCTGATAGGCAAAGGAGGTCCTGCTAGAATTCCTTACAGGGCTCTTCTCACAGGGCCTACTGGAAGCTCCAGGAGGATTGGTGACATCAGGGGTGGGTGGCCTAATATGCAAAGGAGTTTCCGGTACAAAAAAAAAGCCTTGGGGAGTAGCGAACATGCACCATTTCCTATTTCCTCACAGTCATGTTTTTTTTCTGATAAAACAAAGGTATTTTCAACATTTTGAGGGGTTACTGCACACAAACGGCATAAAAGGGTGCGGGTGCCATCAAGTTACTTTCAACTTCTATGATGATACATTCCCACCAAGATATGAAGTATAAATCGATGGTGCAGCCTCATTTGGAGTACTGTGTACAATTCTGGTCACCGCACCTCAAAAAAGGTATTATAGCATTGGAAAAAGTGCAGAAGAGGGCAACTAGAAGGATTAAAGGGCTGGAACACTTTCCCCGTGAAGAAAGATTAAAACACTTGGAGCTCTTTAGCTTGGAGAAATGTCGACTGATGGGTAATATGATTGAGGTTTACATGGGCTAGAGAAGACAGAGAAAGAAGTACTTTTCTCCCTTTCTCACAATACGAGAACTCGTGGACATTCAATGAAATTGCTGAGCAGTCGGGTTAAATGGATAAAAGGAAGTACTTCTTCACCCAAAGGGTGATTACACATGGAATTCACTGCCAGTGGAGGTGGTGGCGGCTGCCAGCATAGATAGCTTCAAGAGTGGATTGGATAAGCATATGGAGCAGAGGTCCCTCAGTGGCTATTAGCCACAGCATATTGTTGGAACTCTCTGTCTGGGGCAGTGATGCTCTGTATTCTTGGTGCTGGCGGAGGGCAGCAGTGTGAGGGTTTCTAGTGTACTGGCCTCACTGGTTGACCTCCTGATGGTGCCTGGTTTTTTGGCCACTGTGTGACACAAAGTGTTGGACTGCATGGGCCATTGGCCTGATCCAACATGGCTTCTCTTATGTTCTTATGAAGTTCACTTGGTAAATTTTGTGACAAGGTAATTTTAGCACAATTCAGAAACAACGCAGGTTTGGGGGGCAGCCCATCCTAGGATAATTGTTTTTTGAAGTTTTTGGACTTCGTTTCCATGGAACCTTTTGCAGTAGACAAATCATCAAATAACCTGTGTTGCACACCATCAAGTTGCTTGCAACTTCTAGTGCCCCTATGAATTAATGACCCCCCCCAAAAAAAAATCCTCTCATTAACACCCATCTGTTATCATCCTTGGAGTTCTATATAATCTAGCTTCCTGACTCTCCCCCCTTTTTAATAGCTTCCTGACATTTTATGTTTGACTCCGCCTCTTGCAGCAGCCATTTTGTGATTGCACCAACTGCCTTGTGTCGGAATTTCAGGTCTTGCAAATACGTCTTGCAAACTGAGGGTCATGGCTTCTTTGATGGAGTCAATCCGTCTCATGTAGGGTCACCTTCTTTGCCGCTGGTGTAGGTACCTGCTTGCTGCTTCAGGCTCCTGTTCTTAGGAACAAATTCTACAGAGGTGCCCCAAATACTCAGGTCTCCCTCCTCACAAGAAAGCTGACCCTCTGGCTGCCGAAGTGTATTCCAGTCTTTAGTCTAAACTAGTTGCAGAAGTAAAGAAACAACAGCAGCTGTTCTTAGAATTCCCCGGGCTTTCCAAGGCAGGGAACTTGGAAATGCGACATCGAACTGGGAACCCGCAACTTGGACACCATCAGTGTTGGCAAGGTTTCATAATTAAGAAAGAGAAGACAATCGAAAGATAATTACCACAGTCTTCTCCTTGAAGCTTAATGTAGTGCTATCAATCTTGCCCCACAATGTGATTCCTGGAAATTATCTTCCCGGTTGAAGAACTCTTTGCAAAAACCTCTCTCTTCATGTCATTTCCTTAAGAGCCTTAGCACAGATGGTAGGAGGAAAGCACCTGTGCCTTATTTGCTCACTACTTGTGCCCTAGGTAAATGCCGTTGTTGCTGGATAGAATGCAGAAAAGAAATCAGGGAAGAGGAAGAAGAAGATGACGATATTGGATTTATACCTCACGCTTTACTCTGAATCTCAGCGTCTCAGAGCAATCACAATCTCCTTTACTGCCGCCCCCCCCCAAACAAACCCCCTGTGAGGTAGATGGGACTGAAAGAGGTCTCCCAGAAGCTACCCTTTCAAGGACAACTCCTGCGAGAGCTATGGCTGACCCAAGGCCATTTGAGCAGCTGCAAGTGGAGGAGTGGGGAATCAAACCCAGTTCTCTCAGATAAGAGTCCACGCGCTTAACCACTACACCAAACTGGGGGCTGAATTTGTATTGTGGACATGTCTTAATGGAAACTCAATTTGAGCACTGGGCATGAAAACAGTGCCCCGACCTGAATAACTCAGGCTAGACTAATCTTGTCAGATCTTAGCTGTTGACGAATTCAGTCCTGGTTAGGGTTTGGACGGGAGACCGCCAAGGAACGCCAGGGTCACGAATCAGCGGCAAACCACCTCTGAATGTCTGTTGCCTTGAAAACCCTACAGGGTTGCTATAAGCTGGGCCTTGACTGAAAAATAAAAGTAAACATGATAAGGCATTCCAATTGGTTTACAATGAATGGGAGCCAAGGAATCTACTTCGCTGCGTCTTCGGAAGCCTTTCTCCATTGGAGGAAATCTTTCTCAATAGAAGGAAATCTTGATGGAAGTGTGATAAGCTACATAAAGGGAACTTGCGGGGGAGGGGGGCATGGCATAGGCGTCTGCTTCAAGCAGCAAAACCCCTTAGCACCGGGGCTGGATGTGTCTTGCCTTGAACATCCTACAGGGGTCACCCTAAGTTGGCTGCGACTCAACAGCACTTTCTACCATCACCTCCCTGATCCTAGTCCAACAGTCCAACCAGTGCTCCACACTAGCTTTCCATAACCAGGGCTTTTTTTGTAGCAGATACTCCTTGGCATATTAGGCCACACACCCCTGATGTAAGCTCCAGGAGCATTGGTTACATCAGGGGGTGTGTGGCCTAATATGCAGAGGAGTCCCTGCTATAAAAAAAGCCCTGTTCCTAACAGTATAAGCCAATAATGAGTGAGCCACCAAACTGAATGCAGAGCATGTAGCCTAGAGGCCCAAACGAAACCTGAACATTCTTAGAACCTCTACACAAGTCAGGGAGATCCGCTTCAAGGGTCACAAGTTAAGCTGTGCCTGTGAAAATAAATCACTGGGTAGCAAAATGAGATGGCGGGATGTGATTGCCTACCTGAGGAAGCAACGAGAACAATAATTTGGACTGTATGTCAGCACCAGACCATTTTAATCAGAGAGCAATTACTAGAAGCTAATACAGACGTAATTGGCCTTTGTGCTTCGATCAGGCTAAGAATTGTTTCACACATTAAGTAGGCAGTGGCACTTCAGAGGACAAGCAAACACACACATTTAAAAAAAAAAAAACTTTCACAAAAATAGTGGCATTTAGGGTCACTTCCTTCTTGATGTGCTCATTTACTCAAGCAGAGAGCTTTCAGCCCGAGGAAACAAAATCCAGTCATCTCCACCACCTGAAATCCAAAATCGAGAATATAACAGGTTGATCATCCCTAAGAATGGAAGATATGAACAGGTTTTACTGTATTCTCAACGCCAGCCATATCACGTCAGGTTCAGTCACTTGTTCATTATAGCAGTCCTATGCAAAGGAATAACTGGGCACGTTTGGTGTAGTGGTTAAGAGCGGCAGACTCTAATCTGGAGAACTGGGTTTGATTCCCCACTGGGTTTGATTCACCGTGTTCAAAAACTGTAGGAGAATGTTTTAACCTTCTAAAACATTCCACTGCTTACCTAAACGTGGCAGTCTTCAAACAGAGACATTTCAACGTGAGATTGCTGAACCTGAGTTCATTCACAAAGTCAGAACAGTGGACTGAATAGGAATGTAGGATTCTTATCTTATGCTCATTTTCTGACCTAAGTTTTTTCCCTCTACTCTAATCAAGCTGATTACATTCTTCATTGTATCTTTGCATCCTAATTCCTTTCTTTGCAACACCTCTTCCACCGCCAGACTGAGATATAAGGACACGGAGATCTCCATTCCTATTTGTGTCTGATGAAGGGAACTTTGACTCTTGAAAGCTTATACTCCCATAATTCTTGTTGGTTTCCACGGTGCTCCTGAAGTTGAATCTAGCTCTGTGTTCTCATCGGATCACATCTTTCTGGATGCTTGATTCTTAATTGGGATTCAGCTGGGGAAAATCTTCACAGGCCCCAAAGGCAGGGGTGGAATTCTAGCAGGAGCTTTGCATATTAGACCACATGCCCCTGATGTAGCCAGTCCTCCAAAAGCTTACAAGGCTCTTTTTTGTAAGCTCTTGGAGGATTGGCTACATCAGAGGGGTGTGGCCTAATATGCAAAGGAGCTCCTGCTAGAATTCCACCCCGCCCAAAGGTATTAATGCAATAATGCATCATAAGCCTTGAAATGTCCGGCCCCTCCCAGCCAAGCCGGCTTGCCGGCGCTCAGGCTGGGGGCCGCCTTTGCCGCCCCGGAAGGAGGGAGGGGCAGCATCACCCCACATATGGGTGTTCGTTGCAGGCGCGGAGCCGGGGCTATATAAGCCCCGGCCCCCGCACCCTCCGCCCGCAGTTCCTTTGGCTCTCTGCCCGCCCACCCGTCCCTTTCGGTAGTACAGGCGTATGCCGGTCGCCTTATTGGGGGCCAGGTAGGAATTTTTTCATCTCCACACAATTGGCCATTGTGGGGGTGTTTTTTGCCTACCTTGTACTGCCGGTTAGTTTAGTTTTGTTATTGGTAATGGTTAAGGTCGCAGGCTGGAGGAGGTTTGGCCACAGGGTTTTCCAGGGGAGCACCTATGGCCTAGCACCATTGGTGCGGTGGTCTGCAGGAACCGTAGATGGGCTACACGGCTCAGTGCGGGGAATGCAGATCACAGGGAGCCTCACCTGGTTGGATCTTTCCATGGGGATCGATGCCAGCCCAGATGGTGATGGCTGGAGGCCTGGCCGCTCAGCTACAACCCGAATACGGCGGGCTTGTGCTGGGGGCAGGGTGGCTCGCCCTTTGGACAAGGCGGGGTCCAGGTGTTGACCCCAGGGCTTGTCTGGTTCAGGTTTCACCCCCTGCCAGTTACAGTGTTATGTGTTTAATAAAGCGGCCCGGTTTTAAACCCAATACCTGTGTCTGCCTCTTCATTCCGACTGGGGGGGCAAAGCATTCTGAGTCTCAGAAACCATCCAATGGATGCAATCTGTTTATCTGGGCCGTAATTGCATTGTCAAAACAAAAAGTCTTCTTACAGTTGGCAATATGAAACGGAACTTGCGCCGGCATCAATCAACAGGGTTACTGCTGAGTCTGCCTAGACAGAAGACTCATGGATGCAAACTTATTCATTTTGTCCCCCAGAGGACCAGGAGGCAAATGATTTTACTCTTCCCTCCAATTCCAAAACGGTGTTTAATCTTCTCGTTTAATCCTCTGCTGCGTTCCCATTCCCCAGTTTCAAAGGCTGGCAAAATGTTATTGGCACTGCTTTGGCGCTGTTCTCTTTTGAAGCAGGTTGCCTTTAAGAAAGCTATAGGTAATTTCCTCTTTGAATCCAGCAGCAGGAAGAAGCTTTAGTCCTTTTTTCCCGCTCCTTTGAAAGCACAGGTGGCAATGAGAACCGAGAAAACGATGCTCGGTAATTTTATTCACAGGCCAGCAGTTGGTGTCTAGGGATGACAGTGTGATTTTGCAACCCCCTGTGTGAAAAATGCAGATTCACTCTTGCAGATAACTGTCTCACACCAGCAGCGGGTTTGGAGAACATTAAAGTCCAAAAGCGCCATTAAGCCAGCGGCAGATGATACGCGTGTGGTTCGCAACATTGGTTCGGATCTGCGTACGGATCTGTTGAATGGAGAGCGTGATGCACGGTTAAGCCGATCATGTATCATAACGTGCGTGAAATGCTCAACACCCATTTGGATCCGGGTGCCTTCGTCTGTGAATAAGGTTCAGGGAAGGCAGAAATGTGGGTGGAAAGAGGAGGACAGGATTTGCATTCATTTCAGTTATTATGCAGCGGAATAAAGATAAAAGGTAAAGGTAGTCCCCTGTGCAAGCACCAGTCATTTCCAACTCTGGGGTGACGTCACATCACAACATTTTCACAGCAGACTTTTTATCAAACTGGGTACTCATTTTACCGACCTCAGAGGGCTGGAAGGTTGAGTCAACCTTGAGCCAGCTACTTGAACCCAGCTTCTGCCAGGATCGAACTCGGGTAGCAAGCAGAGCTTGCACTGCAGTACTGCAGCTTACCACTCTGTGCCACAGGGCTCCTATCCAGCAGAATATCCAACTATCCAACTATTCTATCCAGCAGAATAGTTAAGAGAAAAGATACAGCGGTTGGACCCACATGTTGTTAGCTACTGTGCTTTGTTGTTGTTTTTCAGTCACACAGTCAAGTCCGACTCTTTGCAACCCCATGGACAAAGTCACGCCAGGCCCTCCTGTCTTCCATCATCCAGGCTAGGGGTGTCTGCGCCCCTAGGCTGGACTGTGAACCTCCACCGCCCCCCCCCCCCAAGTTTATCACGTGCAAAGCACGTCAGTGACGTCACATGATATCAATATCACATCAGTGACGTCACATGATGTCAAAGCACGTCAGTGACGTCACATGATGTCAATATCACCCCCCCCCCCCGATTTTGCCGAGGCCTCCCGAGCCTTGGGAGACCCTGGCAAAGTCTGGAAGGGCAGCGAGCTCTGCCCTCCCTCCAGTGGGGGAGGACCCCCAACCTTCCCACAGCACAGGAAGGCTGAGTGCAGCCAGATCGACCCGTTTGCATAGAGGGCTCCTTGAGGGGGAAGAGCCAGCATGGAGACTCCTCTTTGCTCTTGGGCTGCCTTTCCTGCAAGGGAGACAGCCCGAGAGTGAAGCTGAGCCGCCTCTTTCCTCCACCCGAATCTCAGGTGGGGGAAAGAGCCGGCGCAGGGACTCGTCCTCACTCCTGGGCTACTTTTTCTGCAGAGGAGGCAGCCCGGAAGCGAGGTCGAACTGCCTCTTTCTCCCCTGAGTTTCGGGTGGGGGAAAGATATAGAGCTGCGCCAACTGGCATATGGGAAGGGGGCGCCTTGTTGGCCATGTGGTGCCCTCGGCAGCCACCTACAAGGCCTACTCCCATGCGTCGGGCCTGTCACCATCCTCCAAAGTCTGCTTAAATTTGTGTTAGTTACACCAGCAACGCTGTCCAGCCATCTCATCTTTTGCCATCCCCTTCTTCTTTTGCCTTCTGTCTTTCCCAGCATCGGGATCTTCTCCAGTGAGTGCTCCCTTCTCATTTGGTGGCCAAAGTATCTGAGCTTCAGCTTCAGCATCTGACTTTCCAGGGAACAGTCGGGGTTGATTTTCATTAGGACTGACTGATTTGATCTTCTTGAAGTCCAAGGGACTCTCAAGATTCTTCTCCAGCACCACAGCTCAAAAGCATCTATTCTTCTGCGCTCAGCCTTCCTTATGGGCCAGCTCTCACAGCCATACATTACTACTGGGAATACCATCACTTTGACTATACGAACTTTTGTTGGCAGGGTGATGTCTCTGCTTTTTATTATACTGCCTAGGTTTGCCAGAGCTGTCCTCCCAAGGAGCAAATGGCTTTTAATTTCATATCCCGATGACAAAAGGAAATACCGTTTTACACAGAGAGCTATTAAAATGTGGAATTCGTTGCCAGAGGATGTAGTGATGGCCACAGGAATAAACAGCTTTAAAAGGGGATTAAATAAATTCATGGAGGAAAAGTCTATCAGTGGCTACTAGCCGTGTTGACTGAGGGGATCCTCCACATTCAGAGGCACTAAGCCCAGAGTTGGGAGGCAACATCAGGGAAAGGCCTTGGCCTCTCTGCCCTGTTGTTGGCCCTTCAGAGGAACTGATTGACCACCATGTGAGACAGGATGCTGGACTAGATAGACTATTGGTCTGATCCAGCAGGACTCTTCTGCCCTGTTTTTGGCCCTCCAGAGAAACTGGCTGGCCACTGTATGAGACAGGATGCTGGATTAGATGGACTATTGGTCTGATCCAGCAGGACTCTTCTGATGTTCTCATGAAGGCCTTGGCCTCTATGCCCTGTTGTTGGCCCTCCAGAGGAACTGGTTGGCCACTGTGTTAAGACAGGATGCTGGACTATTAGTCTGATCCAGCAGGACTCTTCTGATGTTCTTATGGAGGCCTCAGCCTCTCTGCCCTGTTGTTGGCCCTGCAGAGGACCTGGCTGGCCACTGGGTGAGACAGGATGCTGGACTAGATGGACCACTGGTCTGATCCATCAGGGCTCTTCTGATGTTCTTATGGAGGCCTTGGATGATGATGACAGCCAGAGGGCAAAGCAAGGTGGTTGCCCAAGACCTGCAGCTTTTCTTTGTCCACTGCTATTGTATTCAGTTTGCATGTTCACATGAAGCTGCCTAATACTGAATTGGATCCTTCATCCCTCTGGGAGTTACACCATTGAATCATAGAGTTGGATGAGGATGAGATGTTGATGATGATGGCCATCTAGTTCAACCCCCCCTTCAATGCAGAACCAGCCTAAAGCATCCGGGACAAGTGTTTGTCCAGCCACTGCTTAAAGACTACGAATAAGGGAGAGCTCACCACCTCCCTTGGCAGCCAATTCCACTGGTGAACAACTCTTACTATAAAAAATTTTTTCCTAAAATCCAGCAAGTACCTTTCCACCCTTAATTGCCACTGGATCTAGTATTAGTAATGGCTAGATTATGGAGAACCTGAATTTCTTGAGTGAAATCCATGCAAAATAAACTCCTTTTCCCTAGTGCCTGCTCAAAGAGTTGAGTCTGCAGACATCTGACGTAGCATCCAGATAAGAATAAAAGAACACAAAAGACACTGCAGACTTGACCATCCTGAAAAATCAGCCGTTGCTGAACATAGCTTAACTCAAACAGGACACAGTATTTTATTCCAAGATACTGTAATGCTGGACAACACCTCCAATGACCATGTTAGATTACACAGAGAAGCTACTGAAATCCATAAACATAAACACAATTTCAACAGGAAGGAAGAAAGCTTAAAAATGAATAGGACATGGCTTCCAGTCTTGAAAAATACAAAATGCCCTGCAGTTTACAAGAGCACTACAGATAAGATTAGAATTTCAATAGCCAATCCATATACAAAAGAACCTCCTGAGGGAAGCTCCTCCATTAGCATGTCACAGCCCAGGAAGCTCCCACAAGATAATGACTCAGCCCTACCCCACCTGCCTGAGTAGATATTAATTACCTGCCTACCAACTTCTTCTCAATTTGACCTAGAGAGAACTCCAGTTTTCTGGGTTACACCTCTGAGGATGCCAGTCACAGTTACTGGCGAAACGCCAGGTCTCACAATGCCAAGACTACGGCCACACAGCCCACAATAACCAATCATCAGAGTTATTCCAGTCTAAAATCACTGGTTTCAGTGAGCTTAGACTGGACTTATTCTCCACAGGAATGCTCCGTGCAGGATCGAGATGAGTTCCACATCACCCGTCCTTTCCTATTTGGTAGCTGAGTTGTGCGTTAAGTGGGTGTCGCTCTGATTTTGACAGACCGATATAAGCAAAAATCAGGAGAAGAAATGAACCATGATAGATCCCTTTTCTTGAAAAAAAGCAAAGAAAATTAATTCTACGCTTTAACTTCGCCTCCCTTCCAATACCAATTGAGTTGACAGCGCTGGGCATCTTCCAATTACTCCCTGCCATTAAATCATCCCTCGCTTTTAATTTGGAGGCCGTTTGAAAACTTGAAACAAGCACTAATTGATCAGCTTTTATAATAAATAGCATCAACTTCATTTGTGATTTAATTCATCATGTGTCTCTTCCCTTTAAGCAGTGGGGTTTTTTACTTGATTGAATGGTTCGGCTTTTATCTCCCACAAGCCAGCCATGGCAGCTCGAGGCTGCCCGATTAAGAGATGTTCTACCCAATTGCATCCCCCATTCCAAAACAAATGCTCTACACCCTGCAATGTTTTCAATACCTGTCAGCTCCCCTTTCTGTGAACCTATTACACACCCTCTGATGCTTCACAGATGAAAATACGGACATGTCTGGAATGTGCCTTTTCCCTGATGAGGGATCGCTCTGTGAGTCCCATCACCTCTTCTGTTGCCTGTTGTTGAAGTTTCTTCAGTACTTGTTTGTGCTGTGTTTTTTTATTTTTAACTCTGCAAAGGATCTAGGGATTTCAGAGCTAAGAAGGAGAATGTTCTTTTTTGGCTAAAGCACTTGTTGATCTTCAGGTCATCTTTGGAACTTGAAGGATGGGGAGAGGACATTGTCACAAAATGGCTGCCTTGGGGGGTCAGACACAAAATGCTGTCATGGGGACTTGGGACCAATCATAAAATGTCGGGAGGTTCACAGGCAAGTGTTGCCCTGCAATGAAGACCGTTGTTTCTGAATGGATGCAGACACACACATGATGCCTCCTGGATTCTTCTGAAGCATCTCCTACTTCAGCAAGGTGGAGGAAGACCTGTCCTGACTCTTTAAAGATGCTCTGAGAACCAGTTTGGTGCAGTGGTTAAGAGTGGCAGACTCTAATCTGGAGAACCGGGTTTGATTCCCCACTCCTCCACTTGCAGCTGCTGGGTGACTTTGGGTCAGTCACAGTTCTGTTCTCTCTAGAGCAGTCCTCTCTGAGTACTCTCAGCTCCGCTTACTGGGGTGTCTGTTGTGGGAAGGGAAGGAGACTGTAAGCTACTTTGAGACTTGAAGTGAAGGGCAGGGTATAAATCCAATCTCCTCCTCCTCTTCAACGCAAGCAGACAATGCGGCTCCCCAGGACTCATCCTGGTGGACCCCTCCACTAAAAAATGATGATTGTCCTGCAGTTTTCTATCACCAACTCTGTCAGCTCCAGCAGCCAGAACAAATGATATTAAATGGTGCCCTCAATGATATTACGTTTAGATGTTATCAACTGATGATGTTATGTTTAATTATTTCATTGTATTATATTGTATCGTGTGGTTGTGAGCCTTGCAGTGTAGGGCTAGAAATCAAATAAATAAATGTACTCTGCCCTGAGCGCCTTAGAAAAAGGGTAGGATAAAAATTACATAAGTCGAAGCTGAGCCCTGAAGAAAGAGATCCCTAACAACTCTCCCTAACAAAATTTTAACAACGCACCTTCTGAGTCAGGATGTCAGACATGTGGCCCGGGGGCCGAATCAGGCCCCCTGAGCAACTGGCTCTTGTCTGCTTCCTTCTCCCTTGCTTCCTTCTGAATCTCAACTTGTTTTGTAAGGCTTGCTCAATCACACAGGAGCAACAGAGCAAAACCTCGATTTTCTCCATTGATTGAGGCTCCTTCCCCTCCTGGCCCCCTGGGGAGGGAGAGAAAGAGCCAGAGCTTCCTTTGCCCAGTTCCCTGAATCCCATGGGAGAAATACAAAGAAAGCACCTTTAAGAGCAGCGGCCCAACAAGGTCTCATTTATCTCAGATCCAGCCCTCGTAACAAATGAGTTCGACACTGCTGTTCTAAGTGAGGTGTGCTAGAAATTAAGCACCATGGTTCATAAAGAAGGGCAGTTGGGATGTATGTCACTCTGGTGGACATTTTGTTTTCCTTTGGGTCATTTAATCACTGCAGCTTTCATAATCCAATGGCAGCCCATCAATTTGGAGTGGCTGCAAACGAGGCAGGTCAGGAAAGGGGCATGTCAAGGTCCTGGCAGGCCATAAAAACATCAATAGTGAGTTTGTGCTTGGTTGGATGGGTCAAAATATACACCTTATTTCCTGCAACTAAAACTATTCCACTGGTACATGCTGCTACTTGTGGGAAACCAAGCCTCTGATTCAGTGGGAGCTCACAGGAGCCTTTCTGAGAGTTCTACCTCCTTCTGAGAGTTCCACCTTCTTTTCCATTTAATAGTATTGTAGCTGCATAACAATCCCTGGATGAGCTCCACCACCTATTTTTCTACAAAACAACCCCTGTGGGAAAAAAGTAAAGTTCATAAGAGAATGAAGAACAACTGAAGACAAGAAGAAGAGTTGATGTTTATACCCCCACTTTTCTCAAAGTGGTTTACCAAAGTCCCTTTCCTTCCTCTCTTCACAACAGTCACCTTGTGAGCTAGCTGGAGCTGAGAGAGTTCTGAGAGAATTGTGACTGGCCCAAGGTCACCCAGCTGGTTGCATGTGGAGTAGGAGTGGGGAGTCAAAGGAAGGAAGGGAGGGAGGGAGGGTGGAAGGAGGGAGGGAGGGAAGAAAGAAAGGAAGGAAATAGATGGGTGAAAAGAGAGGAAGAGGTGGGAAGATGGCAACTTTAAATGCATTCTCCAAACTGGCCAACAGATTGGTGGGGGCTTTGAGAGCTACACAATATGTGTAAAAGAGCCACATGTGGCTTCTGAGCTGCAGTTTGGCCATCCCTGTTATATAGTGTGAAATATTTTGGTTGATTCAAGAATCAGGTAATTCGTGCTTACTTAGACTTCAAGGAGGACTGGGAAGTATGGCAAAGGGATGTGATTGTTCTGTTTGTTGTCTTTGTCATCCATTAGGGACGGCCTTATTTTTTGTTCTATCATTGATGGGGGGTTTTTTTGTCTTTTATGCTGCTTTTATACCACTATTGAGGACACACCATTATTGTGCCGTTTGTACGCACACATCACATTCAAGTCTGGTATCACCTTACAGACCAACAAGATTTCCAAAGTTTTGTCAGTCTCAAAGGCACTACTGGACTAAAATCCAACTGTTCTACTGCAGAAAGAGAAAGAAATATTTTATCCCTTTCTCACAATACAAGCACTCGTGGGCATTCATTGAAATTGCTGAGCAGTCAGGTTAAAACGGATAAAAGGAAGTACTTCTTCACCCAAAGGGTGATTAACATGTGGAATTCACTGCCACATGAGGTGGTGGCGGCTACAAGCATAGCCAGCTTCAAGAGGGGATTGGATAAGCGTATGGAGCAGAGGTCCATCAATGGCTATTAGTCACAGTGTATGTGTGTGTGCATATATATATATATAATTTTTTTTTGCCACTGTGTGACACGGAGTGTTAGACTGAATGGGCCATTGGCCTGATCCAACATGGCTTCTCGTATGTTCTTATGTGACACAGAGTGTTGGACTGGATGGGCCATTGGCCTGATCCAACATGGCTTCTCTTATGTTCTTATGTGACACAGAGTGTTGGACTGGATGGGCCATTAGCCTGATCCAACAGGGCTTCTCTTATGTTCTTATGTGACGCAGAGTGTTGGACTGGATGGGCCATTGGCCTGATCCAACATGGCTTCTCTTATGTTCTTATGTGACACAGAGTGTTAGACTGAATGGGCCATTGGCCTGATCCAACATGGCTTCTCTTATGTTCTTATGTGACACAGAGTGTTGGACTGGATGGGCCATTGGCTTGATCCAACATGGCTTCTCTTATGTTCTTATGACCAACATGGCTACCCCTCTAAAACAAATACCACCAATGAATGAATGTGTGCCTTTTTACAGGAAAGATTCAACACCAGGAATCAGAGGACGGTGTGATAGTAGAGATCTGTGTGGGTTCCTTTCTTTCAAAGAAGTAAAACTGAAATGAGGATATCCCTGTCAAATTAACAAGATGGGGACATTCAGATCAAAAACTGAACGGGGATGTTCAAATCAAATTACCAAGTGAGCAACATTCAGTCTCATCCCTGGGCTGGAAAGAAAAGAAAGCATGTCATTCTGTGGTCCCCAAAATTTTTGATCCTGGGGGCACCTATAGAATTGTGACATTTGGTGAACACAGACACTAAATGGAACTGCAGCAGGAGGCGGAGCCATCCACAAAATGGCTGCCACAGCTTGCCTTCAGTCACACAGTGAAGATCCCTGTACTGCTGTGGCAGTTGTTGCCAAGGCAATTTAAAAAAAAAAAAAAATCTGGCCAACCAATCAAATTTCCAGTGGCCAGTCAGAAGTCTTGCTGGACGAAAGCCCCGCTTGGCCTTGCTTACTTGAGTACCAAGAAAGGAGTCAGGGGGTACCATAGCGTCCATAGACATCTCATTGGGAACCCCCCTGCTGTAATGGAACCCCAAAAGCAAGTCATAAGAACATAAGAGAAGCCATGTTGGATCAGGCCAGTGGTCCACCCAGTCCAACACTCTGTCACACAGTAGCCAAAATGCAGGTGCCATCAGGAGGTCCACTAGTTGGGCCAGGACACTAGAAGCCCTCCCACTGTTGCCCCTCCAAGCACTAAGAATACAGAGCATCACTTGCCCCAGAGAGAGAGTTCCAAATTTTGAATGGTGTCTCTAGTGCATACTGTAAGTCTTTCCATTAATCAGTTCTTTGAGAGCATTAGTGATTCCACACTTGAAATTTCCTGATTTATTTTCTGCCAGAATTCCTGACACAGCAGTGCTTAATTTCATTTCTTTTTTCCAGCTGTCGTGAGTGCCATCCCAGTTCCGACGCTAGAAAGTGCTCAGTACCCAGGAATCCTGCCATCTCCCACATGTGGCTACCCACATCCTCAGTTCACCCTCCGACCAGTACCGTTTCCGACGCTATCAGTTGACCGGACTTTTGGAACGGGAAGAAGTAAGTAGAGGGTCTTTGTCTTTTTCCTTTGGCTCAGCTCAAGCATGTTGAAATGAATAAGAGGCAGGGGTGGAATTCTAGCAGGAGCTCCTTTGCATATTAGGCCACACACCCCTGATGTAGCCAATCCTCCAAGAGCTTACAAGGCTCTTTTTTGTAAGCTCTTGGAAGACTGGCTACATCACGGGGGTGCGGCCTAATATGCAAACGAGCTCCTGCTAGAATTCCACCCCTAATAAGAGGCGCACAATACCAACAGACTCTGCGAGGTGTTTGTGATGGATAGGAGGCTGCTCCATCCCTGAAAAGAATAAAATGGCCACTCAGTTGAGCCAATAAGAGTGCTGCTTCAGCAAGCAATCACCTTTGAGAAGGGGGATGGAATGGTGAAGGGAAGCACAGCAGGAGCTGAGTTCAGGTGTGGCTCAGCAAAAGATCAGACAGAGTGAAGGGTAGTTCTGTGCTGGAGAGTAGCAGAGTGGTTTGGCTCTACCTCTGACAGAGATCAGAGTACCCAATTGTTAGACCCGTTTCTAGCAATGAGCAGACCTGGTGCTATTTGGTCTGTCTTTTGGGGAAGGGCAGGCTGGTGTGGGCGGAATTCTCTCTGTGTGTGAGGAACACTAAAAGCCTGTTTATGACTGAAAGTATTAAAGAAAATTCAAGTGTCCTTCTGAAGCCAGAACTAGTTTAAATTATTCTGCCTCAGCCAGATTTCTCCTTTGTCTCCCTGGAGACCTGTGCTGCTGATCTGTTCCTTAAAACCAATCTGTAAATAAATAAGTCGTCTTTGTTGTTTTTATAAAAATCCTGCCTCAGTGATGCTGATACTCCATTTGCTTACCACCAAACGTACATCATGACAGTGAACTCATTCCTATATAACTGCATGGGGAGGGGGGGTTTTAAAACAAACCTGGTTTCCTCAAAATTGTGGGAGACTATGAGGGTCCCCTCAGGGCATTTTAAAGGAAACGTCTCATTACATGACTGTTTTAAATTGACCAGTAGGAGAGAATGAATTTGTGTAATGGCGTGCTTCATACTGGAGACCATGGAAACTCCACAAGGTAGTTCAGAATTGTTGTTGTTGTTAAACAATACAATATTATTATTATTAAACAATATTAAACAAAAGGTTGTTTGGAATCCAGCTGTCTTAACCATTCCACTTCCGTATGCACTTTGAGGGAAATTTGCAAAAGGAAATTTTCCTGTCAGGAGGGACTGAAAATGCTGCTGAGGAAGCATTAACAATTCCTTTCCTTGGACGTCTTCTGATCAGCAGCTAATGGACCTTGCAGTCCCTTTATGCAGCATTTACTGAACAGGTTTTGTGTTTCGCTTGAAATACACGTCAGTAATTTTCCTTTGGTGCCGAAACTTGTTTTTGAACAGACTCTAGTGAGTAACTGATCTCCTTTTGTGAGGAAGCTTACATGAAGCTGATCTAGATCCCTCCAGCCCTTTTTCTTGGTACCTCATATTGTTACCCAAAAGAGGCAGTCTCCTATTTCATTGGGGGAATTAGTTTTTATGGAAACAGAGCATGAGGTGTATAATTGGGATCTCCATAAGAACATAAGAGAAGCCATGTTGGATCAGGCCAATGGCCCATCCAATCCAACACTCTATGTCACACAGTGGCCAAAAAAACCAAGTGCCATCAGGAGGTCCACCAGTAGGGCTAGAAGCCTTCCCACTGTGCCCCCCCCCCCACGGACCAAGAATACAGAGCATCACTGCCCCAGACAGAAAGTTCCAACAATACGCTGTGGCTAATAGCCCCTTATGGACCTCTGCTCCATATGTTTATCCAATCCCCTCTTGAAGCTGTCCATGCTTGTAGCCACCACCACCTCCTGTGGCAGTGAATTCCATGTGTTAATTACCCTTTGGGTGAAGAAGGAGAGAAGACCCACATTCAAGTAGAGGTGTGAGGTATGGAACATATACACACATACCAGAACATCATGGTTGCATTCAGGGCTTTTTTTTTAGCAGGAACACACAGGAATGCAGTTCTGGCTGGCTTGGTATCAGGGGGTGTGGCTTAATAAGTTCCTGCTGGGCTTTTTCTACAATAAAAGTCCTACTTGTAGTTATAGGGAAAAAATGCTCCCTGGGGCAGTCTGATGTGTGTACCCAAAAAGCAATGACTTGATTGCTTTTTCAGGAACGAACAACAGTCTGGGTGAAATCTTGACGAGTTTACCTGAGATGAACTAAAAGTGCTAATGTTTCTTGATGACCCGCTGAGTAGTGGACAGGAAAACTACCAGGTTGTATGAACAGGGCTAATTAGGGTAGATGGGCAAGGAGGAAAACAAGGATGACTCATGATGAGATTAGTCCAAGGTGGGGAAACCTATATTGGGAGACCCACTGTTCCATAATTATACATCTCCTCAGGATGTACATAGGGTCATTAGTCAGTCAGCCACTTCTGACTTACCTTCAAACTATTTTTTCTCAGGTGTGTTTCTGGCTGGCATCCAGTTTGTGTGTCCTTTTTTAGGCCAGGCAGTGTATATTTATGATTTCTGAGGTGATGTTGTATGGTGTTTATGCCTTTTTCTCTCTAAATGCTAAACTGCCCCTCTGTGGGAGGAGGAATCTGACTGCTAACAACCTGGGGATCCTGTTGAGGTCACTCAGAGGAACTTTCATGGTCTGACAGCAAGATTTGAGTCCAGTAGCACGCCAGAGACCAAGAAGATTTCCAGGGTATGCCCTGATCTGGATAGCCCAGGCAATCCTAATCTCATCAGACCTCAGAAGCTGAGCAAGGCTGACTCTGGCAAGTATTTGGATAGGAGACCTCCTTGGAATACCAGGACTGAATAAACATATGGAGCAGAGGTCCATCAGTGGCTATTAGCCACAGAGTATTGATGGAGCTCTCTGGCTGGGGCAGGGATGCTCTGTATTCTTGGTGTTTGGGGGGGGGGGTGGGCAACAGTGGGAGGGCTTCTGGAGTTCTGACCCTGCTGGTGGACCTCCTGATGGCACCTGGGTTTTTTGGCGACTGAGTGGCACAGAGTGTTTGACTGGATGGGCCATTGGCCTGATCCAACATGGCTTCTCTTATGTTCTTGTGAGTCAGGAGGACAGGGGTAGGTTTTATTCAGACACCTCCCTGAATATACTCCAGGACCCCAGTAGGGGTCAGTCACCATGACTTCTAAGTGCAGACACACACACACACACTCACAAATGCACACAAACATGCACAAATGTTTTCAAGAGTCAATGTTGCCTTTGTCAGATCCCTTTGTTGGCTTTGACCCTCAAAAGCTCAGACCCTGGAGATCGGTTTAGTCTCCGAGGTGTTACTGGACTCAAATCTAGCTCTTCTACTGCGGACCAGCATGGCTAACCTTTCTAACATTACCACAAAGCGAATGAGGACGTCACAAGCTGTCAAGGCAGGGCCACAGAAACTCCCATGTCTTATTCCTCCGTGACTAAAACTCTTCGAAGCCTCGTTTGCCTTCTCTACAATCCGGTCAGGGCCGGCCTCATAATCTCCCCCTGAACAGAGGGAGATCTTTAAACTGTCAAAGCAAGATATGCTCATAATCAACCAGATGAAAACATTGTGCGCATCACCGCTGAGATGTAAGAAGCCAGCCGAGCGGTGAGTTTTCTTATGCCTGGTTAGCTCTCGGTTCAAGAGCTTTGGATGCACTTAGGCAGAGCTTGAACTTTCCAAAGGGCTTTCTCTTGCCATTGCCTACCAAGGGGAGGAAGGGGGGAGAGAGGGACACATGGAGACACAGAGGGGGGGGGGCGTTATCTCTTTTCTCCCATCCTGTTTCTTCTGAGTATAGTAAAACTGGAATATTTGTTGCAGTAGAAAAGAGCAAGAGCCCATTAACACCTTAAAGACAAGCAAATCCAAGTTTCACAGGGCCTGCAAGACGGGGCTCTTCTGCCAGGCTTTTAATTGGTCGAACGGGAGTCCTTTGACATCACCGCTTCCTCCAGCGCCATACCATCAAGGTGCTTAAGTTGCAGGGCTGGATTAACAGCTAGGCAAATGGCACTTGCTTATGGGCCACCATGTCTTTTGGGGCCCCCAGCCAGCTCTCCCTCCACCCCAGTTTCTCCCCCATGGCTAGTTTGCCTCTTCCTCCATGGCCCCTTCCCCTCAGCTTGCCTGCCTCGCCTCCTCCCCATCACTTCCCCCTTCGTCTGCCCGCCCCCTCCCTCCCCGTCGCTTCCCTCGTTGTTGCTTTGCTGTTCATCAGCTTCCCCCCTCCCCATTGTTTCCTTTTTTGTCCGCCTGCCCCGCCTCCTCCCCATCTGCCGGCCCAGGGAAACCCATCTCTGGAGCAAGAAAACCGCTTCTGCACTCGCCGGGCTTGCAAGGCACTTCCAGCCGAGTCAGGCGGGGAGAAAAGGGAAGCCGCTGCAAAACTCCATCTGGGCTCTGGCTGAGTGGTGGGCAGTGAGCACAGGGCACTTCCCCCCCCAAAGCAGACATCCAAATTGCCTGCAGCAAAAAGAGGTGAGAAAGCCAGCCAGGCAAGCCGGGCTCCGTCAGGCTCGCCTGCCCTTCAGCAGCTCCTCAGCTCCTCTTCTGCATCTGGCAGCACCAGGCCAGCCAACACTAACCTCTGGGGGGAGCTGGGGGCTGCTTTTGCTGCAGGCTCAGCCCCATAGCCAGAAATTTCTGGGCGGGAGGGGGCCCAGGGCATAAAAGTTTGGTTGGGGAGTTTGCTGCTTTTTCCAGCGGCCAGCTCCCGGCTCCAGCTCGCTCGCTCTCATGCTCTTGAGAGTGGAAAGAGCCTGGGGGGAGCGGCAGCAGTGAAAATGGGGCCGTGGGGGAGGCAGGGAAGTGCCCGGGGAGAGTGGCTGCAGCGAAAATGGGGCCGCAGGGAGAGCAGGGGAGGCAGGGAAGAGCCCGGGGAGAGCTGCAGCGGGGGAAATGGGGCCGCAGGGAGAGCGGGGGAGGCAGGAAAGAGCCCAAAGAGAGTGGCAGCGGGGAGAGCGGGGGAGGCAGGGAAGAGCCCAGGGAGAGTGGCAGTGGGGAAAATGGGGCTGCGGGGAGAGCGGGGGAGGCAGGGAAGAGCCTGGGGAGAGCAGCAGTGGGGGGAAATGGGGCTACGGGGAGATCGGGGGTAGCAGGAATGAGGTGGGAAGAGCCTGGGGAGAGCGGCGGCGCGAAAATGGGGGAATGCCTTTTTAGCCACCGGTTCCTGCCGACTGCTCCAACTGCGGGTGCTCCAACTCGGAGATAATTTGTGAGGCCCCACCCCCAAGATTTTGACTGCCTAGGGGCCTCCACAGGGTTTCATCCAGCCCTGTTAAGTTGTATTGAAAGCGTCCAGCCTACACACTGTTGCATGGTTGTTGCCAATTGTTCTCTGATCGGACATATCTGTAGTTATGATGTTGTTTAATTTTGATGTGGTTCATTTTAATGTTGTTTTAGTGTTGTAAGCCGCCCTGAGCCTGCTTGCGGGATAGGGCAGGGCATAAATTGAAACATTACATTAAATTAAAATTAAATCCTTGCTCACTTTTTCTGATATATCGAGCAGTGACGCCGTGCATCTGATGAAGAGAGCTGTGTTTCTCGAAAGCTCATGCTACAATAACATTGCTTAGCCTTCAAGGTGCCACTGGACTCTTTACTATGGTCTAGGTGTACACCATACCAGCATGCTAATATAGAATCCCCAAGGACCAGTGAGGTTTGAAACATTCGGACTACATTGCATCCTGTACAGGCACTTTGTCCAACTGTGTCTTGCTGAAAAAAAAAAACCATTTCTTAACATAAACTTCAATCAGTTGCAGGGTGGAAAAAAATGTATTAAGTCGATGAATATTAATTTCACTCGATCAGAGCTAGAATTCGCATGTTACCGATCGGAAAACGTCCGTTTCTGTTGATGTTCACTTACTCTGTAAATCGTGTCAGGAGACACAGCAGATAAATCCCGCAACGCACCCGATATTTTTAACCAAAGGCAAGATCTGTGCCCATATGCAGACAAGAGCAAAACCATGCATTGTAATAACTCATTTCGGAGTAACCGTCCCTGCATCATTACATGACTGGACATTCTATTGATCGACAGGAAGCGCCCCTTCGAATTCATCAAGCGCAATGACATTATGGAGGGTGTCGCCATCCATTCTGTCAAATGGGCCGTGCGCGAATCCTTCTTTCTGTTTCTTGAAACCCATTCCTAATGAACTGGAAAAAAAAAAACCCAATGCTGAAAAATCACCGGTAGCAAAAAAAAAAAAAAAAAATCCCTACTCAGCCATATTCTGAAACAGACACTGGAGAAAATAAGACGGGACAGGCAGACCTCAATTGGCACTTTCCATCCTTGGATGATAAAGCTGTCTGCCGTTTTGACCACTGTCAGAAAAGCGGGGAGTGGGAAGACAAGAATAATGACTTTGTGCTGACTCCTTTCTTTTAGGCTATCTGCCGGCATAAAAATAGGAGCGTTTGTCAGAATGGCTTCACGGCATTTGTCTCTGGTGTGTGTCGATGATAATATGAAACCCACGCATTACAGGCCGGTGGGGCTGGATTTGTTTTGGTCGGCCTTCTTGAGCAGCGAGGAATTTCTGCAGGCTGGCTTATTCTGCTGGATAGTTTATAGTTTCCTAGAGGGGGTTGACTGCTTCAGCCCAGAGTCAGTGATTGTACCTCAGTGTCTACCCAGAGGGTGTGTTCTCCAGATCAGTGTGACCAATAGGGTTGCCAACGGAAATCTCCCACTATTACAATTGATCTCTAGATGACCAAGAACGGTTCTCCTAGGGAAAATGGCTGATTTCAAGGGTGGACACTGCTGAGGTCCCTCCCCTCCCCAAAGCCCACCCTCTCTAGGCTCCACCCTCCTTATCTCCAGGTATTTCATAGAACCATAGAGTTAGAAGGACCCATACAGGCCATCTAGTCCAACCCTGTCATCAGTGCAGGATCAACCTACAGCAAGGGTGGCCAGAGTTGATTAATATAAGAGGCACATAGAATAAACGTTTAGTGTTTGAGAGCCGCAAGACATGAACGTCAGATGTCTTAGAGCAGGGAGGGAGGAAGGAAGGAAAACAGGTGAGGAGAGAGGAAGAAGTGAAAAGAAGGCAACTAACTTTAAATGCCTTCTCCAAACTGGCCAACAGATTGGTGGGGGCTTCGAGAGCCACACAATATGTGTGAAAGAGCCACATGTGGCTCCTGAGCTGCAGTTTGGCCACCCCGACCTACAGTGTCCCTGACAAGTGCTCATCCAGCCAATGAGGGGAAGCTCACTACCTCCCTCGGGTGCTGATTCCACTGATGAACAACTCTTACTGTCAAAAAGTTTTTCCCAATATCCAGTCAATACTTTCCTGCCGTTAATTTAAACCCATTAATTTAAAACCGTTGATTTAAACTCCTTGCCCTCCTCTAAGTGACAGCTCTTCAGATACTTATAGAGAGCAATCCTGTCCCCCCCTCAGTCTCCTCTTCTCCAGACTGACCATTCTCAGTTTCCTCAGACTTGGTCTCCAGGCCCCTGGCGAGGATTTCCCAACACTAAAATGGCACCCCTAGTCCCCGAGATTAGCAGCAGGACCAGGTGCTAGAGGAGAAAGCGTAGCAAGCAGAAGATGTGGCGCGCAGACTGTACATGTTACTAGGCCTAGCCAATCCAGGGGCTTCATCCTCTGTATGAAGGGGGGACATTATAGAGGTTTATAAAATTATGGATAAAATAGAGAGAGCTGACAAAGAGAACTTTTTTTTTCTCTTTGCCCAATGTTCACACTGAAACAAGAAGCTTAATGATGTGATAGAGAACGTAGAACAGGGTTCCTAAATAATTAAGCCATCAAACTGAAGAAAGAACTGAAACGTCATCAAAATCTAGAGAGACGTCTTTTTAAGAAAGCGGCTGCGTTGAAGCTACACTCCTCAGGAGCACCCAGCTTGTGAATTTCAGTTGGACTATTTCCAAGTTTGGCCTTATATCTATTCATTTAAAGACAGGTAGGGTTCCCAACCCCCCCCCCCGCCCTGCCGGGGGACCCCTGGATTAGGAGCCTTTCCCCCCGATCTCCAAGAACGTGGAAGCAGGAGGGGGAAACGGCACGGCCTCCCTTCGCGAGGTGCATGCTGGGACTCGTAGTGCGTTTCTACCTCAGTCGCTGATTGAAAGGCTTCCTCTTGGGATGGGGTGTCTGTGTTACTTTGAAAAAGTTGGCAGCAACTCATGAGTAGAGAGGCCGATCCCCCTTCAGTGTTGCCAGAAATGGGGGGGGGGGGAGTCTGCTGAGTACTTCATTATTCTCTATGTGGAGATCGATTCTCATAGGGTATAATGGGGAATTGATCTGGAGGTTTTGAGGGCTCTGGGGGCGCTGTTTTTTGAGGTAGAGGCACCAAATTTTCAGTATAGTATCTAGTGACTCTCTCCAAAGTATCTGCCAAGTTTCAAAACGATTGCACCAGGGGGTCCAATTCTATGAGCCCCAAAAGAAGGTGCCCCTATCCTTCATTATTTCCTATGGAAGGAAGACATTTAAAAAGGTGTGCAGTCCCTTTAAATGTGATGGCCAGAACTCCCTTGGAGTTCAATTATGCTTGTCATACCCTTGTTCCTGGCTCCGCCCCGATGTCTCCTGGCTCCACCCCCAAAGTCTCCTGGCTCCACCCCCAAAGTCCCCAGATATTTCTTGAATTGGACTTGGCAACCCTAGAGACAGGGTTTTTTTTGGCCCTTTGGGGTTTTCATTTACTTTAAAAGGCCCTAGCACCGCCGACCTCTATCATTATTGTATTGTCTATTATGTGTTGTACACAATCCTTATATTTTTGCAAACTGAAAGACGGTGTAATACTTGGTGGCTTTGATCAGTTGATTAATTACACCGAGTGTCCTTCAAGCAGCGGATAAAAAGGGATTAGGCCGATCCAGGCCTCGGATTCAGCGGGAGCTCATAGGAGCACAGCTCCTGAACCTTTCTGAGAGTTCCACCTCCTCCTCCCCACCTCGTCCATTGAATAGTAGGTGCAGCTGCATAACAATCCCTGGATGAGCTCCACCACCTGTTTTTTCTACAAAACGACCCCTGGCCAGATCCATGGAGGACAGGTCTATCAGTGGCTATTAGTCATACTGACTGAAGGGAACCTCCACATTCAGAGCCAGTCAGCCATAGAATCCTAGTGCCAGCAGGCACTGTCAGGGCTCCCATGCCCTGTTTGTTGGCCCTCCAGAGGAACGGGTTGGCTAGTGTGTGAGACAGAATGCTGAACTAGATGGTCTGGTCCAGAAGGGCTCTTCTTATGTTCTCATCGTGCCTTTGGATCACAGACCCTTCTGTTCTGATCAGTACATTGTCTGCACTTGCACAGACAATGCAGATGTTTGGGGGGGAGTTTAACCCCCCCCCCATATATTTTATCTTAGATTTCACCTTTTTTTGCAAACCTGGGAAGTCCCCCAAGCTTGCAGGAAGATCTGTTTAACATCGGTGCGGCCCTGATCCCCAGATTTAGGTATCCACCGGCCACATGTCACTATTAAATACATAGATATTTGGATGGGGGACTCGTGGTCTTAGCCATCACGTTCTCCCAGTGGTTTATTTATTGGCATTCAACTTGGGTCTTCCTGCGCATTCCATCTTTGTTTGCCGCCTCTCCGAATCCTCACTTCCCATAATATTTTCTTAAAACAACTCCCAGTCAAGATTTACAACTCAGGACTACTTCTTCTAACAATGATCAAATGATCCCTCCACAGTCTTCCGTGGTGCCTAAGGTGGGGGGGGGGGGAGAAACCCCTGTTTTGCATCATTAAGTCTTCAGATGGTGAGTCCAGCTGTGTGCCTGCTGTGCTTCCAAAGCCAGCTTTCATTTTTAATCCTTAGCTTCTCCGGCTTTAGAAAAAGCGTTCAAGGCAGTGGCTGTCTAATGCTCCACGAGGTCGAACGCCACCCTGCATAATGAAATCCCGGCATTGGCCTGAAGAACTTGAGAACCACTAGAAGAGATGCACTCCTGAAACAGCAGGTGTGAATTAGCGGAGCTTAGTAACATATCTGTGGGTTCTCTGGCTGGCCCCAGACACTCCACTGACATGTTGTTATTGCATCCACAGCAGACATGAGACTGCATAATGAAAGCCAGTTTGGTGTAGTGGTTAAGTGTGCAGACTCTCATCTGGGAGAACCGAGTTTGATTCCCCACTCCTCCACTTGCAGCTGCTGGAATGGCCTTGGGTTGGCCATAGCTCTTGCAAGAGTTGTCCTTGAAAGGGCAGCTGCTGTAAGAGTCCTCTCAGCCCCACCCACCTCACAGGCTGTCTGTTGTGGGGGGAGAAGATATAGAAGATTGTAAGCCACTCTGAGGCTCTGATTCAGAGAGAAGGGCGGAGTATAAATCTACAGTCTTCTTCTCTTCCTCCTCTTCCTCCCCCCTAGAACTGCTAACCGATGCTGCTGTCTATGCCTTCCCTGTTTCCTTGGCAGGGGACCATCCGGGCCCATAGCCAGAAAATTTTGGGTGGAGGGGCCCCTGAGGTAAGAAGTCTGGTGGGAGGGCCATGGGGCTAGATGGCCCCATTTGCACAGAGGGCTTCTCTTGAGGAGTTCTTCATGCAAACTCCACCAGTTTGCCCTCTGTGCCTCCTCCTCCCTCCATTCCCCACCCGGTGTGGATTTCCAAGCCAGAACCGGCTCTAGTGCCGCGTTCCAGCTATCTAAAGCGCTCTTCCTCCACAGATGGCTGGAGTGGCAGGTAAAACCGCTCCGCGGGGCCGCTCTCACAGTCTGTCAGGAATGGAGTCCTGGCAGCGGGGAGGCGGCAGAGGCACTGGATGGAGGGGCCCTACAGGGGGAAGGGGGGCTTAAAGGAGGGGTTGTGCCTCCCCTGTCCCCCCCTCCGTGGCTACAGGCCTTGGACCATCCAATAATGGAAAACAACAGCAGTTCCTTATAGCCACCAAGTACCAACCATTTGGCATTTCACCAGGGATGTAGGGTAAAATCTGAGCCCATGCACAGGAATTGTAACGATTAGTTATCATTATGCAATGCCTGGGGGTTTCACTCTGGACTTTTCCACATTCTCAGTTTGGTACAGTGGATAAGTGCACGAATTCTTATCTAGGAGAACTGGATTTGCAGCTGCTGGAATGGTCTTGGGTCAGCTGTAGCTCTTGAAAGAGTTGTTCTTGAAAGGGCAGCTGCTGTAAGAGCTCTCTCAGCCCCAGTAACCTCAAGGGGTATCTGTTGTGGGTTGGGGGGAGGGTAAAGGAGATTGTGACCGCTCTGAGATGTTGAGATTCAGAGTATGGCAGGATATAAATCCAATCTCTTCTTCTTCTTCTCCTCCTCCTTACTGTAGAAGAAGAAGAGATTGGATTTATCCCCCACCCATCACTCCTAGAAGGAGATTCAGAGTGGCATGCAATCTCCTTTCCCTTCCTGTCTCCTCCCCCACAACAGGCATCCTGTGAGGTAGGTAGGACTGAGAGCTCTGACAGAAATTGCTCTTGAGAGGAACTCCGAGTCACTCCAGCAGTTGCCTGTGGAGGCGTGGGGACTCAAACCTGGTTCTCCCAGATAAGAGTCCACACACTTAACCACCACCAAACTGGCTCTCTGGTAAGTCCCTATTTCTTCAAGGGTGTATGTGTTTCTGTTCTGCCCATGCTTTGCTCCCTCTAAGACTAAATTCAAAATCATATCTGTTTATGTAAAGCATAAACACCTTCAGTTTAGATCTGCAGAGAGATATCCTGGATGTCAACTGATGTAATATCGAATCAGCCACTAGAGGGAGTAAAACACATGTGGGGCGGGGAAAAGAAAAGGGGGGGGGGGGAAATAGGAATGGCAAGCCGGGGGCGGGACGGGGATGGGAGGCAGATATGCATGTGTGGACATGCTTTTCTGGTCTGCCTGCCTCCTGCCCCTGGAGGCTCATCTGTTATCAGCCCTTGAGTGGCAAGATCACTCAGCCCTGGATGTTCCTATTGGCACAGGTATTAAAGATGTTTTCTACCTGCAGTGAATTCAGATCATTTTGTTAATAATATTAAAATCAATGACAATAAATTGTGATCACAAAACACTATCAAAGTCCAACAGTATTTACTGGTAAGTAACAGACAAAGCAGTCCTTTTGAATAATCTCACAAATGTAATAGAGTTTCAATCACAAAGTCCATACAAAGAGGTAAATCCAGTCAGTGGATATTGTTGGACTGTTGCCTACTGTATTGTCAACTGAAGCCTCATCAGGAAGTTTCCATTGGGTGAAATCCAGAGATCAAGAGGAAGTCCAACGGAGCATCCTATTGCCTTATGTGAATTTTGAAGCGCAGAAGCTCGAGTGGAATCACCTCTGAGGAAGGGAAACTTTTATTCTGAAACACGGCTTATATCCAGAATACATGTTATCCAGGGCTCTTTTTTTGTAGAAAAAGCCCAGCAGGGACTCGTTTGCATATTAGGCCACACCCCTGACACCAAGCTAGCCGGAACTGCATTCCTGCTCAAAAAAAGCCCTGGTGTTATCTATTTGGCGCATTCATCATATGGATGATGATGAAGAAGAAGATATTGGATTTATATCCCACCCTATACTCTGAATCTCAGAGTCTCAGGGCGGTCACAATCTCCTTTACCTTCCCCCCCCCCCAACAACAGACACCCTGTGAGGTGGGTGGGGCTAAGAGAGCTCTTACAGCAGTTGCCCTTTCAAGGACAACTCCAGCGAGAGCTATGGCTGACCCAAAGCCATTCCAGCAGCTGCAAGTGGAGGAGTGGGGAATCAAACCCAGTTCTCCCAGATAAGAGTCCACACACTTAACCACTATACCAAACTGGCTCTCAGTTGCCTGTATGCTGTTGAAACTTTGTATGAACTTTATTATTGAAACTCTGTTATATTTGTGAGATTATTCAAGGTGACATGATAGAGGTTTACAAGATAATGCATGGGATGGAGAAAGTAGAGAAAGAAGTACTTTTCTCCCTTTTTCACAATACAAGAACTCATGGGCATTCGATGAAATTGCTGAGCAGACAGGTTAAAACGGATAAAAGGAAGTACTTCTTCACCCAAAGGGTGATTAACATGTGGAATTCACTGCCACAGGAGGTGGTGGCGGCCACAAGCATAGCCACCTTCAAGAGGGGGTTAGATAAAAATATGGAGCAGAGGTGCATACAGTGTGTATATATGTGTGTGTGTGTGTGTGTATATATATATATATATATATATATATATATATATTTGGCCACTGTATGACACAGAGTGTTGGACTGGATGGGCCATTGGCCTGATCTAACATGGCTTCTCTTATGTTCTTATGACTGCTTTGTCCGTTACTGACCAGCAGGAGTGGAATTCTAGCAGGAGCTCCTTTGCATATTAGGCCACGCACCCCTAATGCAGCCAATCCTTCAAGAGCTTTCAGGGCTCTTTTTTGTAAGCTCCAGGAGGATTGGTTACATCAGGGGTGTATGGCCTAATATGCAAAGGAGATCCTGGTAGAATTCCACTCCTGCTGACCAGTAAATGCTATTGTACTTCATTAGTGCTTTGTGATCACAGTTTGTTCTCATTGATTTTGACTGGTTTCACTGTGATCTTCCTGCTTTGTATTTCATCATTAATATTAAAACGTCTCTCATTTGAAGGGCTTTGTGGATTACAAGCCACTGAGATCATACCATAAATACAATTTTTTTTTTAACCTGGCTTGAGTTTTAGCACCCTGAGAATCTTTCCTTTCTTCTAAAATGAGCAAACACACATGTTAGTCTTTATGGATATAATAATAGCCTGTTTGCATTTATTGTTGCTTTGTGCACACTGTGATTCTGATGCATGTTTCTTTGGCATGTGAAAGTCACAGACTGCCATGCGGGCATGATTCCAGCCACTCCGTAACCCCACGGAGCAGCTGGCACCAACCATGTGTAGTCCCAGTTAGCTGTCACTTCCAATTTATATATTTTGTTTAAATAAAATAAAATGAATACCCATCACCCAGTTGCAGGAGGAAGGAGCTGCAGGGACTAAATCCAGTCCTTAATCTGCTCTGCTGCATTATTAAATTGGCCAAAACTGCACTCAGCTGCAACTACCGGGTAGGATTTTGTGGCATCAGATTGTATGATCTTTCAGCCCGGGGCTTTTTTTTTTTTAGCAGGAACGCACAGGAATGCAGTTCCGGCTGGCTTGGTATCAGGTGGTGTGGCCTAATATGCAAATTAGTCCATGCCTGGGCTGCTTCTACAAAAAAACCACGTGAAACAATGGTGACATCAGGGGTGTGTGGCTTAATATGCAAATGAGTTCCTGCTGGGCTTTTTCTACCCAAAAAGTGTACCTTGGTATCTCTCTCTAGAGAACAGTCAGAATGTTCATAGAAAACTTGATGTCAAAGATGCTGGGCTGAAACTGTAGCCCAGAGGTGTTGTGCTGATTTGTTATGAGGGCCAAATCTGAAATAAATGAGACCTCGTAGGACCAAGCCATGTCAGGTTGGGCCAGGCCATGTGTGTACCTATTTATGATTAGGTAGCAGAGATACAGGGCTTTTTTAAAAAGCAGGAACGCAGTTACGGCTGGCTTGGTGCCCGGGGTGTGGCCTAATATGCAAATAAGTTCCTGCTGGGCTTTTTCTACAAACGAAGCCCAGCTTCAGCCCACTTGGAATATATAAAATCCTCCTTTACTTGTGCATGTTCCAAGATGAATCAGGGCATCAGTTGTGCAGTCCAAGGTTTGGACGTGGAAGAATCAAGGTTGAGATCCCCGCCCCCCCATTTAGCTGTCATGGGATAAGCAAATCATGCCAGGTTTCTTGCGAATCTCTAATGCAAAGTAGGGCGGGAAAAGAAAACTGGACAACTCCAGAGATGTTACCCCGAGATTCTTCCAGGAAATAAGGACCTTAAATGTCATTGTGATCAATTATTGTGTGTTAATAAACATGGATCTTATCAGGTTGCATGTTAAAGAAACCCGCATATGCCTTCGAAGCCCAGAAGATTTCCTCAATATCTTCCATGTTTCCCAGTTAAGGGGAAAATGCTGTTCAAACAAATGACCAAGGCCTTTTTTTGTAGCAGGAAGTCCTTTGCATATTAGGCCACACACCCCTGAAGTAGCCAATCCTCAAAGAGCTTGCAGGGCTCTTCTTATAGGGCCTACTGTAAGCTCTTGGATAATTGGCTACATCAGGGGGTATGGCCTAATATGCAAGGGAGTTCCTGCTACAAAAAAGCCCTGCAAATTGCAAAGGTGATCTGACTCCTGTGGCAACAAGAGAAAGAAATTTTACTTACAAAATAAGAAGCACATCTTCTAGGGAATGAGACAGGACAAACACTTGTGGGATTGCCATCTCCAGCCTGGGAGATTCTGATAGATTTGGAGACAGTGCCAACAGAGGGGGAATTTTGGGAAGGATTTCACTGATACCATAAAGTTTATCCTCTGAAGCTACCATTCTCTCCAGGGGAACTGATTTCTGTACTCTGGAGATCAGCTATAGTTCTAGGGCAGGGGTGGCCAAACTGTGGCTCGGGAGCCACATGTGGCTCTTTCATACATATTGTGTGGCTCTCAGAGCCCCACCTCAGTAATCAGGATTGGAGAAGGCATTTCTCTCTTTAAATGACTTCTCCAAGCCAAGTCAACAGGCAGCTTGGAGAATGCTTGGATAACACATTTAAAGTTGCTTTCTTTCTACCTCTACCTCCCCTCTCCTCCTTCCTTCCTTCCTTCCTTCCTTCCTTCCTTCCTTCCTTCCTTCCTTCCTTCCTTCCTTCCTTCCTTCCTTCCTTCCTTCCTTCCTTCCTTCCTTTCTCCCTCCCTCCCTCCCTCCCTCCCTCCCTCCCTTGTCTTGCAGCTCTCAAACATCTGTTTATTCTACTTGGCTCTTATGTTAAGCAAGTTTGGCCACCCCTGGTCTAGGAGAACTCCAGGCCCCACCTGGAGGTTGGCAGCTCTAGGGCACAGATTTCACAGAGACCTCCAGATGCTGGTGCAAGATTGATATTGTCTTCAGATGTGCTTTTGGACTTTGGTAGCCTGGTCTTCTTTTTAATAAATGTATTGTGGGGGAGGGGAACCCATCTATTTAATCAATCATGATTCCCCCCCCCCCCCGCCCAGATTAATTCCAAATTGGAACAGAGGGAGTTTTGACCAGCTCTAATATTGATCTGTTATGTTATAACTATACTGTGACATTTTTACGATCTCGTATTTTGTATCACTGTCCTATCTGCAATAAAAGTTGTTGGATTTAATAGGCCTGCTATAAATAGCGGTTCTTTGGCTGAAATGATGGCTCATTATCAAGTCCTGTCGCTCCTACGGCACCGGTACCTCCAATCCAGGCCCACCTCATTTCACTTTATCCTCTTTGGGCGAATGAAGCACTTGCTTGTGTGAATAAATGTGAGGGAGCAATAATTTGACACAGTTCATGCCCTTGCCAGAGTTGTAACCAAGCAACAAATGGACATGAAAATTGAACCGAACTTGCGCTTCTCTCCAGGTGGCCCACTGAAGTTATGGCTGCTACACGTTGGCAGACTGTTTAAGTCGGCACTCTCTTGGATGTTCCTAAGGTGTAATAATCAAGCTGTAATTACCATCCTGGGTGCAAAATGCAAGGTGGGAGAAGAGGGAGAAAAATGGGAAATACACTGTGTTCAGCATAAGAACATAAGAGAAGCCATGTGGGATCAGGCCAATGGCCCATCCAGTCCAACGCCCTGTGTCACACTGTGGCCAAAAAAACCAGGTGCCATCAGGAGGTCCATCAGTGGAGCCAGGGCACTAGAAGCCCTCCCAGTGCCCCCCCATCTCTTCCTAATGGATTACCTATCTTCAGGGCTTTTTTGTAGCAGGAACTCCTTTTCTTATTAGCCCCGTACCCCTGATGAAGCCAATCCTCCAAGAGTTTCAGGGTTCTTAGTGCAGGGCCTACTGTAAGCTCCAGGAGGATTGGCTACATGGGGAGGGGGGGGGTGGCCTACTATGCCAGGGGTGGCCAACGGTAGCTCTCTAGATGTTTTTTTTTTGCCTACAACTCCCATCAGCCCCAGCCAGCATGGCCAATGGCTGGGGCCGATGGGAGTTGTAGGCAAAAAACATCTGAAGGGCTACCATTGGCCACCCCTGTACTATGCAAAGGAGTTTCTGCTACCAAAAAAATAGCCCTGCCTATCTTTATACTTTCAAATTCATCCTAAATATGAGTCAGCTTTCTGAAGAGGCCAGTTGTGGCGTGCAAACGAACAAACGTGGTCCGATTAACTTTGTTTTTGACTGCTGCTGCAGCCGTTGAACCCATAGGCTGCTGCTGCTAAGTGGAAGGGTAAGGTTGCCGGACCTGGGTTGGGACATAGACCATCTCTTTTGCATGCAGAAGGTATCAGCTTCAATACCTGGCATCTCCAACTAAAAAGATCAAGTAGGAGGTGATGTGAAAGATCCCTGCTTGAGGTCCTAACTTTAGGGTAGAGGTGCCCATTGTTGTAGTATTGAGCGCTGTTTTGCAGACCTCAAGGGCAAAGGGCTGCCTTCATGGGACCTCTTTCCCAAACAAAGCTCCAGGTGAGGGAATAGCCTCAGTTTATATGCGCTGGGTTGACATGGTGGATTCAAATCACAGGAGAATGGGCTCAGGACACAAGATAATAAAGCAGGCATTGACAGCTCGGGGAAACCAAATATTACAGCTGTCTCGGGGACAAATGGCCTCGGCGGTAGCTTAAGCAGAAATTAATTAAGCGGCCCTCGTCAAAAGCCCTCGTCAGATCCAGTTGCCGTAATGTCTTAAAGACGTACGCAATGCATCCCATCGGTAACAAATCGTTCCCCTCTGTCCTCCTTATGGATGGCTGATATGTGTAGGCTTGTGCTGATTTTTCACAAATATTTATTTCGATGGCTCCGCTTCTACTGCAAACAGTTAAGAAGCACACAAGGTATTGATGGAACTCTCTGTCTGGGGCAGTGATGCTCTGTATTCTTGGTGCTTTGCGGGGGTTTGCAATGATGGGAAGGGCTTCTTGGCCCCGCTGCTGGACTGTCTGATGGCACCTGGGGTTTTTTGGCCACTGTGTGACACAGAGTGTTGGACTGGATGAGCCATTGGCCTGATCCAACATGGCATCTCTTATGTTCTTATGTGACACAGAGTGTTGGACTGGATGGGCCACTGGCCTGATCCAACAGGGCTTCTCTTATGTTCACAGTTTAGACGTATGTAGCTATGCAAACCCAATTATCACCCTCCCTCTCCCAGTTCCTGGATGCCAACTAGAATGATTAAAGGTTTGGAACACTTTCCCTATGAAGAACGGTTAAAACGCTTGGGGCTCTTTAGCTTGGCGAAACGTCGACTGCGGGGTGACATGATAGAGGTTTACAAGATTATGCATGCGACGGAGAAGGTAGAGAAAGAAGTCCTTTTCTCCCTTTCTCACAATACAAGAACTCGTGGGCATTCAATGAAATTGCTGAGCAGAACTCGTTAGAATGGATAAAAGAAAGTACTTCTTCGCCTAGAGGGTGATTAACATGTAGAATTCACTGCCACAGGAGGTGGTGGCGGCTACAAGCATAGCCAGCTTCAAGAGGGGATTGGATAAATGTATGGAACTGAGGTCCATCCGTGGCTATTAGCCACAGCATTTTATTAGTCACAGCGTATTGTTGGAACTCTGTCTGGGGCAGTGATGCTCTGTATTCTTGATGCTTGGGGAGGCACAGTGGCAGGGCTTCTAGCCCCACTTGTGAACCTCCTGAAGGCACTTTTTTTTTGCCACTGTGTGACACAGAGTGTTGGACTGGATGGGCCATTGACCTGATCCAACATGGCTTCTCTTATGTTCTTATGTTCAATTTAGTGATAAACCGCTAGTATAAAGGAAGAGTGATATGGGAAGGGATAGTCTAGCCCAATCTTGTCAGATCAGAGAGCCAGTTTGGTGTAGGGGTTAAGTGTGCGGACTCTTATCTGGGAGAACCGGGTTTGATTCCCCACTTCTCCACTTGCACCTGCTGGCATGGCCTTGAGTCAGCCATAGCTCTGGCAGAGGTTGTCCTTGAAAGGGCAGCTGCTTTGAGAGCCCTCTCAGCCCCACCCACCTCACAGGGTATCTGTTGTGGAGGAAGGAGATAAAGGAGATTGTGAGCCACTCTGAGACTCTTGAGTGGAGGGCAGAATATAAATCCAATGTCATCTTCTTCTTCTTCTTCTTGGAAGTTAAGCAAGGCTGGTGCTTAGAAGAAAGACCTCCAAGGAAGGCTTTGCAGAGGCAGGCAATGGTAAACCAACTCTGCTTGCCTTAGAAACCCTATGGGGTCACTTCAAGTAAGCTGCACTTTGCACACACAATAAAGGAAGAGATCAGCTATCCCCATTGGGGCTGGCTCAGTTCTCAAAGACTGCCCATTGAGTTTCATGGGGCAAAGAGTGCTGGCTGCAGTCCAGAATGCAGCAGAGCAGGGGGAGATCCACCTTTGCTCTGAGACAGTATGATCAAGAGCAGGATTTGTCCCCTTCCTATCGCTCTACCCAAGTTCACCCCTTGACTTGCTCCCATGTAAATGAATGGCTCCCATCAGGGGTGGAATTCTAGCAGGAGCTTCTTTGCATATCTGACCACACTCCTCGGTTGTAGGCAATCCTCCAAGAGCTTAGAAAAAAGAGCCTTGTAAGCTCTTGGAGGATTGGCTACATCAGGGGTGTGTGGCCTAATATGCAAAGGAGCTCCTGCTAGTATTCCATTCCTGGTTCCCATGAATTCCAGTGGAGATAAGTAAGACACAGCAATCAAGAAAGCTGATGCATTGTGGGGTCAAAACCTGCTCCATCCTCCACTGGGCAATGCTACTAGTGGAAAAGGTATCTGCAGGAATGGCGATGTATTGTACTACACTGAGGAGTGTTGTGTTCTGTTCCAGGGGATCCTTGAAATGTACTGGTCAGCCTTCTATACATCCACACCCTTTATAATGCTAAGAATTTCTCCAGCGGTAGACGCCACTTTGTATTTCTAAGAAGCATTAATTGCTGGATGTTCGTGACGTTCTGTTCATTTTCAGTATTTTCAAAATTGCGTTATATCTGACATTATTCCTGAGGCTCACGGTAGGTTACAGAAACGACAAGATTCTTATTTCTTAATGTAATTTGCAGTTCCTTATAAAGGTGCAAAGAACAGAAATGCTGTGCATAGAAAATGTGCATTTTCTAAAAACTCAGGTAGACTGAGTTGACTGAGTTTCTAAAAATGTTGGATCAGGCCAATGGCCCATCCAGTCCATCACTCTGTGTCACACAGTGCCCCCCCCCAAAAAACAGGTGCCATCAGGAGGTCCATCAGTGGGGCCAGGACACCAGAAGCCCTCACCCTGATGTCCCTCTCAAGCACCAAGAGTACAGAACATCACTTGCCCCAAATAGAGAGTTCCAACAATACACTGTGGCTGGTAGCCACTGATGGACTTCTGCTCCATATGTTTATCCAATCCCCTCTTGAAGCTGGCTATGCCACCTCTACCTCCTGGGCAGTGAATTCCATGTGTTCATCACTCTTTGGACCACTGGTCTGATCCAGCAGGGCTCTTATGCGACTTACCGACACCTTTCCTTCCCTCTGATTCTCTCGCAGCCGTGAATGAAGCTCCGGCCCCTCAGCAGACAACCATGTTACCGCAGACCCAGCCTGAACATTCCACCAGCGAGGATGCGCCCAGCAGGACAATTCCAACCGCATGCGTCCGGCCTACACATCCGCTCCGCAGTTTTGCCAATCCCTTGCTACCTCCGCCAATGAGTGCAATAGAACCGAAAGTCCCTTACACACCACTTTTATCTCAAACAGGTAAGGTAGCTGTCAGAATTGGTGCCCACACAACCGGGGCCGTAGCCAAGGCTGAACCAGAGTGTGCACCATCTGGGGGGGCAGTGACATCACTTCCAGGGAAAGCTCTGGGAATTGCTAGAAAATCTATGATAAGCGGCAGAGTTCCTGGCAATTCCTGGAGCAACTGATGTCACTTCCAGGTTTTCCTTGGAAGGGATGTCATCACACTTGCAACACTGGTGAGGGTTTTTTAAAATTATTTTTTTGAATTTAATTTTAATTTTTTGTCACCACCCCATCTGGAGCACTGACTCATTCAAAGATTTTTTTTATTTTCAGAAACAGAGGCTTTGAATTCTTGCAACTTAACAGCTGTCATTGAAGGCTGAGTTGCTTTAGAACAGGGAAATTTATGTTTCTCTGAAAAACCAGTAGATGCTTCAGTGGTTTGGCCTCACAGTTGCTACCTGTCTTCCTCCAACTTCCTCCGGTTAGTCTTCCTTCAGCATAAGAGTGGTTTGATTTGGAAAATGGCTCCTTAAGCCTTAGGAAGGCTTCAGACTTTACTGAGCAAAATAGGAAAATATGGAACATTGTGCAGTGTTCATCTCTGGATTAACAGCCTGCTGGATGCCCTGATTGTCCAGTGTTATGGGTACATCTTTTTCCCAGGACATTGTCTGATCCACATACGGGATTGAGAGCTGCATACTTTCACACATACTGTGCAGTCGAGGAGGAACTTAATGCAGGCTTACTCACAAGTAAGTGTGCTAACATTGGGATCTCAGTCAGCCTCTGAGTGCTGACCCATATGCAATTGTTTCCACTATGTGTGAAGAAGGGAAGGAGTGGGAAATTAGGCAGGCTTGTAAACTCTTTTCCTCCACCACAGAGGTCTCCTGAAGACCTAGAGCAGGGAAATAGAGTGCAAGAGCAGAGGGAGCCGCTGGAAGGAGGGTCAAAATTAAAGAGGGTGGTGCAGGTGGAGCTCTGTTGACTAACTTTGGTGTCAAGGCAAAGAAAGATGCATAATGATGCAAATAGTGGTCAGTGATTTATATGGTATTTATTTCTTTCATTAGATTGTATCCCACCGTCCCCTTATGGACTCAGAGTGGCTAACAACATTTTGAAATCAACAATTCAATTTAAAAAACAAGACAATAAAACAGCAATATATCAACTTAGAGAACTATAGGCTAATCACCCAAGACTTGTACAAGTGTGTTTCCTCCCACTGGTGCCCCCAAAACAATTCCCTAATCTTTTCCTATGCTGGTCTTAAGGGGACTGTTATTCCCAGCTTTTTTTAAAGTCCCCTAGCATTGTCGTGTTGTGAAGTGCATAGATATGTATGTTATCCTTCTGTGCAAAGAAAGTATTAAGAGTTTTATTAAAGTCATGTGTAATTTTTGTTCATGTCTTGTGGCTCTTAAATCATCTGATGTTTATTCTGTGTGACTTTTACGTTAAGCGAGTTTGGTCACTCCTTGGCCTAGTCTTACAGCAAGATCCAAGTCCAGTAGCACCTTAAAGACCAACAAGGTTTACGGGGTATAAGCTTTCAAGAGTCCCAGTTCTGTATCTCATGAAGGGAGCTTTGTCTCTTGAAAGCTTGTGGATGCATAGATCAGGAAGGGACCACAAGGATCATCAAACCCCTGCACAATGCAGGAAATCAACAGCTACCTACCCCTTACTCCCCCAGTGGCCTCTGCTGTATACCCAGAGGAGGGGGGGGGACTCCAGGATCCCTGGGCTGATCAGGCCTGGAGGAAAACTCTTCCTGACCTCAAAGTGGCAATTGGCATTACCCTGGGCATATAAGAAAGGGCCAAGCACTGGTTCATTCCATCCTGTCCTCCCCTCTCCAACCTTTTAATTTTTTTTGGAGCAGGAACTCCTTTGCATATTAGACCACACACCCCTGGTGTAGCCAGTCCTCCTGGAGCTATTTGCCTCAATTCAATGTGAGTCATAGACCCTGGAAATACTAGGCTTCCCAACCCCCCCGCTTTGGCGGGAGACTTCTGGGTTTGTAGCTTCATCCCCTGGTCTCCAGAAATCAGGAAGCGGGGGGTGGGGGGTGGAGGGGGGGGGAGAACATACCTGAAGGGTTCATGTTGGTGTAGAGCTCCTAAGTCCTGAGCAGTTTGTAAAATTTCTGCCCCTTTAAGGCTGGGCAGGAAGGAAGAAACAGGAAGGGCTTCGGAAAACGGCCCCTCCCTTTCTTTGCTTTCGTTTTCACAGCAGGCAGAGGGAAGAAGACCAAGTGCGGTAAGTGTTTGTTTGTGTGTGTGAGAGAGGGAGGGGGGATTCCCTGGTATGGAGGCCCTCCCCCTTCCTTTAGAAAGCGTGTGTGTGGGGGGGGAATGTCTACTAGGCACTCTATTATTCCCTATGGAGAACAATTCCCATAGGGAATAATAGGGAATTGATCTGTGGGTATTGGGGGCTCTGGGGGGGCTATTTTTTGAGGTAGAGGCACCAAATTTTTAGTATAGCATCTAGTGCCTCTCCCCAAAATACCCCCCAAGTTTCAAAACGATTGGACCAGAGGGTCCAATTCTATGAGCCCCAAAAGATGGTGCCCCTATCCTTAATTATTTCCTATGGAAGAAAGGCATTTAAAAAGGTGAGCTGTCCCTTTAAATGTGATGGCCAGAACTCCCTTGGAGTTCAATTATGCTTGTCACATCCTTGTTCCTGGCTCCACCCCAAGGTCTCCTGGCTCCACCCCCAAAGTCTCCTGGCTCCGCCCCCAAAGTTCCCAGATTTTTCTTTAATTGGACTTGGCAACCCTAGGAAATACCCTTGCTGGTCTTTAAGATGCTACTGGGCTTGAATGTCACTTATCTGCTGCCGACCAACGCCTGAAGTTGTCTAGTCTTGTTGCTTGTGAAACTTTCTGTGGATTGGTCCCTAATTCTTAAATCCAACCGCAGGTTTGCAATGAAAAATTGCAATTTACAAGCCAATTCTATGACATTTCATAGCGTCCTCGGATGTGAGCATTTTGCACTTGCCTTTTCCCCACAGTTCGTGGACTGCACAATGGAGACCGTTTTGGAGTGTCAGGCCTATATTTAGCTCCTCTGTATTCTCAGGTTGCTTAATCCTCAGCGGATAGGAATTAGGCAACCATGGGGGGTGGGGGGGGACAGCATGCTTTTCCCTTCAAACACCTGCTATCCATCACTCCATAATCCTCTTTTGATGGCACACCAAAGCTTGCAAATCCTGAAACATGAAAGGGATTTTTTTTTTTTTACGAACTCCTACCGGTACTTAATCTTTCCTTGTATGATATCTGGGTGGTCGTCTCTACTTAACTGAAATGTAATCAATCCCTGCTCACTTATATCCTTAAGAGCAATGCCTTTGCCTTTCTGTTGGGATATCAGTTCAGCAATGCTGTAAAGCAATGCTAGAGAGCCCATGTGGTAAGAGTGTTGGACGAGTAGCTGGGAGAATCATAGAATCATAGAGTTGGAAGGTACCCCCAGGGTCATCTAGACCAACCCCCTGCACAATGCAGAAAACTCACAATACCTCCCCCCAAATTCACAGGATCTTCATCGCTGTCAGATGGCCATCTAGCCTCTGTTTAAAAACCTCCGAGGAAGGAGAACCCACCACCTCCCGAGAAAACCTGTTCCACTGAGGAACTGCTCTAACGGTCAGGAAGTTGCTTGTATGAGACTGGGGTTCAAATCCCTGTTCATGCCATGGAAGCTCTCTAGGGTGACCTTGGGCCAGTGGAAAAGCCCATAACACTCTCAGCCCAACCTATTTCACAGGAGAAAGATTGAGCCCCACGGCACCTTTAAGATCAACAAAATTTCATTCAGGGTATCCGCTTTCCTCTGTAAGCACACTTCATCAGATACAGCAGGGGTGACCAAACTGTGGCTCAGGAGGCACGTATGGCTCTTTCAAACATGTGTGGCTCTCGAAGCTCCCTCCCTCATTTGGCCAGCTTGGAGAAGGCAGGGCCGGTACTTGGATGGGAGAACCCCAAGAAAGACAGAAACTGTACTGCAGAGGAAGGCACCGATAAACCACCTCTGCTCAGCCCTAGGAGGTGGAACTTCATAGGCTCACAATGAATCGATTGCCACTGGATTTCACACTTTGCCTTATCTACATACAGGGGTGGAATTCTAGCAAGAGCTCCTTTGCATATTAGGCCACACACCCCTGATGCAGCCAATCCTCCCAAGAGCTTGCAAGGCTCTTTTTTTGTAAACTCTTGGAGGATTGGCTACATCAGCGGGGTGTGGCCTAATATGCAAAGGAGCTCCTACTAGAATTCCACCCCGTCTACATGTGTGTGTGTTTGAAGTCCCATTAAGTCTCTTCCAACTTAAGGCAACCCTATGAATTAATGTACTCCCAAACGTCCCATTGTTAACATCCATGCTCCGATCTTGCAAGCTGAGGGCCCTTGTGGCTTCCTTGATGGAGTCGATCCACCTCCTGTTGTGTCTTCCTCTCTTCCTGTTACCTTCAGGTTTTCCCAGCATTATGGGCTTTCCCAGTGACTCCTATAATGTGACCAAAGTATGAGAGCTTCAGTTTAATCATTTCAGTTTCTAGGAAGAGTTCAGGCTTGATTTGATCTGGAAACCACTGATTTTGTCTTTGTGGTGATCCATGGTATCTGTTAAAGTCTCCTGCAACATCACGTTTCAAAGAAGAAGAAGACTGCAGATTTATACCCTGCCCTTCTCTCTGAATCAGAGACTCAGAGCGGCTTACAATCTCCTATATCTTCTCCCCCCACAACAGACACACTGTGAGGTGGGTGGGGCTGAGAGGGCTCTCACAGCAGCTGCCCTTTCAAGGACAACTCCTCCAAGAGCTACGGCTGACCCAAGGCCATTCCAGCAGCTGCAAGTGGAGGAGTAGGGAATCAAACCCGGTTCTCCCAGATAAGAGTCCGCACACTTAACCACCGCACCAAACTGGAAACAACTTTCTTCCTGTCATTTTTCCGCATTGTCCAACATCCACAACACCCATTCATAGTAATGAGGAATACTATGGCATGAATTCTCTCTCTCTCTCTCTCTCTCTCTCTCTCTCTCTCTCTCTCTCTCTCTCTCTGTCTCTCTCTGTCTCTCTGTCTCTCTCTCTCTCTCTCTCTCTCTCTATATATATATATATATACACCCCTCCCTCGATATTTTTCTATGTTTATTTGCATGTGTGTGTGTATGCACCCAGTGCCAGCGTTAGAGAGCCTGCCCGAGGCTGGTGCCCACCCATTGCCCCTCATCTTCTCAGTGAGGGTGAACTCGGCAGCAATTGCCACAGGGCTTCTGGGCTCAGTGCATGCACATGCACGCCGGCTCTCCATCCCTCGCGTCTGTGCTTGGAAGCACGGTCGTGAGGGACGGAGTGACAGCAAGCAAGCGATGAGCGTGAGCGCTAAGGCTGGAAGCCCCATGGCAGTTGCCACCAAGCTTGCTATTTTCCTTGCTGCAAAGGCGAGGGCAAGCAGGAGGGCCTAGCTGGTGCCCTTCCCCCAGGACCATACTCCAGGCAACTGCTTCAAGCCGCCTAACGGATGTGCCAGCTCTGCGTGCACCTGGAAGTCATGGCAACTGACTGACCTCCCTACTAGGGACCTGCAGCATATTCAGGGAAGTGGCTGAATAAAGAAGAAGAAGACTGCAGATTTATACCCCGCCCTTCTCCCTGAATCAGAGACTCAGAGCGGCTTACAATCTCCTATATCTTCTCCCCCCACAACAGACACCCTGTGAGGTGGGAGGGGGGCTGAGAGAGCTCTCACGGCAGCTGCCCTTTTAAGGACAACTCCTACGAGAGCTATGGCTGACCCAAGGCCATTCCAGCAGGTGGAGGAGTGGGGAACCAAACCTGGTTCTCCCAGATGAGAGTCCACGCACTTAACCACTACACAAAACTGGCTCTCATAAACTGGCTTTCAAACTGGCTCTCATAAAGCCTGCCCCTGTCCTCCTAACTGCTGGTATTCCAAGGAGGTCTGCCATCCAAGTACTTTCCAGGGTCAACCTTGCTTAGCTTCCAAGATCTGAAGAGATCAGGCTTGCCTGGGCTATCCAGGTCACGGTCCAGCATGAATTATCTTGATCGTGGTTGCCAAAGACACATCCTTATACTTAAGGATCTTTTCTAGCTCCTTCATTTCAGTCTTTCCCAATCTCCCTCTCCTCCTGATTTCTTGGGCACAGTCTGCCTTCTGGTTGGCGACTGAGCCAAGAAGTAGAAAATCTTGAACCATTTCTGTTAGGTTGTGCAATTCCCCAGTAATCGTTGCTTTTTGTCTCCGTGATGTTCAGCTGTAGTCCTGCTTTGGCACTTTCAACTTTAACCTTCATTCATATACTTAACATTTTTCCCTGTCATCATAGCACAAGCATTTAGGTCTTATGAGCACAGCTTCTTATGCTGGGGCAGATTGTTAGGCCCAGTGACTCTTGCACTGTCTGTTGTGACCTGTTCTCCATAGTCTTAGACCAGGGGTGTCAAACATGCGGCCCAGGGGCCGAATCATGCCCCTGGAGGACTCCTATCAGCACCTTGAGCAACTGGCTCTTGTCTGCTTCCTTCTCCCTCTCTCTTGCTTCCTTCTGCATCTCAGCTTGTTTTGCAAGGCTTGCTCAATCGCACAGGAGCTGCAGAGCAAAACCTCTATTTCTCTCCATTGGTGGAGGCTCCTCCCCCTCCTGGTCCCCTGGGGAAGGAAGGAAAGAGCCTGAGCTTCCTCTGCCCAGTTCCCTGAATCCTATGGGAGAGATACAAAGAAAGCACTTTTAAGACCAATGAGCCTTCTGGGGGCACCAAATTGGGCACCCCCATGCAACTCAGAGACATTATCAGTGCTGGGGGGAGTGCCAGAAGTTAACCTCGCCTAGGGTGCCAGTCTAGGGCTAGCCCTGAACATTCTGCATGCAAGATGGCAGCGGACATTCCTAAAAAGTGTTTGTTTCATAACCAGAGAGCCAAGCGGCAGGCAGCTCTGTGTTACAGTGTGCTTATTCAGTGGCTGAACATTTCCTAGGAAACTTGTGCCATACGCACAAATGGTATTCCGAAACATGCTCCTTTTTCTGGCATGGAGACTACGGAAGAGGTGGGAAGGTTGACATCTGTTGGGGGCTCCCTTCTTGGTGTGCCAGGTGGGCTGTGCTGCTGAACTCTAAAGCGAGTTTCATCTAATATGCTCAAGGAGGTCTTCTAGTAGTAACAGGCTAGCCAGCGTTTGCACCTGGCAGCTATATATCGTCCAACAAATGATCTAATGGAATGCTTAATAACTCTACGGAGGAAATAAAGCTGTCTTATATTAAATTCCTACTGTGGCTATGCAGTACAACAGTATTGTCAGTTGTCTTCAGTTTCCGGTCGGTATTCTTTTCTTTCCTTCCTTCCTTCTCCTCCCTGCCTTTCTCCCCCCTCTCTCTTTCTCTCTTCCTGTCTTCTTTCTCCCTTCCTCTCTCTTTTCTTCCCTTTCATTCATTTTTTCTTTTCCTCATCCCTCCCTTCCATCCTCTCTTCCTTTTCATCCCATCCTTCAACTCTCCCTCCCTCTCTTTCTTCTTGTCTTACTTTTTCCTTCCCTCCAGTTTGGTGTAGCGGTTAAGTGCCCAGACTCTTATCTGGGAGAACCGGGTTTGATTCCCCAATCCTCCACTTGCAGCTGCTGGAATGGCCTCAGGTCAGCCATAGCTCTCACAGAGCTGTCCTTGAAAGAGCAGCTTCTGGGAGAGCTCTCTCAGCCCCACCTACCTCACAGAGTGTCTGTTGTGGGGGAGGAAGGTAAAGGAGATTGTAGGCTACTCTGAGACTGAGATTCAGAGTGAAGGGCGGGATATAAATCCAATATAATCTTCTTCTTCCCTCCCTCCCTCCCTCCCTCCTTCCTTCCTTCATTTTATATATATATATATATATATATATATATATATATATATATATATATATACACACACACACACACACACACACACACACACACTGGGGCTAATAGCCACTGATGGACCCCTGCTCCATATTTTTATCTAAACCCCTCTTGAAGGTGGCTATGCTTGTGGCCGCCACCACCTCCTGTGGCAGTGAATTCCACATGTTAATCACCCTTTGGGTGAAGAAGTACTTCCTTTTATCCGTTTTAACCTGTCTGCTCAGCAATTTCATCGAATGCCCACAAGTTCTTGTATTGTGGGAAAGGGAGAAAAGTACTTCTTTCTCTACTTTCTCCATCCCATGCATTATCTTGTAAACCTCTATCACACAGTCGACGTTTCTCCAAGCTAAAGAGTCCCAAGCGTTTCAACTTTTCTTCATAGGGAAAGTGTTCCAGCCCTTTAATCATTCTAGTTGCCCTTTTCTGGACTTTCTCCAATGCTATAATATCCTTTTTGAGGTGCGGCGACCAGAACTGCACACAGTACTCCAAATGAGACCGCACCATCGATTTATACAGGGGCATTATGATACTGGCTGATTTGTTTTCAATTCCCTTCCTAATAATTCCCAGCATGGCGTTGGCCTTTTTTATTGCAAACGCACACTTCCTTCCTTCCGTCCGTCCGTCCATTACATTTCACTAGCATGGCAGACTTCAGAATCTGAATGGATTCAATTAATTTTATAATTGGCCTAATTCCATTTTCTTGCTCTTTCAACCCCCTTGCATGTGGAGCCTTTGGGCTTTTGTTCATTTTTTTCGGGAAAACTCTTTAATTAGTCCGTGCTTTGGAGAAAAAAAAAAGAGAGCCTGTTTCCCTGGTTTAATGGATCCCATATTGAACATACACAGAGTTTTTTATTATTATTTTGTAGAAGAAGCCCAGCAGGAACTTATTTACATATTAGGTGCCACCCCCTAACACCAAGCCAGCCAGAACTGCGTTCTTGCTCAAAAAAGCCCTGGACGTACAGTCCAGGCAACCACACAGGGCCTGCAAGACCATCCTTTTCCGAATGGCCTTCACCGACTAAAGAGAGAGACGGCTAAGCAAACATTACCATCTGTATAATAGCACCAACATATTTATATTAATTTTATTATTTTAGAATTTTAATAGAATTTTAATTAAACTCTTAAATTAGTATTGTTAAATACTGTACAATGTATTGTGTTGTTAGCCGCCCTGAGCCTGCTTTGGCGGGGAGGGCGGGATATAAATAAAATTGATGATGATGATGATGATGATGATAATGATGACACAACATTTTTGGTTCTAGCAGGGCTTTGTCTTCCTCTAAAAAAACCAAAAAAGCAAAAACAGGAGCTCACTTTAATGCCCGTCACTCTCGGGAGCTTCTGAAGCAGGTTATGGCATGGATTGGGGGTGCTGCTGTTTGCAGGGGAAAGGTTCTGTTATTATTTTATTATTATTATTCGTTTACTTATATCCCGCCCATCCCCCCATGGGGGCTCAGAGCGAAGTACGTCAGCATAAGTAATAATAAAATCACAGTAACATCACAATAAAAACCAGTTACGATATTTAGTAAAAGTACAGCAGGGTGGTCCAGCAAGATGGTATAGCAGGATGGTACAGCAGAATGGTACAGTAGGGGAGGCCAACCAGTCTAATAGATAGATACCTGCCGCCTCATCCAAAAACCTGGCGGAACAACTCCATTTTACAGGCCCTACAAAAGGCTAACAAGCCAGGTAGGGCCCGGATCTCCATAGGGAGCTGATTCCACCAGGCCGGGGCCAGGACCGAGAAGGTCCTAGCCCTGGTAGAGGGAAGACGGGCATCTCTCGGGCTGCGGATGGTCAAAAAATCTTGGGAGGCTGAACAAAGCGACCTCTGGGGCATATGTGCTGTGTTCTTTAGAATGTGGCTCATATTTCTGACCATCAGTGGTCAATTCCTTTCTCCTGATTGGCTGATCACTCACAAATCAAATGTATGGTGCCATGAGTCTTGAACCAGGGACTCTGGTGACAGGGAACCCATTTCTTACTCCTTGCTCCATCATGGGAATATTTGCTACTACTGGCCTGCCCTCTGCTCAGCCACTGCAGGTGGATGGAGGATAGTATTGCAACATCCGATCTTAGCAGAGATCAGGTCCTAATAAGGTCCCATCTGGCACTCTAAAGCTGCTGGTTCTGGCTTGGCTCCTCACTCTAAGCAACCGGTTGGCCACATGCAGGCTGTATTGCATATCAGTTAACTCCCTTGTTGCCTTGCAGCTGATCCTCCTGCATACATCTTCTCTTATATGAAGCTGCTTGAGGATCAGAGTCAATCAGAGTCCTCTTTACTGTTATTTATACTACCAGCCTTCAACATCTTAGCTAGAAAAGGTCCAGATGCACCCCAATGAGATGTGAGGCCCTTGTTGCCTGATGCTGCTCTGAGCAGCGATGGGAGGGAAAATTGACATAGAATCATAGACCCCTCCAGGGTCATCTAGTCCAACCCTCTGCACAATGCAGGAAACTCACAAATACCTCCCCCTAAATTCACAGGATTCTCATTGCTGTCAGATGGCCATCTAACCTTTGTTTAATAACCTCCAAGGAAGGAGAGCCCACCACCTCCTGAGGAAGCCTGTTCCGCTGATGAACCACTCTAACGGTCAGGAAGTTCTTCCTAATGTTGAGCCGGAAACTCTTTTGATTTAATTTCAACCCACTGGTTCTGGTTCTGGTCCTACCTTCTGGGGCCACAGAAAACAATTCCACACCATCCTCTATAGGACAGCCCTTCAAGTACTTGAAGATGGTGATCATATCACCTCTCAGCCGCCTCCTCTCCAGGCTATACATCCCCAGCTCCTTCAACCTTTCTTCATAAGACATGATACACATCATGATGTCACTTCCAGGAAAAAACCTGGAAGCAATGTCAGATAGTGCTAGGAATTGTTGGGAGCTTTATGCTATCATAGAGTTTCTCAAAAATTAATGAGGACCAGTAGACATCAGTCGATTGAAACATAATCATAGTAAATACAGGTAATGAAATAGAAATGGCGGTCACAATTCAGATACAAGTAGTAAGAAATAAATATACAATCCAAGAAACTTTCTTCAATAGCAAACATGAATCCCACAAGAGACTCCTCTGTGCTTCTCCATAGAATAGTGTCCAAAAGACCTCCTAACGTCCAAAGAGAAGGGAGAGAACGTCCCAGGGAAATTTCTACAGCCAATATGTCCTTCCCAGGTATACAAGATGTTTCAAAACAATTCTTCATCAGTTATGCGGCTGAAAAATGGAACTAATTTTCCACACTACTCTAGTGCTTGTTTACTTTGAGAATTTTAAAATGGTCTCCCCTTGTGTTCTCCATCTTTGCACATTTTAAACACTTGGAGTCCCTATTGTTCGGCTTACCATAGAGTTTCTGGCAAGTCTTAGAGCTACCCAGCATTACTTCCAGTTTTTCCTAGAAGTGACATCATGGTGCACATGATTCCACATGCCGCAAGCTCCCACCAGTTGCTAACCCTTGCCTTCAGCAAGCTCTGGGGATCTCCCAATGTTTGCTTACTTATTTTGCTTTTCTTTCTGCTTATCTTTTTTTTTTTTTTAGCTACAGACTTTTATGATAACCTGTTGCTAATTGCAATGGAAAGAGGGTGTGCGTATGCAGGGAACCTTAATTGCCATTTTGGTTTCTCATTAGCAATGCCCAAATGGTAACCATCTGCCTTTGTGCTTGGAAGCCGCTCTTTAAGGCACAGTTACATCAATTAATGAGTTACATATGAGTAACATGATTTTCTCCTCCTCCCCCACGGGGCTCACAGGTGCACCTCTTCCTGGTGCCAGGAATATATTAGCAAAGTTTATTTTTCCTGTGCATTTTATGTGCCAGACCTAAATGGGTTTTGAATGACTGGTTTGCTTTAGGAGAGAGGGGTGGGGGGGGGGGGAGACAGCCCTGTCATTTATTTTGCATTAGCTAAATTAATAATGCTATATAAACCTGACGAACAATCTGAAATGAAAGAGAGAGCTGCGCCTAAAGACCGGAGCTGACAAATGCTTTTACGTGTTCCATTTAAGGTACATTTTTTGGCCCCAATCCTACCCTGTGTGCACAGAACAGCGGGCATAAGAACATAAGAGAAGCCATGTTGGATCAGGCTAATCGCCCATCCAGTCCAACACTCTGTGTCACGCAGTGGCCAAAAATCCAGGTGCCATCAGGAGGTCCATCAGTGGGACCACGACACTTGAAGCCTTGCCACTGTGCCCCCCGAAACTCCAAGAATACATACCATCACTTCCCCAGACAGTGTTCCATCCATACCTTATAACTAATAGCCACTCATGGACCTCTGCTGTTAAGAACATAAGAGAAGCCATGTTGGATCAGACCAATGGCCCATCGAGTCCAACACTCTATGTCACACAGTGGGCAAATAAAATCAAGTGCCATCAGGAGGTCCACCAGTAGGGCCAGGATACTTGAACCCCTCCCACTGTGCCCCCCAAGTACCCAGAATACAGAGCATCACTGCCCCAGACAGAGTGTTCCACCTGCAGATCCACCTGTGCTTCTCCTCCCAAAAAACTCCATCTGGGCCACTGAGGCAACCCATGGCAAACATGGCACTCATCGGCTTTATGGGCTTTATGAACATTGATTGCCCATTGGAGTGAGACTCCACTGAAACAGCTTTGCTTCTCTATGGAGCTTGACCAGAAACATCCTCAAGAAGCTACTTAAGAACTGCAGTGGGTTTGCGATATCCTTAAGCAGCATGAGGGCAGACTGGTCAAGACCACCATTAAGATCTCACCAGAGCCACCCTCAACCCCAGAGTAGCCCAGTGGAAGGTGGACAAGAGCAGCTGTGAGCTGGAAATCACATCATGCCAGGCAATCAAGAGGTGCCAATCATTCCCGATGGCTCCCATCTCCCTGGAGCCTCTACAATGGATGAAGCAGATATGAGCCTCCACTGCAAGCCAATGGCCTCCACCTAGATGAAATAGACAGGAGTTGTTACTGCCATCATGAGAACCACCACCACCCCCATACAATGGTTTGGTAGGAGTCACAGCAAGCCTGCTCCTGGAGCCTGGAGAGCCAGTTTGGTGTAGTGGTTAAGTGCATGGACTCTTATCTGAGATAACTGGGTTTGATCCCCCACTCCTCCACTTGCACTTGCTGGAATGGCCTTGGGTCAGCCATAGCAATATTATCTGAGACAACCGGGTTTGATCCCACACTCCTCCACTTGCACCTATGCAAGTGGAGGAGTGGGGGATAGCCTTGGGTTAGCCATAGCTATTGCAGGAGTTGTCCTTGAAAGGGCAGCTACTGTGAGAGCCCTCTCAGCCCCACTCACCTCACCGGGTGTCTGTTGTGGGGGAGGAGATATGGGAGATTGTAAGCCGCTCTTTGACTCAGAGAGAAGGGTGGGGTATAAATCTACAGTCTTCTTCTTCCTTCTTTTCCATCTCTGAGGTGGGGGGAGGTTTGCAGGGCCAGGGCAGAGCACTTTTTGTTTCCTAGTCTATCCCTGAGCAGCTACACCCAGAATCCTTTGCAGTGTCGTAGGAGCTGCTCATTTGCAGTTCTTGGACAAGGAAGCACACACACATGCCATCTCACGGCATCTGTGACCTGGGGACAAGTCTCTGGACTGTGCAGTGCAGCCGTTCAGCTTAACAAAATATACACCGCAAATACTGGCTAAAGTCATTTTCAGCCTCTTTTCTGGTACTTGGATTTGTACTGTTTTATTTTATTTTATTTAAAAAATACCTTCTATCTTTTCGGGATGACTGTATCTTCTATTCCTGCTTTGAGGTTCCAAGAAGTTCAGCAAAAACCCATTTATTAAAGAACTCATTTATTACAGTGCAGATAGCAAAGCGATTGTATCATCAAAGGAATTCATTTAAGTCTCTCTTTTTTAGCTTTCCCTTTTTCATTTCAGTTAAAACTTGTATTATCAAAGGGATCCAGGCGCACAGAGAATGTCTGGCTCTCTTTTTTTGTGCTTCCTTTTTGGAAAGGTACTTATAACTGGCAAAGTACAATGCTGGTCTCTAATTTGCGAAAGCAGACATTCTGCCTTGGAATACTGTCTAGTTTTTGCCAGGGAATGCTGTAGCATTTAAAATTATTTTTAAAACATAAACCAAGTGATTGAGAATGAAAAAGAGGAAGAAGTTCAGTATGCATGTCTGAAAACGTGTTGTGTCCCTTATTCTTAAATAAGTTATTTGTGTTATGCAGGATTTTCTTCTTTTTTTGTAGCGGGAACTCCTTTGCATAATAGGCCACACCCCCCTGATGGAGCCAATCCTCCAAGAGCTTACACGGCCTGCTGTAAGTTCCAGGAGGGTTGGCTCCATCGGGTGTGTGTGGTCTAATATGCAAAGGAGTTCCTGCCACTACAAAAGTTCTGCCTGCAGTTTGGTGTAGTGGTTAAGTGCGCAGACTCTTATCTGGGAGAACCTGGTTTGATTCCCCACTCCTCCACTTGCACCTGCTGGAATGGCCTTGGGTCAGCCATAGCTCTTGTAGGAGTTGTCCTTGAAAGGGCTCCCGCTGCTAGAACTCTCTCAGCCCCACCTACCTCACAGGGTGTCTGTTGTGGGGGAGGAGGTAAAAGATATTGTGACCGCTCTGAGACTCTGAGATTCAAAGTATAGGGTGGGATATAAATCCAATAAATCCAACCCACTTATAGAGGCTTTGCAACCCACATTTGGATCCTCACCCACATTTTGGGATTGGGAAACATTGCTGTAGGGGATGAAACTCATTGCTATAACTACACCATCAGTGCCCTACCTTTTTTTCAACGGCCTCCTCACAGCTATAGAAGTCTTTTGAGTACATACTTGCAGAACTGAGCTTCAAAAGCATGGTGAAGCTGATCCATCTGAGCTTGCTTTTTGGGATGTGTCAGGACATCGGTGGTTGTTGGGATTTGATGTTTTGGGCATCTAGCTCCTAACCATGAATTTGAGCCAGCCGAAGGTTGGCACTTTTGATTCTCATCAGTTTCAGTGGGATAGATTTGAATATACTCATAAATCCCCCATTGAAATTATTGGGTTCTTGCTGTTTGATGGATTGTACCCTAGGAAAGAACACTCGGGCTGTGATCACACACACTAAATAATGCACTTCCTGTGCACTTTCCAGCTGGATTTTGCCAGTTCACACAGTAAAATCCAGTTGGAAAGTGCATTGAAATTGGATTGAAAGTGCATGATTTAGCGTGCGTGATGGCAGCCTTAGAATTATAGCACTAATGTGACTGAATAGGGTCCTCTTTGGACCTTGTGCCATTTTGGATTTGGTGTGCCGAAAACGCACCCAGGAAGCGGCCTTATACTGAATCAGACTCTTGGTATTGTCTACTCAGCAGGGGTGGAATTCCAACAGGAGCTTCTTTGCATATTAGGCCACATCCCCGAGGCTCTTTTATGTAAGCTCTTGGAGGACTGGCTTCATGAGGGGGGTGTGGCCTAATGTGCAAAGGAGCTGCAGCTAGAATTCCACCCCTGCTACTGAGGTTGGCAGCAGCTCTCCAGGGCCTCAGGGCCTTTCACATCATTTAGTGCCTGATCTTTTTAAAGCGGACCGGAGCCTTCCACATACAAAGCGGATACTCTACCACCGAGCCATAGGCTCTCCTAAAAAGTTATTTTCACTTCATGTTAATTTTAGCCTGTTCTAAACATTTCAGGAACGCCAGGCTGTAAAAGTGAATAAGTACATGAGACATCGCTTATTCAAACCCAGAAGTGTTCTCCTATCACTTGTGAGTCAAATCCTAATGTTGTCCTTGTTTGCCTCTTCCTGTTTCAGCATCCAACCTTCCCAAGGCTCAGGTGAAGACCGCATCCCTCGGACTAGCTGGAAAGGCAAGATCCCCTCTGCTCCCTGTCTCAGTGCCGACCGCTCCGGAAGCTTCAGAAGAGGGTCACAAACCAACAGAGGATTCAGCTAATGTAAGGATGAGTTGTTTTTGCTGGCAAAACAAAGCCCAAAAAAAAATGCCAGTGCAAAAATAGTAAAAGAAGACGACTGTGGATTTATACCCCGCACTTCTCTCTGAATCAGAGTCTCTGTCATCATTACAATCTCCTATATCTTCTCTCCCCACAACAGACACCCTGTGAGGTAGGTGGGGCTGAGAGAGCTCTCTCAGCAGCTGCTCTTTCAAGGACAGCTCCTATAAGAGCTATGGCTGACCCAAGGCCATTCCAGTAGCTGTAAGTGGAGGAGTGGGGAATCAAACTCGGCTCTCCCAGGTAAGAGTCTGCACACTTAACCACTGCACCAAACTGACTCTCCACAACAAGCAACTATCACACAAGACAAAAGACCTCACCTCTGTGCAAATGTAATGAATGTCTGCAGAAGACCTTTCATATTTTGCATCATGGAAAATCCAACCATACATACTGGCGATGCAAGCAAACCATGATGCTTCTCTTCTTTCCAGTTCCCATTTTGTCTGCATACTGAAACAAGCATATTTTCAGTAGCATGAACAGAATAATATGTTTCCCCAGGGACTTATATGCAGAGGTGGAACTCTAGCAGGAGCTCCTTTGCATATTAGGCCACACCACACTGATGTAGCCAATCCAAGAGTTTACAAAGGTCTTTTTTGTAAGCTCTTGGAGGATTGGCTCCATCAGGGGTGTGTGGCCTAATATGCAAACGAGCTCCTGCTAGAATTCCACCCCCGCTTGTATGTCCACGGCAAAGGCAAGATGCCCACTTGTCGTCCTATTTTGGCGAAGTGGAGACCACGTGAATCAGGAGCATCATGGGTAGCTCCACTTTTGATATCCAGGGTTGGATGCTCCCAAATGTAAGAGATTCAGAGGAGTTTAGCTGTGTTAAGTCTGCAGCAGCAAAATAATAAAAGAGTTCAGCAGTACCTTTAGGACTAACACATTTTATTGTTACTCTTAATCTTTCGAGAAACACAGATCTCCGCATCTGACAAAGAGAGCTGTGTTTCTCAAAAGCTCATGCTACAATAAAATGTGTTAGTCTTCAGGGTGCTACTGGACTCTTTACAATTTTACCCAGTTAAGGTTCTCATTTGAACGTGAAGGTGTCAAAGTTTCTAAGGTGTAAATCCAAAAGAACTCTCTTTTATGCAGACTTTGATGGAGCCCGGATCTCAGACTGTTGAATCCATCCCACAATTCAGTTCACTTTCTGTTTGTATGTCCGAAAACAGAGAAATGCTTGACAAGCAAGGGGCTGCATCTTCACCATCCTGATGCAACTCTTATGTTCACAGATTCTTATCTTCAGGGCTTTTTTTGTAGCAGGAACTCCTTTGCATATTAGGTCACACAGCCCTGATGTAGCCAATCCTCCTGGAGCTTACAATAGGCCCTGTACTAAGAGCCCTGTAAAGAATTCTAGCAGGACCTCCTTTGCCTATTAGGCCACACACCCCTGATGTAGCCACTCCTCCTGGAGCTTACAGCAGGCCCTGTGAGAAGAGCCCTGTAAGGAATTCTAGCAGGACCTCCTTTGCATATTAGGCCACACAGCCCTGATGTAGCCAGTCCTCCTGGAGCTTACAATAGGCCCTGTACGAAGAGCCCTGTAAGCTCTTGGAGGATTGGCTACATCAAGGGTGTATGGCTTAATACACAAATAAGTTCTTGCTACAAAAAAACCCCACTGCTTATACACGTCACTTGACAAAAGCATCATGGTATAGATGACACCTTTTTTTGCCACATTGACCCCCCCCAAAAAAACTACCTCTGAAACTTGAGTGGCAGAAATCAGTGTCTGCAAAGAAGATCAGTAGAATATTTAGCCCCGTCTACAGTAGAAGGTATCAAAGAGAGAGATGGTCTTACCCTGCACTTCACCAACATATCTCTGAGTTTAAGTGAGTGTCTAAAAGTGAATATAGGACTCTGCCTACATCTAGGCATATCCAACAGAATGCAGTAAAAATTTCTCTGCTCTCTTCAGAAAGCTCACCAAAAGTGTGAGATAGAACCAGTTTGTTAGTTTCTCTTCATTCTCTTTTAGGCATTAACAAGGATTTTCTATCCATCTTCTTGGCTTTATACATACTTCATATTTAAGATATTTATATTGGATTGATCTTTATATATAAGAACGTAAGAAGAGCCCAGTGGTCCATCCGATCCAGCATCCTGTCTCACACAGTGGCCAATCAGTTCCTCTGGCCAGCCAACAACAGGATATGGAGGCCGACACCACCCCCTGATGTTGCCTCCTGGCTCTGGGATTCAGAGGATTAGTGTCTTTGAATGTGAAGGTTCCCCTCAGTCACCCAGGCTAGTAGCCATTGATAGACTTATCCTCCATCAATATACTTAATCCCCTTTTCAAGCAGTTTATTCCTGTGGCCATCACTACATCCTCTGGCAGCAAATTTCACATTCTGATCACTCTTTGTGTGAAAGTGGAATCTCCTTTTGGCCATTCGGAACCTACTGCCCATTAGGTTCATTGGGCATCCTTGAGTTCTAGTATTTTGGGAGAGAGATATTTATATTGGATTGATCTCTCTCTCTCTGTGCCAGTTTGGTGTAGTGGTTAAGTGTGCGGACTCTTATCTGGGAGAATCGGGTTTGATTCCCCACTCGCAGCTGCTGGAATGGCCTTGGGTCAGCCATAACTCTGGCAGAGGTTTGTCCTTGAAAGAGCAGCTGCTGTGAGAGCCCTCTCAGCCCCACCCACCTCACAGGGTGTCTGTTGTGTGGGGAGAAAATATAGGAGATAATAAGCCACTGAGTCTCTGATTCAGAGAGATGGGCAGAGTAGAAATCTGCAATCTTCTTCTTCTCTCTCTCTCCCTTTCCCTCTCCCCCTCTCCCTTTCTCTCTCCCTCTCCCTCCCTCTCTGTCTGTCTGTTTGTTTGTCTGTCCATCCGTCCATCCTTCCGTCCATCCGTCCGTCTGTCTGTCTGTCTGTCTGTCTGCCTGTCTGCCTGTCTGTCTGTCTGTCTGTCTATCTGTCTATCTATCTATCTGTCTGTCTATCTATCTGTCTGTCTGTCTGTCTGTCATCTATCTGTCTGTCTGTCTGCCTGTCTGTCTGCCTGTCTGTCTGTCTGTCTGTCTGTCTGTCTATCTATCTATCTATCTATCTATCTATCTATCTATCTATCTATCTATCTATCTATCTATCTATCTAATCTATCTGTCTGTCTATCTGTCTGTCTGTCTGTCATCTATCTGTCTGTCTGTCTGCCTGTCTGTCTGTCTGTCTATCTAATCTATCTGTCTGTCTATCTGTCTGTCTGTCTGTCATCTGTCTGTCTGTCATCTATCTGTCTGTGTGTCTGTCTGTCTGTCTGTCTGTCTATCTATCTGTCTGTCTGTCTGTCTGTCTATCTATCTATCTATCTATCTATCTATCTATCTATCTATCTATCTATCTATCTATCTATCTATCTATCTATCTATCATCTATTCCTAGCTGACTTTCTGCTTTGATGGGGTTGAGGACATTTTCTGCTTGCCAGTTAGATGGCTCCAAGCATGTGAAGGTTTTCTACTCTCCACATTCCTGACAGCTGCATCCTCTAATGCGGAGTTTCCCATGTGACTGGGACCCTCCACAAAGCAAGTAGATTTCAAATCTTTGGTTTTGCGCATGGTGCATTGCCACACTGAAGTCTTTGTAGCACCCTCCGCATGAAGGGTGTTTCAATCCACCAGATGCGCTCTCATGCGTTGCAAGAAGGAGTCTTTCCAGCGCAGCTTTCCTTTCTCTGTTGCTTTCTTTCCGGTTTTGGCTCCATCCATCCATCCATGCACCAGAGCCTTCACTCAACAAGTGTCATGCCAGCTCTGTGATTTAGAGGCCATCTCCCACAAAGCGGTATCAGGGACTGAAACAAATGATAATTGAAAGGAGCGGGAAGCACAAAAGGCGGCTCACTGGCGGGCAAAATCCATTCCGACACAATGGCGTCCCAGGGCAGCCCGTGGATTATCACCAGTCCTTCTTTGCCTCTGAAAGCTTTCCAAGCCTCAGCGGCTGTGCTGCGTGGAGAAGATAAGGCAATCCAGCCTCGTGCGATCGGGAAGGGAGTGAGGAAATGAAAAGGACCACTTCGGTTGAGACGACGGGTATAAAAAGCCATTGAGTGCGGAACAGTCTCGGCTCTAAATGTCTTACTTCGGAGCAGCGGGACAAATTATTTCCCAAGTGGGTCACTTTTCAAGCACAGCAGGTGTGAGAGCACTTAGGAGAGATAATGGCGGGGGAGCCAATGCAGCTCTTCAGGGGATCAAAGGTCAGGCTCCCACTCGTGCTCAGCCTCTAGATGTTGAATTGCTAACTCTGTCAATTCCCTGTCCTCAACTCCAGTATTTCCGTGCATATTTCCCATTTAATTTAAACCTCCATCAATCAAGACATTATTCATAGAATGCTCCTCTCTCCACCTCCTCCTGGCTGGCATTGCTGTTGTCACATGCTCACATTCAACAAGGTCTGCTTAATGCCTAGCTTGAGAGTAGACAATACAGGAAGGGAACAGAGACGATCTTGACCAGTTCCAGTTGGTGACAGCAATTAGCCATTTGCCAAAGCATGGAAGGGCAAGAAAGTAGTCTGTATTCTGTATCAAAGCATTTTCAGATTCTGGGAATGGCATTGCAGAAGAGAGACTAATGAGAACCATCACAGGTGAAGCTTCAGTGAAGTTGTTGAGCACCTTTCTTCCAAGCAGGGTTCAAGAATGAGTGTAAATTCTGGTCTCCACACCTCAATATTATAACATTGGAAAAAGGCCAGAAAAGGGCAACTAGAATGATTCAAGCATTGGAACACTTTCCCTATGAAGAAAGGTTAAAGTGCTTGGGGCTCTTTAGCTTGGAGAAACATCAACTAAGGGGTGACATGATAGAGGTTTACAAGATTATACATGGGATAGAGAAGGTAGAGAAAGAAGTACTTTTCTCCCTTTCTCACAATACAAGAACTCATGGGCACTCAATGAAATTGCTGAGCAGTCATGATAGAATACATAAAAGGAAGTACTTCTTTATCCAAAGAATGATTAACACATGGAATTCATAAGAACATAAGAGAAGCCATATTGGATCAGGCCAATGGCCCATCCAGTCCAATACTCTGTGTCACACAGTGGCCAAAATACCAAGTGCCATCAGGAGGTCCACAAGTGGAGCCAGGACACTTGAAGCCCTCCCACGGTGCCCCCAAGCACCCAGAATACAGAGCATCACTGCCCCAGACAGAGAGTCTCAATGAAAAGCTGTGGCTAATAGCTAATTCAGTGCTACAGGAGGAGGTAGCAGCTACAAGCATAGACAGCTTCAAGAGGAGATTGAATAAACGTATGGAGCCAAGGTCCATCAGTGGTAATTAGCCACAGGGTACAGATGGAACTCTCTCTGGGACAGTGATGCTCTTTATTCTTGGTGATGGGGGGGCAACAGTGGGAGGACTTCTAGTATTCTGGCCGCACTAGTGGATCTCCTGATGGCACTTGGTGTTTGGTTTTTTGCCACTGTGTGACACAGAGTGTTGGACTGGATGGGCCATTGGCCTGATCCAACAAGGCTTCTCTTATGTTCTTATCATGTATGACACCCTTAACTCCTGAGAGTAAGGATGGGATAATAATGTGTTATATCAGCATGCTATAAAAGTTGCCTTCAAGATTATGGTAGGACCTGAAAACCACTTCTCTGTGAAGTGGGTGGAATTTCAGATACCAGCCTTGAATCTAGTCAAGGTGGATACTCTCTCTCGGCTTGACTTCGCGAATGAAGATTTAAGAAGGGTGCAGTAGTCCACATCTGCTGCAGGCTCGCTGGTGGCTGACAAGACCAATGCGGGACAGGCAGATCCGGCCACAGTGGTTGCAGGGAAAAGTCTGATTTGGGGTTGGTGCTGTAGCAGTGCGATTCTTCCTTAATCTCCTTTTGTCCTCAAGACCAGCTATGCGTGCATTCTCAAAGGAAGAGACAGCCTGGTGGATGGTGTGCCTCCATGCTTTGCGATCTGAGGCTAGGTCAGACCACTGGTGATGGTTGATGCGACAGGTGCCAAGGGATTTCTTCAAGGAGTCCTTGTACCTCTTCTTTGGTGCCCCTCTATTTCGATGGCCAGTGGAAAGTTCGCCATACAGAGCAATCTTGGGAAGGCGGTGATTTTCCATCCTAGAAATATGCCCTGCCCACCGCAGCTGCGTCTTCAACAGCAGTGCCTCGATGCTTGTAACCTCCGCCCTCTTGAGGACTTCAGTGTTGGTCACAAAGTCACTCCAGTGGATGTTGAGGATGGTGCGAAGGCAGCAAGGTGGATACCATTCAAATCTTTAATGGCAAGCATCTAAACCAATATAGCTTGCTACAACTTCATAAAATATTTGGTAGGAAAATGCAACAAATTGCAGTGTTAATCTACTCCATAAATATCAAGATTCAAGTTCAGCACCAGCTGAAAGACCACCAAGATTTTGGGAGGACAGGCTCTGAAGAGTCAGAGCTCCCTTATAGGATATAGATCTTTGACTCTTAAAAGCTTATACTGTGGAAATCTTGTCGGTCTTTCGGGTGCTACTGGAATGTTGCTCTTCCACTGCAGACCAACATGGCTTCCTACCAAGAATGATCTCTCTAAATGCCAGTCATTTCCCAGCCATAATTAACACCATTCAAAACTTCATCAAAAGAACTTTGCATCATTTTTTTAAAGTCATGCATCTTCTGTCCAGATGGAACACTCCTTAAGTTCAGATAGATCACCCCTTCCTTGGCTGGGAGTTCCTCTGGAGAGCCAGTTTGGTGTAATGGTTAAGAATGATGGACTCTAATCTGGAGAACCAGGTTTAATTCCCCACTTCTCCATATGTGGCCAACTGGGTCACAGTTCTCTCAGAGTTCTCTCAGCCCCCCTATCTCACAGAGTGTCTGTTGTGGGGAGAGGAAGGAGATTGTAAGCCACTCTGAGACTCTGAGTGAAGGGTGGGGGATAATGCAGCTCTTGTTCCTGCTGTTGTTGTTGTTCTCCTCCTCCTCTTCCTTCTCCTCTTCCTCCTCCTGCTGGGGCCACCACTAGGAAAGCCCTGTTGTTTACTCCATAAAAAGTAGCAAGCAAGAGGACTTATTGTAAGGAATATTGCTTCCTATCTTTATCTTTTATTTACATTTCTGAACTGTTACCCATCCTGATTCCTTTTGAACCGAAAAGAATGCACAGTTCAAATATGTGAAATAAACCGACCGATTGCTTTCTCCACAGGTATACGAACAGGACGATCTGAGTGAACAAATGGCAAGTTTGGAGGGGCTAATGAAGCAGCTTAACGCTATCACTGGCTCAGCCTTCTGAAAAATCTGGAAGAGAAGAAGAACGGAGCTACTGGGGAACATTGCAGCATACCAGCGTTTCACACGTACCCCCACCCGACATCCGTGCCAACCATAAAGCCGACCGATGCATCATTCCATTCTACACACGGATCTTGCCATCCTGGAAGGACATTGTCCATTCCTATGAATCATACAACAAACCTTAAGTAGAGATGAAAGAGCATCCCACAGAAGTTAGAAGGAAGGTGTCTTCACAGCAGAATGGCAGACAGTGCCTCTTAGTAGCTGATAGTGTTCCGCCCATGGGCTAAGCCCACCAACTCTACTGAAGTTCAGGCCTAAGTCATAACAAGCTCACCCCAAGCACTATTGCTGCCAGTAATCCCTCGCCAGTGTAGGCCAGCAATTCCCCTTCTGTGAGGGACAGGGGACCTAGAAGTTCTGGAAGACTTGCAGCAGCAGGAAATGCCTCATCTTTAAGGTCTAACTGCTTCCACAGAGCACTGCGGTGCCTGAGAAATGGAGTTCCCGATAGCTCTAGTGGCAGTGGCTCCCAACCTGTTTTGGCACCAGGGACTAGTTTCGTGGAAGAAACAGCCCCAGGCTGCCATGGTCAATCCCTGCCCCCCGTGGTGTTTTTTTTTTAACGGGTGGGGAGACTGGGGCTATTTCTGCCGCCTCTCCACTAGATGGCGAGGCGGCAGAAGTCCAATCTGCCTCCCCCTCCCATTTCAAGACTCCCTGCCAATCAGCTGATCGTTGAGGTTCTATAAATGAGGGGTAGGCTAAGGTCGCGGCAGTGCTGCCCCTTCCACTGGCCTGGGACCTGGGTGGATGAAAGAGGCGGTGTGGCCTCACTCTGAGGCTGCCTCCTCTGCAGCCCAGTTGCTAGCAGGCCACGGACCAGCACTGGTCCATGGCCCGTGGTTGGGTACCCCTGCTCTATGGCACAGCATCCAGACCTTACAGAAGATGTGACCACTGCTGCCTGCACTCTTCACCAGTCCTTACTGCCATCACCCCTTCACATGGTTAAGTTTGAAGATCCGGGGAAGTGGTAGGGGAAGGGTGGTGGGAGTGCCAGTCAGGTACCACCGAATTCTCTGCAAGCTCCTGCAAAAAAAGGGATGGGTTTATCTGAAGAGTCCTTCACAAAAGTCTGGGAAGAGCAAGTTAATTCCAGGGCAAGCAGGGGGGGGGGGAGCTGTCCCCATCACTCTTTATGACCAGATTTCCCCAAAAGTTAAATAGGCGTGCCAAAAGACATTGCTTGGGGGGGCTTCCACACATCCCCAATGCATGTCCTAAAGTTTGTTTTAGCCATGCTGATTTTAACGCTTGTATGGCTGAAATTAGTCCGAATCATTTGGGTGCTGCTTCACTCAAGGTTGTGACCTTGTGGAGGAGGGACCCAAGAGGCTCAGACTCGCAGCTGCAATGACGTCCCCAGGATAATACGTAAAAGGGGCCTAAGTTGACATATCGGACTTACTAGAGAGGTTTGTAGGGGGTTTCATGTGTGTGTGTCCGTGCGTATGTGTATGTAGATCCTCTAAGTGCATTTTTGATATCTGTTGCAGGCCACTGTAAAGTCAAGACATACCAGAATTCCTCTTGTTTCTTAATCATTGCAATGCAAAAAGTATTACCACGTAGCACCAAAGGGTCGGAAATACCGTAAACAGCACAAAATAGGGAGAGGAATATTATTGACCATGCTCATTTTTAAAAAATCATTATTTCGAGCACTCATCGTGTTGCACAAATGGTGGGGATGGGCCGTTTTCTGGCAGGATGCAACCATTTTCTGGTAGAATTGATCAAGCATTTGCCAATCCTTCTGTCACTAAATGCCTGGCTATTCAGAGGATGTGCAAAGAAGAAGTGAATTTGCAGTCGTGGCGCACCGCCGGCTTCTATGCACGTCGGAAATTAGAATCTGCTATGGCATCATCGTTTTGTTCTTAAGCTAACACCAGAGGCAATTCCAAATATATGGTCTTTTCTGTATAACGGTACGCTATTTTCAGCTCAGTGGGAAGGGAATCCCACCCCACCCCCCTCTGATCTTTCTTGAACTTCTGACATCCCACAAGGCTGCTGAGTTTCATAAACTTAAAATGCAACCACCAATGGTGATTGATTCATGCAGGTGTGGGATTCTAGCGGGAGTTCCTTTGCATATTAGGCCACGCCCCCCCCACGATGAAGCCAATCCTCCGAGAGCTTACGAGGCTCTCTTTTTGTAAGCTCTAGGAGCACTGGCTACATCAGCGTGTATGTGGCCTAATATGCAAAGGAGCTTCTGCTAGAATTCCACCCCTGGATTCATGTACAGAAGCAGCTGCTGAGTTCAGTCATCAGCAACCCGAATCCTTGTTCTTGAGAAGAGCCGACTTTGGGTGATGATGAAGGCAGCGCCTGTTCTAATGCACAGGCAGTCAACTGGGAGGATGAACCAGCTGCCTAAGCCTAAAGAGCCGCCATGCCAGAAAATATGTATATGCCACAGAGTAATTGAACTGGTTCCACATCGTCAAGTGTGGCATTTAGCCAGCACTGCAGGAGTATTACTCCAAGTGCAAATGTTTACAAGCCAGTTTCTGGATTCTTTTTTCCCCCTCTTTTTTTTAAAAAAGACAGCTTGTCACAGTCTTTGCATTGGCAAAAGACAGTCCCTAAAAACAAGTTGCTCCCATTTCCATCAGGACACTCACTGTGAACCTAAATGATGCCTTCTGAAGTATTTCCAGGATGTTATTTTGTAGCTGGAACTCCTATGCATATTAAGCCACACACCCCTGATGTAGCCAATCCTCCTGGAACTTACAGTAGGCCCTGCACGAAGAGCTCTGTAAGTTCTCAGAGGATTGGCTAAGGAAGAGGGGTGTGGCCCAATATGCAAAGGAGTTCCTGCTACAAAGCAAGCCCTGAGTATTTTCTCCGCCTCCCTATTCCAGCATTCCAGCTTTTGTTGTTGTTGCTGTTGCTGTTACATTATTTATTGACATCCCAAACCGGTGACATGAACAGAATGTCGTGTGCACTTTTCCCTCTTGCTGAACTTCTGGCATTCCGTCTGAGCTTAATCCCTGTTTTCACAGGCAAATCACCAAAAGGGAACTAAATTTGCATATTTATCAGTTCCGTGGCTGCAAAAAAAAAAAAAAAAAAACCCGACCCAATGAGAAGGTTTCGGCTGAGTTATTGCATTCAGCGCTGCCTTTGATTTCAAGCTTGAGTAGGTCATAATTTTTAAATAGAGCAGGGAAAGGAGAGAGGATCTTTACATCCAAATAGCTCTTTTTATTAGGAAGGTAATTATATGTGAATTCCTGAATAAAATATTTGGAGTAAAATGGCGCAGTATCAAAAGTAATAATTCAGAATGCTTTTTTTAAAAAAAAGTATCACACTGAGAAAAATATCACAGGTTGAAGAGAGAACTCAAACGCTTCATTAGAAACGCCGGTGTAGCGGAGAAAGCGTTTCCCAAAATAATGCTCCTTATTCAATTTAGCCCAGAATTTTAATGCAAATGTTTTGTAATAACAAGGAAGTCTAATTTAGTATGGGAGGCTGACTTTTTTTTTAAATGTTCTGACCCATTTACGGCAGGCACCCAACCGCATCTAGTTCCGGATGCTGCGCAAGTCAATGTCTTGTTTCAAGAAAAGCCAGATGGGAAAGATTGCTTTCCCACCTGACGGAGTGCAGAAACTCTCTGAATTTTGAACAGGTTAGCGAGGCTAGTTTCAGTTGTTACTTTCCCAGGAGAACTTTTTATTCTGGATTTTTTCCAACCTTCAGTGTTACAGTTATGCTGAGATTGTTAAATAGGATGAGTTCTTCTTTGGTCTTCAAGGTCTCTGTGCATCTCACAACTGGGTTCAGCACTCGCTTATTCATCCATGTTAACGATACATCTGGAGCAGGGGTCCATCAGTGGCTATTGGCCGCAATGTATTGTTGGAATACTCTCTATCTGGGGCAGTGACGCTCTGTATTCTTGGTGCTTGGAGAGGGGGGGGCTACAGTGGGAGGGCTTCTAGTGCTCTGGCCCCACTGATGGATCTCCTGATGGCATCTGGGGGGTTGGGCCACTGTATGAACACAGTGTTGGATTGGATGGGCCATTGGCCTGATCCAACATGGCTTCTCTTATGTTCATTCATGACCAGAACTTATTCATAGCATCTAAACTTTCTAGAGCTCAAGACATGGAAATTGTACTCCTGCCCCTGCAGGTAGCCTGGATCTGTCTATTTTCACATACTTAGAAGAGCAAAGCCTTCCTGAACAGTTCCGACCACCATGAATGGAATGTCAATGAGAACTTTATGGATGATCTCCCTCACAGATCTCCTTCTGCATTTCTTTGCTTCTCCTCTTCCTTTTATTCTCCTTGTAGTTTTCCTCTGGTCCATCTGATTCTGGTACATCTTCAGATTATCTTAATTTGGTACATACATCAAATGACCCTGGAGGTCACTTCCAACTCTATGATTCTATGGTCTTATTATCGTAGTTTTCCTCTGTTCCATCTTATTCATATGCCAATGGTCCAGCAGGTTCTCTTTGTAACTGTGCTGCACATAAACGGGGAAAGTACCTACTTCAGATAGCCAAGACTATTCTCTGGTCTCTGTCGATAAAGAACAGAGAAAAAAGGTAAAGGTAGTCCCCTGTGCAAGTACCTGTCATTTCTAACTCTGGGATGACGTCGCATCACGGCATTTTCATGGCAGACTTTTTACGGGGTGGTTTGCCGTTGCCTTCCCCAGTCATCAACACTTTCCCCCCCAGCAAGCTGGGTCCTCATTTTACCAACCTCGGAAGGATGGAAGGCTGAGTCAACCTTGAGCCGGCTACCTGAACCCAGCTTCTGCCAGGATCGAACTCAGGTCGTGAGCAGAGCTTGGATTGCAGTACTGCAGCTTTACCACTCTGTGCCACGGGGCTCCTAAGAACACAGTAGCTACTGCTCAAATTCACTAATCAAGTATGAAGCAATCAATGGTCATGATGCATTCCCTCTATCCCCCAAGGCATTCTATACCCAATTGTTATGTGGCACTTCCTGATGGACTCGGAAACATGTCAGGTAGTCAATTGTCACCCAAGTTCATGCAGTTCCATTCCTCATTCCTTATTAGAATGTCTTTTCTACCATGATATCACTTCACAAAATGGACTTTCTTCTAGACGAGGGAGATAGTGAATCCATTCCTATCCATCAATATTAATGCAGGTTCAGGCTGTTAGAAGAATAGACTGGTGAGGTTTCTTGCTCAGTCCTCCAAGACTACAAACACCATAGAGCAAGCTAGATAGTTAGGGCAATATCAGTCCAACCATCCTAAGTCAGACACAACACAGGCATCCTAAACCAGACCCACTCCAGCCATCCTAAACCAGACCCAACACAGGCCCCATTACTTCAGTGGCCCCTACAAAACATGCTGCATTCAGGCCCATCCTTCATCTCTTGCTTGTCCACACATTTATGCACCCCAAGGTTGGGATGGTCTTTCTCACTGATACCTCATTTCCCAACAACTCCATATGATCCTTATCCCTAGATCTCATATTCCCATCAAAAGACTACTGATTCCTTTGCTTTGCCATCAAGACCAATGCTAGCAAGCATTAGGTTTTATCATTCAAACTCTCCATGGCACTGAGAGTTCTTACAATGCATGGCAACCACATATGAACTTTTCCAGTTTGGTGTAGTGGTTAAGTGTGTGGACTCTTATCTGGGAGAACTGGGTTTGATTTCCCCACTCCTCCTCTTAAGCTGCTGGAATGGCCTTGGGTTAACCATAGCTATTGCAGAAGTTGTCCTTGAAAGGGCAGCTGCTGTCAGAGCCCTCACAGCCCCACCCACCTCCCAGGGCGTCTGTTGTGGGGGGAGAAGATATAGGAGATTGTAAGCCGCTCTGAGACTCTGATTCAGAGAGAAGGGCGGGGTATAAATCTGCAGACTTCTTCTTCCATTGCAAGAATCTATCAGTGTTTATGTGTATCAATGACTGGCTCTTCATAGGGTATTGATACTGTGCTGTACAGACAAGTATTCGTTTCACCCTGTGACCGCATTAGTCTATATCAATATGGGTAAATCACACTTGGCACTTGGTCAGTATATTGAATTCTTTATTGATGTGCTTCACCTCTAGACTTTTCAGTGTTGGGACTGAATAGCTACAAACATAACTCTTGCGTATTACTTCTGTCAGCATCCAATACAAAGGGCTTTTTAGAATCCAGTAACTCCTCGGAATCATGTCTTTTGCCACCTTCCTCATCAAGTGAGCCCATCTCTACATGAAATAGAGATGAAATAACTCCGGGTTCTTTTTTTTTATTGTTACCAAGCAATCTCTCTAATATCCTGAGATCGCTACAGTTGTGGTTATTTAATATTTAAATTCCTTCAAGCAGTATGGTTCAATCTTTCAGACAACCAGTATTACTCTTGCAATCAAAACATTCTTGTAGGGCTGGAGCCTGTGCCATCAATGTGGTGTGGCCTGATCAGACTGGCACATATCATTCTAGTTGAAGTAAACATGGTGCACTGGGGATTGGTGCCTTTTCAGCCCCTGCTGGGGAAGAGAATTGTTCAGGTATCCACAAACAGTATTGTTACCCAGCTGTATCTGAACAAGGTCTTGCTAGGTCCCCTTAGTTCCCCAGTAGCTGTCCATGGTGCTGGTAATGAGAAACAATCAGCAGATACTTCTACAGAATAGGGCTATGGACCCTAGGAACTATGAGTATGCCCCCCCCAACAGGTTCTGGATGTCCCTGATTGACTTTTTACACTATGAGCATCATCAAGGGCAGGCGATTGTACCCCAAGGTATGCAGGAGTGTGGGCTCTCAAGGGGATAACAGTTGCTTTTGTATGAATTCCCCCATTCCTCTCATGCCTCAAGTACCTTACAAAACCATGAACAGAACAGAGTATATCTACATAGGACCATGGTGGGACCCATGGCAGCCATGGTTCACAAGGTTTAATCAGTCCTGAAGACGTTTTATAGAACTGTGCATGATATCTGATCTTCTTTTTCAGTGCCAGGAATGGATACAACTATATCTTTTCAGCTCCATGGCATACTAGACCAGTCTTTTGACTTCCTTAGATACTGCCTTATCAAAAGTATTAAAGTCCCCCATTAGATGATTTCATGCTGCCAAGTCATCCAGGTTTTTTGGGGTTTTTTGCACAGACCTCTTTCCACAACCTGCATCTGTTATCTTGCTCTGTTGCAGGCCTCTGGGGGTGCACTGTTCAGTTTCACTATGAGAGACTATCTCTGTCTTCAATTCAGGTTGACATGTCAACAGTCCCTCTATATAGTCCTCAACAGAGGGACATCTTATCTTATCAAGCTGTTCTGGAAGCGAATGCCTAAAACCTTAGCTCTTCTTCTAGTCTGCACCCTCTTCCCGGCTTTAACACTAGATATGGGCAATCCATTTGAACCTATGTCTGTGTGCAGCAATGCCTCCTTTCCTTTAAGACTACATCTTTAGTGGAAATTATCTCGGCATGCAAAGCAAATGAGCTGTCACTTTCCTTTTGCTGATGCACAGGGATAACATAGTACTTTCACCTGACATTACCTTTCTCCCTAAGGTGGTGTCTCAGTTCCATTTGTGACAGGGCATAAAACTCCCCCAACTTCTTTCCAGAACCTCAGGATGACAGACAATGTACTTTATGTGCCCTGAATGCCCGGAGGATCCTAGCTTTCTGTCTTCATCAAAAGACAAAGATTTGAACAGACAATAAAAATCTGTTGAAGTATTATTCTTTCATATAAAAGGCAAAGGTGTTACCGCATCCTGGTTATCTTGCTAGATTGTTTTTATTTTTGTCAGGCAGCAAAGCAGCTTTCTTCTCATCACTTTAAAGAGTGATTCTATCAGAGGAGTGGTTATATCATCAGGTTCCCTTGACACGTTCCCTGACCTGAGCTGTGCAAAACATCTGTGTGGAATTACATGCATCCGTTGAGTAGTATGCTGTTGAAGGGCTGCCACTACATTTTGGTACAGCAATTGTACAGAAACTATTTCATTGATACCTCCTGGTATACCACAGTTATGGGATTATACAGAGACACACAAACCCCGCTCCCCCTTAATAAAAAGAAGAAAGATAGATTGCTTTCCTATAACTGTTGTTCTTCAAATGGTCATCTGTGCAGTCACATAATCCATATATGTCCTCTTACTCATATTAATATTGTGGCTTTACAGAAGGAACTGAGCAAGAAGGCATTCACTCTGCCCCTTGGATGTGATCCAGATGGATAGATTCTGGGTAGCCAAGGGAAAGGGCAGACCACCAGCTTCCTAACTTGACACACAAACCCCCTGCCCCCAGTAAAAAGAAGAAAGATAGATTGCTTTCTTATAACCAATGTTCTTCAAATAGTCTTCTGTGCAGTCACATAACCTGTATATGTCTTCTTACTCATATTAATATCATGACTTTACAGAAGGAACTGAGGAAGAAAGCATTCACTCTGCTCCTTGGATGTGGTCCAGATGGATAGATTCTGTGCAGCTAAGGGAAGGGGCAGATCACCAGTTTTCTAACTAGAGTTTTAGAAAGTTTCGGATACTCTGCAAGGTGTGATAGCACAGTTGACCACAAGGATCACTCATAAGTTTATTTATGAGCAAAGAACACCAACCAAAATGATGTGATAATCTCTTGTGATCAGGGCTTTTTTTGTAGCAGGAACTCCTTTGCATATTAGGCTACATCCTCCTGATGTAGCCAATCTTCCTGGAGCTTACAGTAGGCCCTGTAATGAGCCCTGTCAGCTTTTGGAGGATTGGATACATCAGAAGGGGGGGGTAGTCTAATATGCAAAGGAGTTCCTGCTACAAAAAAAAAAGCCCTGCTTGTGATTAAGCATACCTTGCCTCACAGTGGTATGTAGGAATGCACTGAAGTCCCGTGGCAGCAAAAATGGCATACAGACATGGCTGCAAATGGCAGGGAAGCTGAGAAGGTTCAGAAACGAACTTCTCCAGCTTAGCAACCACAAGCTTATTACAAGCTCTGGCCAGCTTCCTCTGAGTTCAGGCCTAGATTGTGGTGATCTTGAACTAGCACAAGCCCTCCCCTGAACTTATTAGGCAGCTCTGATAGAAAGACTTTACTCTGGTGCCAATACTAGACCTTCCATGCTATCACAATAGCATTCCAGACACAGGGATCTAGGAAAGAAGCAGTTCCTGTACATTCTGCATCAGGAGGCATGGCAAACACATGTTCAGTGGATACAAGGATCTTGAATTGCAAGTAATCCAAGGATCAATAGTTCCCCAGGGTTCCTCATGACCTTTCTGGGATGTCAGTATCTATGGAACCATATAGCATCTTGCACATGGGATCTGCTGTACTGAGACCTCCCTATGGAGAAGCCTCATTGCTGCCAGGTCTGTTTTGAGGAAGGGTAAGGAGATGGTGGTTGGGTTTGTCACATCTAGCTCCCACTTACGCCTGCTGACACCAAGTATTTTTATGAAGACTCGGTGCCCACCAGGAGTTTTTAAGAAGGGGGCAGCTAGAGCTTTTGTCCACCAAGGCTTCTGATGAACTATTGGAGATTTGATTGGCTGTGTGGATTTTTTTAAACGTTGCTTTGGTAGCTGCCAGCACAGCACAAGGACCTGTGTTACTGAAGTTAAAGTTTGGCAATCAGTTTGTGGCTGGCTTCGCCTCCTGCAGCAACCATTTTGTTGCAGCCATTTTGTTGCTGCGTCCACCATACCATGTCAGAATTCCACATGTGTCCACATGCTCAAAAAAGGTTGGGGACCACTATCTTCAGATTATAACCCTCACTCAGTGCCTCTAATACATGTTCCCTTCTCTCTCGGAAGAGGATCAGAAGTGCTGGTAGTTACTGGAACTGGATTGTTGCCAATGTAATTAGTTATAGAATATCTCATCTTACTGAGCTTTCCTATTCTTATTGATCTTCCATATTCCACACTCTTCAGAATGTTTAAATATATGCTTCAGCCTGAAAATTGCTTAGTGTTACTTCTACCGTCTTGCATACAGTGCTTCAGTAAATGCATCTCCATGAAAAGTTACTGTCTTATATTCAGTTTGTCATCTTTTGCACACTCTCCCAACCACCATTAAGTGTCCTGCTGCAAATGTTCCATCAAAACAAGATGAGGTCCATTGGCAAAGCCAAACCTCATGTTGCTCTGTTGGGTCTGGGAATAACTTTGGATGCGACTTGGGTATTTAAGGCACACGTCGGAAAGGGAACAGAAACCCGCAGGTCAAGTGTCTGACATCTAGAATTCCGGAATTAGTTTGCACTGGTTTGGATCATCTTGTTGATCTCCTGTGTGTGGTCATCAAGATGAATGTTTCAGACATGCCTTTGCTGGGACGTTACTAATTCATATTTTTGACACTCTCCCTTCCCCTTCTTTATGTATGTTATAAAATGATGCAGGTAAGGTAGACTAAATATTTGAAATGGCTCTTAAGTAACCACATCCCTGTTAGCCAATTGTCTTGTTCTGTTTCAGACAGAATTATGTACTCTGAGATCGTGTATCTTTCCTGTTATCAGAGCTCTTTTTTGTAGCAGGAGCTCCTCTGCATATTAGGCCACACACACACCGATGTAGCCAATCCTCCAAGAGCTTACAGGGCTCTTAGTGCAGGGCCTACTTTAAGCTCCAGGAGGATTGGCTACATCAGGGGGCGTGGCCTAATATGCAGAGGAGCTCCTGCCAGAAAAAGAGCCCTGTTATAATGTCAGCAGACATTTTACAAAGGTTGAATCATTCCTTGTCCCCTCCCATGTGTTGATATCGGTAACAACAACACCGTATAAATACACTGTCAAGTTGCCCATGACAATGTTATCTCAGTTGTATGCTGTATATGTCTTTTGATAAAGATGGAGGATGCGAAGCTGGTAGACGGAAGGAACAATACTGTTTTTATTATTGTAAAATAGACCTGGCAATTCCTACCTTTGTGAATTGTCATCCTGTTTGGGGGAGGGGAGGGCGGGGAGGGGGTCCTTTTTATAAGTAATATTTAATTTATTATTTAGAGTGGTTTCTTTGGGATAATTTATGATTGGAAAACAAAAAAGGGTTATCTGGTTGGAGACCTAGAGCAGGATGCTAAAGTTGTGGTGTTATCTCGTGTTTCTATTATTTGGCCTTTGGAGCCGCAATGCATCCCCCTGATTTGGAGGTCAGTCATTGGCGAAGTCCTCGGTGGAGTAAGAAATAGGCCTTCCTTGACAATATTGTCAGTGGAAACTGTCCATTTCAGTAAAGCTTCATTAAAATGAAGTTTAGGTTTTCAATGAAATCATCCTGGGAAACATCTTTGGGCACAATCCAGCTGAAGTGAACACTGTTTCAGTGGGAGAGGTTGACCCATGTGTCATCTCCCATGGAAACCAATGCAGCTTCAAAATGCTATGATCGGTTGCCATTTTGTTTTGCTTGAGTCCTGCAGTAAGGGTAGCCTCCCTCTAGGGGGAGCCCCCCTCCCCAAGGTACTTAGATCGCTCATTTAACACACAAAGTGACTAGCCAGAAACTTAGGAAGTCAGTTGGAATTCATTCACCCCACTTCTGCATGAAGAACTGGATTAGCAAATGAGTGTTGCAGGCATATCTCCCCTAGTTTGTAAAGACTTAGCCAGGAGTGCGATTAAATTCAGAAAGTGCTGGTTGTAGTTCAAGGAGAACACCATTAGGCCCTGTAGTCTTGATGCCTTTTGACCCTGAGCAAACTGAAGATCTTTTGATTGGGGCTGCGTACCTATCCCCGGTTTATGTATATGTCTTTTCAAGAGCCATTCGTACCTCTTGTTAGAACATACCTGCTCTCAGCCATCTGTTGTAAAGGTTCATTGTTACAGAAGGCTCTGAAAAGCTCATGTGCTGACCAACTCACTTCTGAATTGAAAATATAGTCACCACATTGTCGGATCTAACCACTTGAGCAAAACATTGGTGATGTCTCCAATGGAGCTTTGTTTTCAAAAACTAACTTTTCACCCATGTGATGGTGGACAGAACCTAAAAGCATGAGCCATGATGCTCCCCAAGAGATGTGCTCTTCCGTGTCAGTATCTTTAACAGAAGCAAAAAGTGTGTGCTTAAAAGACTAGTTCTTGGCACACTTAAAGGACAGTAAGTCCAACTGAAGTCACTGGAATTTAATCTTGATTAAACAAGGTAAGCCTCCCAGCACCCCCATTCCAATCCAACACAAGATACTTAAAGGTACTTAATTAGGCTAGCTATGGCCCATAATTTCAGTGGCAGAGATATGAAAGGAAAGATCCAATCACTGCATTGCTATTATTATATTTATCATGTTCCTTCTTCCATAGAGCTCAAGCTGGTATCCATGAGATATTCTCCTTTTCATCTTCCTAAGGATCTTATGGAGGGAAGGAAGGCTGCATGGTATAGCCTGATCACATCAGATATCAGAAACTAAACAGAGTTGGTACCTGGGTGGGAGCCCATCAAGCAAAACTCTTCAGAGAAAGCAATGGCAAACCATTTCGTCTTCTCATTTATCTTGAAAGCCCCTTGTTGAGGTCGCCATAAGTTGGTTGCCTCTTGACAGCACATATGTATGTACCTAAGGACCTTATGATGTGAGTTAGGCTATGAGAGGATGACCAACCCAGAGGCACCCAGACATGGCTCAGCAGGAACAGGTAGCCAGGTTTCTTCAGCCCACACCCCATGCTCTGCACAACACATGGCTGTCTTTTGCTTATGAAGCATACCTTGACATGTAGGCATGGGAAAGCCATGTAGTGTTCTGGTCATGCTTCCATTATCTACTTGACAGTTAGGTGCTGGCTCAGTTAAGCATCGTTAGCATTTCAAAGCAGTCTTTGAAAATACTGCGAGTTCCAACTCAGCACTTAATTCTCATCCTTTTCAGTAGGGCTTAAGCACTTCCATATATTTCTGGATCGTGCTTATGGAGAATTCAAGAGAAAGAGAAGATTCAGATCCAGAAACTCTTCTCGTAGCAAAAAATTCAGCTACTTCCTATAGCTCCATGTCACCATCTCTGTGTCCTTCCAAGCATTGCTGCCCCACTCTGTTTTCCCAGGCCCAAATATGAGAACGTCAGCTCAAAGAGGTTCTGAGCTTTTTTGGCATGTTACCTGGTAGAAGAACTGAGTTTGCAGCCAAGGGACTGCTTAACAAGAACTGGGGCTCTGGAATCTCCATGGTCATACACGTTACAATGCCCATCTTTATCTCATTCTCCCATTATATTTGTAGGCAAACACTTGTGTGAATCAGTCTCTAGACACTGGAGTGCAATTGGGCACTCTATGTCGCCATTGCAAACCTTTGAACGTGCGTGTTTTTGTTCAATGGGCGTAAATTGATTCCAGTTTATGGATTGTTCTTTTTCCATCTCAGCATATGACTTGTGTTGTTGCACAGTTTGGGAGATGGTTTTAGAACTGATTCGGAACCTCGGATTGCAACAGGAAAGGATTCTGAGACTTGTTTCTGAGATTCTCAATATCGTCCACAATACCCAGCGATCTGTCTTAATCAGACCCATTTGATTTGCACTGCATAAAATTAATCGGCAGGGCTGGGATGTTCTGAACCTCTGGGTACAACCCAATAGGAAACTCACCTGTCTAACCCACAATAAAGGAGCTATATAGCGCTTTGTACAGCTTTCCTTTTCAGCTGGGTGTGCACAGAGGAACTTGAGGATGAATTGAAGCCATTCATGCAAAATTCCTAGTGACTACCCAGTACACTAAGTCTTGCTCCATTGCTTTCCAATGGCATGCAGTAAACAGAGGGGGGAGAATTGGGTGGATTGTGCCCTTGTGTACATTGCAGGATTCAGCCCATGATGTATTCCTCTGTTATTAAACATAAGTCATTGTTTTCCCCAAAAAACCTTTGGAAGAAAATCCATACAAATCATTAGCCTATGGGGGAATGCATTATCAAGCAGGAGTAACACCACAGCTTTAATGAGCCTTAGGGGGAGAGAAAACAAGAATCTTGTTGCTACAAAAAAGCCTAAAATTAGGCATTTTTGTGCCTACGAAGGTTTTCTTTGAATTGTTGGACTCTAGCATTGTTAACCAAATTAGACTAGTGATTGCAATATTTAAGTGTAAATCTTGTTCTACGAGGAAGAGAACTTGCTTAGGGTTTGGAAATAAATGACTGTTTCTACACACAATCTTGTATTCTGCTACATGATGGGGAGGGAAGGGGGTTTTGTAATGTACTGTAGAACAGTCTCATATTCATTTTTTTATAGAAATGGTATTCCAATGGTGCATTTTTTTGTTTAATAAATAAAGTTTTGATACAAAATCTCTCTGTGTCGCGCTCTGATTGTGGCATCAAATGTCAACGTGATGTCCATGTGGAGAGGGGCTGCGGCTTCTGGAAGTGCTCAGAATATTTATTTATTTATTTATTTATTTATTTATTTATTTATTTATTTATTTATTTATTTTGGTCAATTTATATTCCACCCTTTCCCATACTGGCATTAAAATTCTGAGCTATTGTATAAATGAGTGTGCTCTGGGGTCATCCTTCCTGAGCAAAGACAAAAATGTGTGAGCCGGAGGCTACAAATCTGTGAGCCAGCTCACGCTAACTCAGCTTAGAGGGAACACTGATCCCCACCTACCTCACAGGGTGTCTGTTGTGGGGGAGGAAGATAAAGCAGTTTGTGATCCGCTCTGAGATTCAGAGTGGAGGGTGGGATACAAATCCAATATCTCCTCCTCCTCCTCCTTTGCCTGCTAGGAATGTTGTCGGATCTCTTCCTTGGTTTGCAATGGCAGGCATTTAATACCTCTTTGCTTTGTATTCTGGGTCCCCCACCCCAACCCCATGCCAGGGCAATATTTTATTTCTTGACTTTCCCAGGATGCTTTTGCAGCAGCCGAGCTCTTTAACTTCAGAAAGAGACAACAACCGCAGGAAGCTTCAGCGGATGCCTCTTTGGTTCTGGCAGCTGAGAGTTTGATCTCCCTTCCATCCATCTGGCATGTCGCTCGAGCTCTCATTATGATTTACCTTTCCTCTTTTTCCTCTTTCTGAAAATGCATTTATAAGTCTGGCTGGAAAAAGAAAAGAGAACGTAATTATAATGTTAAGCGTTACGTGCAAATCCAATGTTCCTTTCTCCCATAGACAGAATTTGCTTTGATAGGGAGGCTTAAATGAGTGACTGCGTTTGATGGTTTTTTTCCTGATCTTGGGAGGAGAGGCCAACATTTCTTGCAGGACAAATAAGTCAACCTTCCAGTCAAGTTAAGTGTGCTGTTGAATCAGGACTGATGCATGGCAACCCCATGAATTCCCACCTCCTGGAGTTTTCAAGGCAAGAGATGAACAGAGGTTGTTTTTGCCATTGCCTTATTACGCATAGCAACCCCAGTTTCTTTGGATTTATTGGATTTATATCCCGCCCTATACTCTGAGTCTCAGAATCTCAGAGTGGTCACAATCTCCTTTACCTTCCCTCTCCAGAGAGAGAGCCAGTTTGGTATAGTGGTTAAGTGTGCGGACTCTTATCTGGGAGAACCGGGTTTGATTCCCCACTCCTCCACTTGCACCTGCTGCAATGACCTTGGGTCAACCATAGCTTTCGTAGGAGTTGTCCTTGAAAGGGCAGCTGCTGTAAGAGCTCTCTCAGCCCCACATACCTCACAGGGTGTCTATTGTGTGTGGGGGGGGGGAGGTAAAAGAGATTGTGACTGCTCTGAGACTCTGAGATTCAGAGTATAGGGCGGGATATAAATCCAATATCTTCTTCTGTTGGTGGACTCCCATCCAAGTATTGAACATGGGCAACCCTGCTCAGCTTCTGTGCTCTGAGAAATCAGGCTACACAAAGCTAATAGGACTATTGACACTTTTGTGTGGGTGGACTGAATTCTTGCCTTCTATTGTATACCTAGAATACCTATAGCTTTAATATCCATGCATTCCTCTTTCACTGCCAACACGATCCGATGTGAGCTGGCAATGGGAAAAAGAGCCAGTGTGTCTTGGGTCAGCCTGAGACAAGCAATGGTGAGACAAGCAATGCTGGGGGACTCCTCAGGCACAGAGAAGATACTGGATTTATATACCACCCTATACTCTGAATCTTTGAGTCTCAGGGCAGTCACAATCTCCTTTACCTTCCCCCCCCCAAAAAAAAGACACCCTGTGAGGTAGGTGGGGCTGAGAGATCTCTTACAGTGGCTGCCTGTTCAAGGACAACTCCTGGGATAGCTATGACTGATCCAAGGCCATTCCAGCAGGTGCAAGTGGAGGAGTGGGGAATCAAACCCGATTCTCCCAGGTAAGAGTCCACACACTTAACCACTACACCAAACTGACTTCATGTAGTCAGCCCTGAACTAACAGCAGAAGAGATGCAGGCTAATCAAGGCTCACAGCCAGCAGCTGATCCAGAGCCACCAACACCTAGCCCTGATGCAGCAGGTGAGACTCAGATAAATGAGATCAGTCCACCAGCCTCTCCTCCACCCTTTGAGCACTGGAGACAGAAGCTTGGAAGGGAACTGCAAGCAAGGAGACAGACTGCATGCCTCCTGGCCTTTCCCCAGTTGCTTGCTGATGACAACCTGGATTAGTTCCAGCAGCAGTCCCAAACAGCTGGTTGTTAACATGGGTTTGTTAGGAAGTGCCTATAAAACCCAGTGGTGGGAACCAGCATGCTGAGGAAGCAGAAAGTCACTAACCTCTTGACTCAGTGACCACAGCTCTGAACTCTGCTCCTGTGACTCTTGGACTCTGGGCCAGCTCTGCCACTAGGCAAACTAGGCAATTGCCTAGGGCTGCAGACTTCTGGTGGCACCAAATGGTGGCTCCCCATGTGACCCAGTGATGTTATCAGAGGTTAGCCTTGCCTAGGGTGCCAGACAGTCCAGGGCCAGCCCTGCTTGGACTGGTTCTTGATTCCGACATTTTTCTTGCTGTGTTTGTGAAAGACCTTGGACTGTTGGACCTTGCCTGTATAATGCTTTGAACTGGACTCTGCTGTCTTGGTAACCAACCTTTAGACTGAGCTTTGGGATTTGGCTTGGACTAACCCTAGATGCTGACACAGTGGTCAGCTGCAGCCATGAAATCCCAGCAGCCAAACTTCCCAGTGGACCAGATTGAGTGATGGTAGTTAACATCAAGAGTCAGAGGAGTGTAGGGTGAGGAGTGGTGTGAGTGAAAATAGAAGCAATGGGGCACGGGGGACATCTCTTGTCTCTGCCCCAAGCATAAGCTGCGCTGGACCCTAAAACAAGTGATACTACTGCAGAGCTGAAAGTCATGAATTATGGGGAAAGCGGGGGAGCTGACCACTGAAACCCATCCCCTTCATTTGAGAAGGGGCTGTGACTCACTACTAGAACGTCTGCTTGGCATGCAGAAGGTCCCAAATTCAATCCCCAGCATCTCCAGCTAAAAGGATCATGTGATGTGGGTGACCTCTGCCTGAAACCCTGGAGAACCTCCGACAATCTGAGTAGGCAGTACTGACCTTGATGGACCAAGGGTCTGAATCAGTAAAAGGGACCACAGCTCAGTTGTAGGGCAGGCAAAAGTCCCTAGGTTCAATCCCCAGCATCTCCATGGCCACTCTGAGTAGACAACGCTGAGCTTGATAAATCAAGAGCCCAATTCAGTAGAAGGCAGGATTATGTGCATGCAGTAAGATATCAATAGGAAGGGGGCATAGCTTAGAGAGCTTTGCATGCAGAAGGTCCCAAGTTCAATCCCCAGCATCTCCAGTTAAAAATGGCCAGGCAGTGATAGCAAAGGCTTCTAACTGAGATCCTGGAGAGCCACTTGTAGTGCCAGGGGTAAGTTTTAACATGACAAGTTTCACAGGATCCCTTCCCTTCTGTTGCAAGCCACAGGGTGGAGCCACCAGCTGCAGGGTATCAGTCCCTGAGGGACAATTAGAGGCTGGTGGGTTAGAAAAGGAGAGTTTTCTCTTAGTTTGAGCCTTCTGACAACTTGCTGAGGCAAGGAGTGGTAGTGACCTGAGGAGTCAACCAGAATACTTTGGAACCCTGGTGGACGTGGCCAGACCATCCCAGGAGGGAGTGCCTGAGGAACTCTGGAACTTTCTGCAATCGACCTGAGGGTTGAGGTACTAGTTAGCTTTAAGTTTTGTTATTTTTATTACATTGCGTTGGGGGATGACCTGTACTGTTAAAATAAAATTTTGTTTAATCCTTTTTTGTGTGTCAGTGGCTTGCAAGGTACCAGTGCCTATCGGCCCTACTTCAGAGAAGGTAAATGCCATAACCTGCTTTTGGTTAGCAGGAGACAATTGAGCCCTTGGGGGAGAACTAGGGTAAAATAAACCAGTCTGGTGGCAACTACCTGGGTGAAGGTGGAGGAGCTGGGTCTTCCCCCTGTTATTAGACGTGTCCTGGCAGGGCTCTTTTTCTAGCAGGAGCGCCTCTGCATATTAGACCATGCCCCCCTGATGTAGCCAATCCTAGAGCTTACAGTAGGCCCTGTACTAAGAGCACTGTAAGCTCTTGGAGGATTGGCTACATCAGGGGGCATGGCCTAATATGCAGAGGAGCTCCTGCTAGAAAAAAACTTTGCCAGGCTGAGAGTAAGTCTAGGCTATCCTCCTCACAGGGAGCTGGGAGGTGGCTAGAGGGGCCTTTGGGCACCACACCACTGCCAGTCAAAGCAGACAATATTAACCTTAATAGAGCAAAGCTGTGACTTGGTATAAAAGGCAGGGCATTTTCGCACTGACCTTAATCGGCAGCGACGTCCCTCTTCACCGCGCAGGATCTGCACAGATTTCGCACCAATTGCTGCGGAGCACCCGGAAAAGCTGCAAAGTCCCGCGGCTTTTGCAGCGCAAATGGAAACTGGGTTTTGGCGGTTTCCATTTGCACCGCAAAAGCCGCAGGACTTTGCGGCTCTTCCGGGTGCTCCACAGCAATTGGTGTGAAATCCGCGCAGATCCTGCGCGGTGAAGAGGGATGTCGCTGCCGATTAAGGTCAGTGCGAGAACGCCCGCAGTTTTGCATGTTCAGAGTATTTACCTGCAGTTTATTTCTCCATCATTGTCTACAGCTCAGAAAAGAACCTAATGATGACCACTTCCCACCATCTACATATAGCCAATGCATTTGTGATGCTTCACAGAGTCAGTTTGTAAGGTGACTTGTTTTTGTCCATCCATGGAATCATAGAATCTTGGAGCTGGAAGGGACCTCCAGGGTCAACTCGTCTAGATCGTTTCTCATAGACCAGGGGTGGGGAACAGTGGCTCTCCAGATGCTTTTTTTGCCTACAACTCCCATCAGCCCCAGCTAGCATGACCAATGGCTGGGGTTGATGGGAGTTGTAGGCAAAAAACATCTGGATAGCCACTGTTTACCACCCCGTCATAGACAATCATGACTTGTGGTCCTCCAAACCACGCACAAGCCATCAGCTTCTTATGGTGACTCATAAGAGGCTCCATAAACTCTCCTGTTTTGCTGCCTGCCTGAGTTGCATCAGTACAGCTGTCCTGATAATACTTCCCATAATATTGCTTGGAAATAGTTTCCAAAAGCAGCCATGTCAGTCTGCAGTAGAACAACTAGATTCAAGAAGGGTAGTCATGTTAGTCTGTTTGTAGCAGTAGCAGTGACTTATGAAAGTTGCCACAAATTTTGTTAGTCTTTAAGGAGTTACTGGAGTCTTGTTCTTTTCTACAACTAGGTTCAAGTCCAGTGTGGTGGAGTGGTTAAGTGCAGGGGACTCTAAACTGGAGAACTGGGATTGATTTCCCCAGGGCTCTTTTTGTAACAGGAAGTCCTTTGCATATTAGGCCACACACCCCTGATATAGCCAATCCTCCAAGAGCTTACAGAGCTCATATTAAAGGGTCTACTGTAAGCTCTTGGAGGATTGGCTACATCAAGGGTGTGTGGCCTAATATGCAAAGGAGTTCCTGCTACAGGAAAAGCCCTGCTTCTAGCTGTAATATTCCATGCTGTAACAGACACTGCAGACGTGCTACTAACCAAATTCTTATCTGGGACTCTTATTGGGAGAACTGGGTTTGATTCCCCACTCCTCCACTTGCACCTGCTATGAACATATGAAGCTGCCTTATACTGAATCAGACCTTTGGTCCATCAAAGTCAATATTGTCTTCTCAGACTGGCAGCAGCTCTCCAGGGTCTCAAGCTGAGGTTTTTCACACCTATTTGTCCAAACCCTTTTTTGGAGATGCCAGGGATTGAACCTGGGACCTTCTGTTTCCCAAGCAGATGCTCTACCACTGAGCCATCGTCCCTCCCCATGCCTGCTAGCATGGCCTTGGGTTAGCGGGAGCTCTGGCAGAGGTTGTCCTTGAAAGGGCAGCTGCTGTGAGAGCCCTCTCCAGCCCCACCCACCTCACACGGTGTCTGTTGTGGGGGAGGAAGGTAAAGGAGATTGTGAGCCACATTGAGACTCTTCGGAGTGGAGGGCGGGATATAAATCCAATATCTTCTTCTTCAAATTGACTCTATAGAACATATCCTTTTGGCTTGAGAGCTAAATTGATTCCCTCCCTTCATTTAAGAGGGAAGCTAAGAGATGAAGATAAACAAGTGACTTTGTATGTGGCTAAAGTTTGGGCAGCTGTCGTCAAATCATGCTGTTAATTCAGGGAACGAATTCCAGGCTCCCCTTGCATTGTGTGTTGCGTGGTGGCTTGCTGTTATGTCCTTGTTGCAAAAACAGTAATTAAGAAGAAGATTTTCCTGGTCAACCTGTGTCTTAAGTCATTTCAGATTGATCAAAGATGATGCACAAAAGCCACCCCGTAGGATCGGAGACCTTTCTTGCTGGGAAAAGCTTCACTTGCAAAGTATAGGTGTAGGAACAGAGCTTACAAAAAAAAATAGCAAATTTAACCACTGGGGTTTTTTTTTCCTGGATGGAACATGATTATTTAGAATCATCACAGCTTGTTTTGTTGGCGTGACACTTCCTTTGATTCCCCAAATCAGCCTGTGACATGAGCACAGAGAGCCTATTTATGCAGGAGGAACAGGCAAAGTTCAGATGCATGAGCACACACCCTTGTTGCAAATTGGGCTGTTTGTGAGGATAATACTCCGACATCGCAGGGCGAGGTAGCAAAAGGGGCATGCTGTCTGGAAGAGCATCAAATAAGAAATAGGCCTTGCTTGGGAAATGAGTGGCTCTGCTTTATCTTTGATGCTCGGATCTATAACATCCTTGGCGTGGATTCTGTTAAAGAGGATTGTGGAGTTAAAAAAAAATAATAATCCTCATTTCAGTCTTCCTGTCTCTTTATATAAATTGATCCCATGATCTTTTATCACCATGCTGATTTCTGTTTCCTGGGTCCTATCTTTCCCATAAAATGTCCACTTTCCCCTATCATTATTTGTGTATTAATGAGTCAGCCTTTACCTATGTGATGTTTTATGTTGCCCTTTCTCCAGGGAATGGATAGTAGTGTATTTGGTTCCCCCATGCCAGATGTGGCCACACTTGCTTAACACAAGAGCGACATAAAATAAATGTCAAATGTTTGAGAGCTGCTAGACATGAACATCAAATGCTTGAGAGCAGCAAGGAAGGAAAAGGAAGACGACTGCTGATTTATACCCCGCCCTTCTCTCTGAATCAGAGATTCAGAGAGGCTTATAATCTATATCTCCCCCCACAACAGACACCCTGTGAGGTAGATGGGGCTAAGAGAGCTCTTGCAGCAGCTGCTCTTTCAAGGACAACTCTTGCCAGAGCTATGGCTGACCCAAGGCCATTCCAGGAGCTGCAAGTGGAGAACTGGAGAATCAAACCCGGTTCTCCCAGATAAGAGTCGGCACACTTAACCACTACACTCAGCGGGCTCTCTCTCTCTCAAAAAAGGAAATTTAACCACTTGATTCCCCAAATCAGTCTGTGACATGAGCTCAGAGAGCCTATTTGGAAGGAAGGAAGGAAGGAAGGAAGGAAGGAAGGAAGGAAGGAAGGAAGGAAGGAAGGAAGGAAGGAAGGAAGGAAGGAAGGAAGGAAGGGAAGGAAGGAAGGAAGGAAGGAAATGGAGGGAGAGGTGGAAATAAAGTAACTTTAAATTCATTCTCCAAGCTTCCAGTTGGCTTGGCTTGGCTTGGAAAAGTGATTTAAAGAGACAAATGCCTTCTCCAAGCCGGCCAATGTGGCAGTGAGGGCTTTGAGACCCACACAATATGTGTGAAAAAGCCACAGTTTGGCCAACCTTGCCTCATGCCTTTTATTTCCACAACAACCGGCCCCAGGCCACCCAGCAGTCTGGGAGTTTGAAACTGGGTCCGGTCAATTCCAGTTCAACTTTCCAACCATTACATTAGACTGACCATATGTTATAATATACTATCTATATATCTAATTTCCAAGTTTGACCCCTATCTGCAGCTATCTAAACCCACAAGTAGGGGACACATTTGCCCTACACAGATGTTTCAGCAAACTTGGGGTACCTGCTGGGTTTGCAGAAAAATCAAACTTAAAAAAAAAAAAAACGTGGGGTGGGGTTTAAGCTCTCCCCTGAAAAAAACTGGGTCATTGATAAAGGGGAGAAAAACCTTGGCAGGTTTGTTGGTGATGAGGCGGGAGAGGTGGGGATGGGGGGAGAACCTTTGGCAGACTGAACCCACTACTGATGGGGAGGCAAGACTTGTGGTGACCCCAAGAAGGGTAGCTACAATTGAGGTAATTAGGATAGGAATTACCTCCCCTGCTAGCAATGTTCCCTCTAAGCTGCATAGTCTTGTGAGCAAATATTCTACTTTATGAGCTACTGGCGTTCAAGTTGTGAGCTACTGCATAAATTAGTGTGCTCTGGGGTCGTCGTTCCTGAGCTGGAGACCAAAAATATGTGAGCTAGCTCACACTAATTCAGCTTGGAGGGTACACCGCCTGCAAGTATCATGGGACCAATGTTCCCTCTAAGCTGTGGAGTCTTGTGAGTAAAAATTCTACTTTGTGAGCCACTGGCATTAAAGTTGTGAGCTACGGCATCAATTAGTTTGCTCTGGGGCCATTTTTCCTGAGTTGAGACAAATGTGTGAGCTGGAGGCTAAAAAATTGTGAGCTAGCTCACACTAACTCAGCTTAGAGGCAGGGATGGAATTCTAGCAGGAGCTCCTTTGCATATTAGACCACACACCCCTGATGTAGCCAATCCTCCAAGAGCTTACAAAAAAGAGCCTTATAAGCTCTTGGAGGATTGGCTACATCAGGGGTGTGTGGCCTAATATGCAAAGGAGCTCCTGCTAGAATTCCACCCTTGCTTAGATGGAACACTGCACATGACCTTATTTACCTGGAGTTGTGCCAGGTGAGTCACTGAAAGAAGGGGGGCTTGGAAGATCACCTGGAGCTGCTCCAGGTGAGCTGCTGAGAAAGGCATGGAGGAGGGGACTCTGCTGACTTGCCCAGAGCTGCCGGGAAGGGGAGACTGCTGCCTCACCCGGACAAGCCATTGTCTTGCATAAACGAGGACAAATTAATGACTTCCTCAACTCAGTTATAGCCAGGGGTGGAATTCTAGCAGGAGCTCCTTTGCATATTAGTCCATACACCCCTGATGTAGCCAATCCTCCAACAGTTTACAAAAAAGAGCCTTATGAGCTCCTGGAGGATTGGCTACATCAGGGGTATGTGGCCTAATATGCAAAGGAGCTCCTGCTAGAATTCCACTCCTGGTTATAGTAGTTACAATGATGCAAAACATGAGATTAAAAAATCAGGAGCTCTAGCTCTACACTGGCAGAGTCTTTCCTGAGAAGTTCTCAAGAATCTACCAGAAAGGACTAGTTCTGGTGGAAAGCGCCATCAAGTTGCAGCTAATGTATGGCAATCACATAGGGTTTTCATGGTGAGAGACAAAAAAGAGGTGGTTTGCCATTGCCTAACTCTGCGTAGCCACCCTGGACTCCTTGGTGGTCTCCCATCCAAGTACAAACTAGGACCAACCCTACTTAGCTTCTAAGATACGAGATCAGGGTAGCCTGGGTCCTTCAAGGCAACATAGGTCAGACCATGAAAGACTCCTGAAAGGAAAAATATTAAATCTTGCAAACAAAAAAGCTGAGGTGCAAGAAATTCCAAGCTAACCAAGCTGGTGCCCAAGAAGGTCCGTCCTTCACAAAGGCTGGTTCTGATCTCCTGTGAGATGATCAAAAGTTGAAGACGATCTTTGAAATATGACTGAGGTGCAGTCTTGAGGTAAACTTACCAAGCGCCGGACTTTTTCTATCCGTGCTATTGGAGTCCTTGAGAAAATTCCATTTGGGGTTGTCAGAAGGGATTAATAGACGTCTATTCCATTATATTACATTTAAGCATAGAGAAATACGACTGTAGGGTAAACCAATCCATGATGAATGGTACATGCGTTGAGGTTTTCATTTTGAATGGAAAATGGTGGGACTCTAATAAATTTATCATGGTTCAGTATATTATCGGGCAAGTGGGAATATTTTACTCAGTACACAACAAAGATTCCGTCCTCCCTCAGGCCTCATAAATTAAAACCCCCTTTGAATTTCTCAGGTAACAAAACGTTAGACCTCATCATAAATCAGCAGGGACTTTTGTAAAGGAGCAAGGGAAAAAAAATTGGCTACAAGGTGTTTTTTTGCTCTGGAAAGTCAACCTGACGGTTTAAGAAATGCGCTTCACTCGGCCGACCTTTGTTTTTAATATTTCTGCCAGCATTGATTTATTTAAATGGATTCCAGAAATATAAGCCCACAGTTTTATCACAGCTTTTGAGGTTGTGTGAGTCCACTAAGGTTGATGTGCTGACTGTCTTCCTCATGACAGGACGGCCAAGGATACAGGAGCGAAAGTCTAAGATTGTAGTCATGCCAACTAGAGTTACTCAACCTCCAGGTGGCACTTGGAGCTCTCCTGCTATTACAATTCATCTCCAGATGGCCAAGATCAGTTCCCCTAGAGAAGATGGCTTCTTTGGAAGATGGGTGAAGAAGAAGGAGGAGGAGATTGGATTTATACCCCACCCTTCACTTCCCAAAGGAGTTTCAGAGTGGCTCACAATCTCCTTCCCTTCCTCTCCCCACAACAGACACCCTATGAGATAGGTGGAGCTGAGAGACCTCTGACAGAAACTGCTCTCAAGCAGAACAACTCTGAGAGTTATGACTGACCCAAGATCCTTCCAGCAGCTGCATGTGGATTAGGGAATCTAACCCAGTTCTCCACTGGGACTTTTTGAAAAAAAAATTCCACTAGGGGAAAAGACAGGTGCCAGCACTATGCCTGTCTTTTTCCTAATCAGGACTTTTTAAATCAGGAAAACAGTGTGTGGAGAAGTGTTAAATGCTCCCCAAAACTCTGGGCCCTCACTCACAGATGCCTTCTAGGACCATATTACACCTCTTCTGGAGGCCAGAAATTCCATCATCACATAGTTTGGTCTTATCATGTCAACATCAAGTAGAATTAACCTAAGCCAGGGGTCCCCAAAATGGTGCTTTTTCAAAAGCCAGTGGAGCCAGGTGGAGCTTCTGCCCAGGAAATGCCTTTAAGAACATAAGAGAATCCATGTTGGATCAGGCCAATGGCACATCCAGTCCATCACACAGTGACCAAAAAAACCCCAGGTGACATCAGGAGGTCCATCAGTGGGGCCAGAACACTAGAAGCCCTCCCGCTGTTGCTCCCCCAGCACCAAGAATACAGAGCATCACTTGCCCCAGGGAGTCCCGTTACCCTGTGGTAATAGCCACTGATGGACCTCTGCTCCATATGCTTATCCAATCCCCTCTTGAAGCTGTCTATGCTTGCAGCTGCCATCACCTCCTGTGGTAGTGAATTCCACGTGTTAATCACCCTTTGGGTGAAGAAGGACTTCCTTTTTTTCCATTCTAACCCGACTGCTCAGCAATTTCATTGAGTGGCCATTGAGTGATTTATTTTTATTTTTTAAAAAAACAAGGATCTTCACAGTGTGACTAAAGGTAAGCTGGAGCTACCATTTTGTAGCTTGTTCTACCTCCTGCGGCGGCCATTTTGTGGCTGAGCCCACCACCCTGTGTCAGAATTCCAAAAATGTCCACAGGTTCAAAAAAAAAAGTTGGCGACGCCTGAGCCTAAGCAAAAGCTCAGCTTGAATAATGCAAAGTAGGAGTCACATTGCACCTTTAAGACCAACAAGGGTACAACTTGACTCCTACTTTGTTCTACTGCTTCAGACCAACACGGCCGCCCTACATGGAATAATACAGTTATTCTTGTTCTTCGTTTGGGATCTATGAGCCACAGCAATAGTAGTAACCCAGTTTGGAAGTTCTTGAGGGCAACACAATATGTTGTTCAAGGCTGATGTTTTCATGAACACCGAGGCACAGAAATAGCCTTTCTCTCAGTGCACCAAACTCTTGGCAAATTACTTAAATCTCCATACCTCAATCCCATGAACAAAAAGCACTTTTGTGCATTTCTGGTCATCCAGAAGCAGCAGCAAAGAGCGTACAGCTGATACATCTGTCATCTGTCCGGATGAAGTTACCGTACTTTGCGGGCTATGAAGATAGTTGTTACAGAGATGGGAAAGAAAACAACAAAACCCAGGGGGCATTCCTCTATATGTTCACCTGGTTTCCACTGTCCCCAGGACAAGGAGAACTGAACCTATAACGACACTCAGGAATGATCATTCATGGGTCATGGTACATCTAGAGAAGTCAGAAGGAACAAAACTAGGCAATGTGGCACAAGCTGCCAAGCATTGCTATGCAAAAGAGAAAACTTTGAACAAGTGGGGGAATAAACGTCACTTGGTCGTCATGACGGATCACGGCATCTAGGCTCTCTCCATTGATTTCAGCGTGATCTCAAAGTGAGACTAACGTTGGTTGTTACTGTTGGAGTGAATGACTCAACATGCCTGGACACTGGAGGGGGGCACGACTTCACTCTAAGTGGGCATAGTTCAAGGGTGGCCAAACTGCAGCCCAGGAGCCACATGTGGCTCTTTCACACACGTTGTGCAGCTCTTGAAGTTCCCAGGGCCCTGTCAGCTGGCTTGGAGAAGGTGCTTCTCTCTCTAAATAAGCCAGCTGGCAGCTTGGAGAATGCATTTAAAGGTAAAGTTTCTTTCTTTCCATCTCTCCCTCTCCCATCTAATTTCCTCCCTCCCTCCCTTCCTTCCTTTATCTTGAGGCTTTCAAACATTTGACATTCATGCTTTGCAGCTCTTAAACATCTGATGTTTATTCTATGTGACTCATACGTTAAGCAAGTTTGGCCACCCCTGGTGTAGATGTTGGCCGTTTTCCCACTGAGCTTACCTCGGTGCGACGTCCCTCTTCCCTCTTTCCCACCAACTGCTCTGAGTAACCAAGTAGCGTCGCTAACGGTTTCAATTTGCGTCGGTTTAGCGGTTTCCATTTGCGACGCAAAAGGTCGGGAACTTCCTGGTTCCTCAGAGCAGTCTCGGAGCAGTTGGTGGGAAATCCGCGCAGACGCTGCGCAGTGAAGATGGACGTCGCTCTGAGGTAAGCTCAGTGGGAAAACGGCCGTTATCTCCTTGCTCGGAATGCCTCTCTTTGCCTTAACCTGGGAGCTGCCCTCTGGCTCCTCTTCTTTTTACCGTTGTCCTCTCCGGATCACATGGCCTTCCATGGAGACACATCTTCTAACAAGGTCTCTCCTGTAGATACAATGCTCTCATACTTCCTCACACATGAAGCCAGAGAAGCTGGTCATTTGTTAGGGTTCCAGGTTGGGAAATGCCTGGAGATTTGGGGATGGAGCCTGAGGACGACAGGGAACTCAGTGGGACACAATGCCCTAGAGCCCATCTTCCAAAGCAGCCATTCTCTCCAGGTGAATTCATCTCTATAGTCAAGCTGTAATTCTGAGGACCCCCAGATCCCACCTGGAGTCTAGCATCCATAGGGAAAGTCCTCTTTAGATTCGGCTTCTTTTTCTTCTTTTGACTGCAACCTGAATGAGAACTGGATTGACCTGAATGAATGTCAGTTTACCCCTTTTTTCAATATACTTCTTGGGAGACTTATTTACTGCACTCACAATCATATTTCTACCGCAGGGCAAAACTCTGCTCTATCAATCAAATATCCCAATAGTTACAGCATGCAATAAGTCTCAGCAGGGCTTTTCTTGTGGCAGGAACTCCTTTGCCCATTAGGCCACACCCCCCTGATGTAGCCAATCCTCCAAGAGCTTACAAGGCTCTCGTTCCACGGCGTTCTGTAAGCTCCAGGAGGATTGGCTACATCAGGGAGGCATGGCCTAACAGGCAAAGGAGATCCTGCTACAAAAAAAGTCCTGAGTCTCACCAAGTGGAAAGGGGATGCAAATCAAAGTGCTAAGAACCCTTCCCAGATTTGGGGGCATTTTGGGGGCAGCCACAAGAACATCTTTCCCATTTAAAAGGCATTATTCCCCACCCCACCCCCCACACACACAGCATGCATCTTTTAAAGTGCTGAAATAGCCACATCAGTCTGCCATTCTGTAGGCCTGATTGGGGAGGGGTCCAACATGTAGCGTTGCCAGGTCCAATCCAAGAAATATCTGGGGACTTTGGGGGTGGGGTCAGGAGACTTTGGGGGTGGAGCCAAGAGCAAGGTTGTGCCAAACATAATCGAACTCCAAAGGGAGTTCTGGTCATCACATTTAAAGGGACCACACACCTTTTAAATGCCTTCCCTCCATTGGAAATAATGAAGGATAAGAGCACCTTCTTTTGGAGCGCATGGTCCAATCTTTTTGAAACGTGAAGTCTGTTTTAAAGAGAGGCACCAAAATCTTCAGTAGCATTTGGTGCCTCTACCTCAAGCAACAACCCCCCCCCCTCCCAGAGCCCCAGATACCTGCAGATCAATCCTCCATTATACCCTATGGGAATTGGTCTCCACAGGGAATAATGGAGTGCCCGGCAGACATTTCCCTCCCACACACCCCGCTTTCTGATGACCCTGAAGCAGGGGGGGGGGTCTCCAAACTGGGAGATCCCCTGCCCTTAACTGGGGATTGGCAACCCTACCAACATGGCAAGAAGCCATCTGCACAAAGTATTCAGAACCACCACCACCACCCCACACACACACTGTAGGTATAACATTGCAAACTTGCAAGTGATTATATTATAAAAATACACTTTTAAGATTATGAGGCATGGGAAATCTGGAAAGTTTAGCAGCCATGCAAATGCCGTGCATGAAAACCCTAGATGAAATCTCATCGATCTTTCCCCTTTCGTTGCCAATCCTAATTGCATGAACTCCATGATTCTCCCATTAGCCAGAAAGAGAGGTAGAGTATCTACGTAGGCCCAGAATGAGTGACTCTTGGAGCACAACTAGTTTTGAGTCCAAGAGCACTTTAAGAGACGATCACGATTCCCAGGGGGTTATGTATTGCATCTCACTGGGTTATTGTTGCCTGAGCTTGAGACAGGCACTCCTAGAAGGATGGAAGATTGAGTCAACCTTGAGCCGGCTACCTGAAAACCCAGCTTCCGCCGGGGATCGAACTCAGGTTGCGAGCAGAACTTAGGACTGTAGTTCTGCAGCTTTACCACTCTGCGCCATGGGGCTCATTGCACGGGGGACTACCTTTACCTTTAATTTGTAAGAAGAAATATTTGGAAGAGCCCTGATATCGACTGTTGTTTTGTTGTCTTCTTTCTTCAACTAAAGGTATTGCCAAACTTGCTTAACCTAAAACAGGGGTGGCCAAACTTGCTTAATGTAAGAGCCACACAGAATAAACATCAAATGTTTGAAAGCTGGAAGGAAGGAAGGAAAATAGATGAGGGAGGTGGAAAGAAAGCAACTTTAACTTCACGTGCATTTTCCAAGCTGCTGACTGGCTTGGAGAAGTGATTTAAAGAGACAAATGCCCTTTCCAAGATGGGGTGGTGGGGACCTCAAGAGCCACACAACAGGTGTGTAAGACCACATGTGGCTCCTGAGACAGTTTAGCCACCCGTGCTCTAAGCCTATCTTTGTGACTGACAAGACTTAGACACAATGAATGAGCTCTCTCCAAAGATAGACATATCCTAACTAGTCATTAGTCCAAAAGGGGACAAAGAGTGGGGGAACCATTTGTGCCACTAGAATAGACCTATTGTCATGCCAGCATCATATAGTAGAGTTAGAGGTCTATTACCAAGTTATTTTTAAAGTTCCCTGGGTAAATACTTTTACGGAACTGGGGAAAAAATACATTATGAGGACATCATAATGGGATTTCTTTGTTCCTAAAGCTTCAGTCTTTCCCTGATTGGAGCAGAACGGATGTGTTGGAATTGTTGGGTTTGTTGCGTGAATGAATAATGGTTATAGACTTGAACACTGCTGAAGAATAGAACATCGAGCATTCAATTGGCCATATATCCCTCCCTAATGCAAAAGTCTTCATTATTAATGTGTGTGGAAAATAATGACTAAGACATTTTGTTGGCATATTTTGGAAGGAGGACTTGTGCAAGCAGAGCATAACAAATTAGCCCTGAATTATCTCTCATCAATTTTATATGTACTTTTCCAGGAGAAATGCTTCTCCTCGCATGCTGGGGTCTATTCATTTATAACCGTCAGCTGGGTCCATAAATACACAAAGCCCATTTTGTCATGTTGAAATCAATTGGACTCCAACTGGCTTCTGTCGCAAGGACTCTGGCTTACCTGGTTCTTGGAGGAGGTGCCAGAAAGTTATGCATTGGCTCGCTTCATCTCTGTTAATGAAGAAGCTAATTTTAAAAGAAAAATGGGGGGGGGGAGAATAATAAGGGCAAAAAGTCTTCTAACAAGGACATGCGCTCTGCTATGAAATGCTGAAGCCAGGCATGGCCGATGAATCCTTGCTGCAGAGCTTATTTTCCAGAAGCTTCTGTGGGTGGACAATATATTAACACCGTGCACCTTGAAAGCTGGGTGTTGTAGAAGATATTGGATTTATACCTCACCCTTCTCTATGAATCAGAGTCTCAGAGTGGCTCACAATCTCCTTTATCTCCCCCCCCCCCAACAACACACACCCTGTGAGGTAGGTGGGGCTTAGAGGAATCTCACAGCAGCTGCCCTTTCAAGGACAACCTCTGCCAGAGCTAGGGCTAACCCAAGGCCATTCCAGCAGGGGCAAGTGGAGGAGTGGGTTCTCCCAGATAAGAGTCCATGCACTTAACCACTACACCAAAGTGGCTCTCTAATGTACAATGGTTATATTGAAAAGAACAAGTTTGTGGGCTTAAAAATCTTAAAATCTGAGAGCTATTGGTAAAAGGGGAAAGGACACAAAAGGCAGAAAGGGGCTGCAGAGTGGATGGAACACTTTCCCTGTGAAGAAAGGTTAGGGATTAGGGCTCTTTAGCTTGGAGAAATGGTGACTGAAGGGAGACATGACAGAAGTTTACCAGATTATGCATGGGATAGAGAAGGTAGAGAAAGAAGTACTTTTCTCTCTTTCTAACAATACAAGAACTTGTGGGCATTCTATGAAATTGCTGAACAATAGGTTTAGAACAGATAAAAAGGAAGTACTTCACCCCAAAAGTAATTCACTTGTGGAATTCACTACCACAGGAGGTAGTGAAGGCTATAAGCGTAGACAGCTTCAAGAGGATTGGATAAACATATGTAGAAGAGGTCTATCAGTGGCTATTAACCTCAAGGTAGAGATGGAATACCATGTCTGAGGCAGGAAAAAGCTCCAGCACTTTCACACACTCACTGAATAATGCATTTTCAATACATTTTCCAATGCACTTTAGTGATCACTTACAAGTGGATTTTGCCATTTCACACAGTAAAATCCCAGTTGCAATGCAAAGTGCACTGAAAGCGGGCTGAAAATATACTATTTAGGGTATGTGAAAGTTCCAAAGACCTTGTAGCATAAATAAACACTGGACTAAATGAGGGACAGTTTGGTATAGTGGTTAAAGTGCTGGACTTTATTCTGGGAGATCTGGGTTCAAATCTTCCCACTGCCATGAAGCTTGTTGTTCAGTTGCACAGTCGAGTCCGACTCTTTGCGACCCCGTGGACAAAGTCACGCCAGGCCCTCCTGTCTTCTACCATCCTCCGCTCAAATTCGTGTTTGTTACTTCAGTAACGCTGTCCAGCCATCTCATCTTTTGCCCTCCCCTCCTTCTTTTGCCTTCTGTCTTTCCCAGCCATGAAGCTTGCTGGATGTCAAACAAAAAAGCCCTGCTTAAAGTCTTCCTCAGGAGTATTCCTATATATTTCAAAGTTAACAGGCTCTTGTACAATTCAGTGTGTGAACTCAGAGCAAATCGGTCCTTAACTTCTTTTCTAAACAGATGCAAAAGCCTTCTGGATTTGGCTGGCTCCACAACCTCTTTATTTCCTTCAAAATTAGCATCCTGGAATAAGCTTGTTCCTCTGAATGGCCAACAACAGGGCAGACAGGCTGAGGCCTTCCCCTGATGTTTGCTCCTGGCTCTGGGATTCAGAGGCTTTGTGCCCCTCAGTCACCATGGCTAGTAGCCATTGATAGACTTCTCTTTCATGATTCCATCTAATCTTCAAGCTGTTTATTCTTGTGGCCATCACTATATCCTTCGGCAGCAAATTCCGCATTTGAATCATTCTCTGTGTAAAGTAATATTTCTGTTTGTCCATCCTGAACCTACTGCTCGTCAGCTTCATTAGCTGCCCTTGAGTTCCAATATTTTAGGAGGAGGGGAAAAATCTCTTATCAACTCTCTCCATCCCATGCATAACAGCTCCGTGGCGCAGAGTGGTAAAGCTGCAGTACTGCAGTCCTAAGCTCTGCTCACGACCTGAGTTTGATCCCTGGCAGAAGCTGGGTTCAGGTAGCTGGCTCCAGGTTGACTCAGCCTTCCATCCTTCCGAGGTCGGTCAAATGAGTACCCAGCTTGCTGGGGGGAAAGTGTAGATGACTGGGGAAGGCAATGGCAAACCACCCCGTAAAAAGTCTGCCATGAAAATGTTGTGAAAGCAATGTCACCCCAGAGTCGGAAACGACTGGTACTTGCACAGGGGACCTTTCCTTTTCCCACCCCATGCGTACTTTTATAAACCACCATCATGTCCCCTCCCTCTTAGTTGAGAGGGATGGTGGCTCAGTGGTAGAGCATCTGCTTGGGAAGCAGAAGGTCCCAGGTTCAATCCCTGGCATCTCCAAAAAAGGGTCTAGGCAAATAGGTGTGAAAAACCTCAGCTTGAGACCCTGGAGAGCCGCTGCCAGTCTGAGTAGACAATACTGACTTTGATGGACCAAGGGTCTGATTCAGTAGAAGGCAGCTTCGTATGTTCATATGTTTTCTAAACTGAAAAATCCCAGACCCTGCTTCCTTTCCTCAATCCCTATGCATCAGAATAAACAGACACAAACCAGACAGTAAAAATCACCGTGTTCAGAAAACAGGAGGGGAAACAATTTCATCTTCCAGGAACATGCTGATCTAAAGGTTACTGTTCTACCAAAAACTCCAAAGGGAGAATCCAATTACTTGACAACAGGACAACATTGAGCCTTCAGAATGAAAGAAAAAAAACCCCTCTTTCTTTGTCTTTTGGTTTGGTTGACAGATCAACAGAAGATTCAGTTTTGCTGCAAAAGACAAGCCAGTCAAATAACAGTGCTTATATTACCAAGACTACACACCCAGGAAAAAAGGTAAATAGCTTTAGGTACAAGGCTGGTATTACTGAGAGGCAGAAAATCTTGTTTCGGTAGTGTTTTCAGGCTCATTCTTTGCAATCCTCCCTTCCTTCATATCCTCAGGGAAATCATATTTTTGTATAGCAGAGTGTTCTTGATATTTTTGAGGATCAGTCTCCTGAGAGCCAGTTTGGTGTAGTGGTGAAGTGTGCAGACTGTTATCTGGGAGAACCGGGTTTGATTCCCCACTCCTCCACTTGCACCTGCTAGCATGGCCTTGGGTCAGCCATAGCTCTGGCAGAGGCTGTCCTTGAAAGGGCAGCTGCTGTGAAAGTCCTCTCAGCCCCACCCACCTCACAGGGTGTCTGTTTTGGGGGAGGAAGATAAAGGAGATTGTGAGCCACTCTAAGACTCTTGAGTGGAGGGCGGAATATAAATCCAATGTCATCGTCTTCTTCTGTTAAAGATGGCCTGGCTGGACTTTTCTGTCATGGACAGTGGCAGGCCTCATTTGAGACAGGAGTTCACAGGAGCAGAGCTCTGGAACCTCTTAATTTTATTGTGCATTTTCTTTCTTAATCCCCCCCCCCCCCCCAATTCTTGTTTCTGGGCTCCATTGTTCAAACCCCCAGTGAGAATTTTGCTGAACTCTGATGAAAGAGCCCCACTGTACAGAGTGGTAAAGCTGCAGTACTGCAGTCTTATGACCTGAGTTCGATCCCAGCAGAAGCTGGTTCAGGTAGCCGGCTCCAGGTTGACTCAGCCTTCCATCCTTCCAAGGTCGGTGAAATGAGTCCCCAGCTTGCTAGGGGGGAAGTGTAGATGACTGGGGAAGGCAATGGCAAACCACCCCATAAAAAGTCTGCTGTGAAAACGTGAAAGCAACGTCACCCCAAAGTCAGAAACGACTGGTGTTTGCACAGGGGACTACCTTTAACTTTTTTTAAAGGTTTGACAAACTTTCTAATATTTTCCCCCACAAAAAAAATGGGGAAATAACCAAAACATATAAAGAAGATTGATGGAAATATTCCTCATGCCACTGTAGCCACATAGGAAAAAGTAATTTTAAAAGTATGGTGGGAGTAAAGTTTTATTATGACCATTCTAATTCAAGAAGCATTTGAAGGTCGATGCTGAGCTGATGTAATTTAGCACACCTTCCGGTGATGTCAGGGGTGTGTGGCATATGCAAATGAGTTGTGCTAATGAGCTCTGGCACCTCTTTTTCTACAAAATGACCCCTGCCTGTAGGGTTGTCAGTGATGGGTGGGGGATACCTGGAGATTTGGGGAATGAAACCTGGGGAGGACAGAGTTTGGGAAGGGGAGAGATCTCAGCTGGGTACAATGCCATAGAGTTTGTCTGGCAAAGCAGCCATTTTCTCCAGGGGAACTGATCTCTCTCATCTGAAGATGAGTTGTAATAGTAGGAGATCTCCAGGTCCCACCTGGAGGCTGGCAACCACAGTTCCATGCTATACCACAACTTATTTTTGAAGGCCCTATAATTTGCCATGTGTCACAGAGGCCTCCTGTTTGGGGAAAAAAAACTAGCCCTCAGCCTAGGGTTACCAGGTCGTCCCTGGCTGCCGGCAACGATCTCACCTGGAGGTGATGTAATCGTGTCGGGCACATCACGTGGGGACACTCTAGTGTCTTGGTGGAAAAAACTCTATAGCACCATAGAAGTTTTCTTTTTTTACCAAAATGCTAGCGCATCCCCACGCGATGCGCCTGGCATGATTAGGCACAAAAAGTGTCAAGAGAATCTTCTTGTACCTGCCCAGCCTAGTTGGGCCGAAACCTGGGTAAGATCTATCACCTTCCCTCCCCACTTACCTCAACATCATGATGAGTCAAGTTTGCTTCCGTTTCTCAAACACACAAATATGAACATTTTCCTTTCAAGATCATCACGTTGGCGAGAAAGAGAGTCAGATTAACCTGAAGCAATTTTGCCAATTTCTGATGAAAGTGAACGGGGTAATTGGAACTTATCGGAAACGCCGCAACCTTCATTTCCAAATTCATTTTTCCCTCCATTTAACCAGGTGAAATGTTCATATCATAGGGGGAAAAAAAGGCTCGTTTGTGCCTCTTAAATGAGGAAGAGGGGGGGGGAACTCTCTTTGCAAAGAAAAAAAAAAGTAAAAACGGTAACGACAAAATCTGATATATGGCTCTCTCCCGGCAGCATGAGGAACGACTTCCACTTTGACTGAGGTGAGCTTGCATACAGATGACTACAATATGCATTTATTTACAATGAATCAGAGTGGAAGAGATCAAACCTGTATTTTGTACTGTAACAGACAGGAGGCAAATTACAGAGAGGCTGAACCATGTAGGCTGCCGCTGGTTCCTGCAATACTTCTTGGATTATTTAGAGAGGGGAAGCGGAAGCGATGGCGGCTGCTCCAAGTCTTGAAATGCAATCCACTGTCACACCTTTATAAAGTAGGGGCGGGAGCCAATTTCCAGGGGAGAAGAAATCCACAGTAGGGGTGCCAGGCAGTGTCCTGTCTAAGCTACAGTCTTGTGAGCAAAAATTCTACTCTGTGAGCTACTGGCCTAAAAGCTAGGGTTGCCAATCCCCAGGTGGGGGCAGGGGATCCCCCGGGTCATCAGAAAGCAGGGGGAGGGGAGGGAAATGTCTGCTGGGAACTCTATGGCCGTTTTCCCACTTACCTTACCCCGGAGCGACTTCCCTCTTCACCACGCTGCGTCTGCGCAGATTTCGCACAAACTGCTGCGCAGCACAAGGAAGAGCCGCGTAGTCCCGGGGCTTTTGCGTCGCAAATGTAAACTGCTTTTTGGCGGTTTACATTTGCGACGCAAAAGCCCCGGGACTACGCGGCTCTTCCTGGTGCTGTGCAGCAGTTTGTGCGAAATCTGCGCAGATGCAGCGCGGTGAAGAGGGACGTCGCTCCGGGGTAAGGTAAGTGGGAAAATGGCCTATTATTCCCTATGGAGATTTATTCCCATAGAAAATCATGGAGAATTGATCTGCGGGTATCTGGGGCTCTGAGGGAGCTGTTTTTTGGGGGAGAGGCACCAAATTTTCAGTATAGCATCTAGTGCCTCTCCGCAAAATACCCCCCCAAGTTTCAAAAAGATTAGACCAGGGGGTCCAATTCTATGAACTTCAAAAGAAGGTGCCCCTATCCTTCATTATTTCCTATGGAAGGAAGGAATTGAAAAGGTGTGCCGTCCCTTTAAATGTGATGGCCAGAACTCCCTTTGGAGTTCGATGATGTTTGACACAGCCTTGATCTTGGCTCCACCCCTAATGTCTCCTGGCTCCACCCCCAAAGTCCCCAGATATTTCTTGAATTGGACTTGGCAACCCTACTAAAAACTGTGAACTAATGCATAAATTATTGTGCTCTGGGGTCATCCTTCCTGAGCTAAGACAAAAAATATGTAAGCTGGAGGCTAAAGATGTGTGAGCTAGCTCACACTAACTCAGCCAGTAGGGAATAGGGGGTAGGGTAAAGTTGCCAGATCCGGGTTAGGAAACTCCTGGAGATTTGGGGATGGAGCCTGGCAGGGACAGGGAACTCAGTGGGGCACAGTGTCATGGAGTCCACCCTCCACAGCTTCCATTTTCTCTAGGGGAACTGATCTCTGTAGGCTGAAGATGAGCTGTAATTCCAGGGGATCCTTAGGGCCCACCAGCAGGCTGGCGTCCCTAGTCCACAGGAAGGCTGCTGGAACCTCTGTCTCTGTGCCGGAGGCTACCTGGAAAGTCCATGGCAGTGACTGGAGTCAGAAAGAGGAAAGTTGCATCCATCTAGAGCTGGCAGTTCTGGGTTGGGAAATATTAGGAGATTTTTTTTTAAAGGGTGGAGCCTTGGGAGGGTGGGATTTGGGAAGGGGAGGGATCTCAGCTGAGTACAGTGCCAAAAAACCCACCCTCCAAATCAGCCATTTTCTCTAGGGAAACTGATCTTGGTTGCCTAGACATCAATTGTAATAGCAAGAGATCTCCAGGTGCAACCTGGAGGTTGGCAGTCCCTGGAATGAAGAAGAAGACTGCAGATTTATACCCCACCCCTCTCTCTGAATCAGAGACCCAGACTGGGTTACAGTCTCTTATATCTTCTCCCCCCACAACAGACACCCTGTGAGGTGGGTGGGACTGAGAGGGCTCTCACAGCAGCTGCCCTTTCAAGGACAACCTCTGCCAGAGCTATGGCTGACCCAAGGCCATTCCAGCAGGTGCAAGTGGAGGAGTGGGGAATCAAACTCGGTCCTCCCAGATAAGTGTCCGGGCACTTAACCACTACACCAAACTGGCTCTGGAATGGGGGGACAAGAGAAAAAGGAGCTGTAGGTGACTGGTGCATTTTTAAACATTGAGCTTTTCCACATGCTCGACTTTCTTGGGAGTGAAATAGGGTTGCCAGGTGTTGGAAAATACCTGGAGGCTTTTGGGATGGATCCAGGAGAGGACAGGGTTTGGGGAGGAGAGGGGCCTCAGCACAGTGCAATGCCATATAAGGCCAACCCTTCAAAGCAGCCTTTTTCTCCAGGGGAGCTGATCTCTGACAGCTGGAGATCACTTGTAGAAGTGGGAGATCTCCAGGACCCACCTGGAGGCTGGCAGTCCTACAGACCACAAGCATCGAAATCCATTGGGGTCTAGCTGTTCCATACATCTTCCTTTCCTGTGCATTTTTTGCAGTTGTGGAGTCAGTTTATTTCCTTTGGTGTGTGCCTTCGGTAATGAGGATTTTCAAGGGAGGGTGTTTTCATCATCCCTGGGGATAGATCAGGATGAGAAGGGGTGTTAGTCTGTCTGTAGCAGTAGGAAAGAACAACAGCCCAGGAGCATCTTAAAGACTAAGGAATTTTGTGGTAGGATAAGAGCTTTCGTGAATCACTGCTCTCTGCTTCAGATACAGCTAAAATGAAGATATGAGCGATGACTCTTGAAAGTTCATACCCTGCTACAAGTTTTCTTAGTGTTTAAGGTGCTACTGGGTGCTTGGTTGTTTTCTGCTCCAGCATCATTGGCAGGGCTATTTTTGTAGCACGAACTCCTCTGAATATGAGACCACACACACCCTGATGTAGCCAATCCTCCTGGAGCTTACAGTAGGCCCTGTACTAAGAGCCCCGTAAGCTCTTGGAGGATTGGCTACATAAGAGAAGAAGAAGAAGATGATATTGGATTTATATTCCGCCCTCCACTCCGAAGAGTCTCAGAGCGGCTCACAATCTCCTTTACCTTCCTCCCCCGCAACAGACACCATGTGAGGTGGGCGGGGCTGGAGAGGGTTCTCACAGCAGCTGCCCTTTCAAGGACAACCTCTGCCAGAGCTATGGCTGACCCAAGGCCATGCTAGCAGGTGCAAGTGGAGGAGTGGGGAATCAAACCCAGTTCTCCCAGATAAGAGTCCACACACTTAACCACTACACCAAACTGGCTCTCCACCCTCCAAGAGGGTGTGGTCTAATATGCAAAGGAGTTCCTGTTTCAGAAAAAGCCCTGGTCATTGATGGCCAAAGAACCAACTTTTTAGAAAGGCACTAAAATACCAATATATCACTGGAGTATTGTAACAATAGCCTTAAAGGTTCGAGACAGCCGGCATTTGTGCGTTTTTCGAAGATAGCACTGGAAGAGGCTTCTCCCCCCTGCTTTCCGGAACAGGAAGTGAGAGGGAGTGAAGCCCCCTCCAGCGCTCTCTTTGAAAAGCTGCCTCGAAGCCAGTAGGGTCCAGCCTTGTCACGGTGAGCTTCTCAGGGGGAGGGGGTGGAGCACAGCCAGTTTGGTGTAGTGGTTAAGTGTGCGGACTCTTATCTTGGAGAACCGGGTTTGATTCCCCACTCCTCCACTTGCACCTGCTAGCATGGCCTTGGGTCAGCCATAGCTCTGGCAGAGGTTGTCCTTGAAAGGGCAGCTGCTGTGAGAGCCCTCTCCAGCCCCACCCACCTCACAGGGTGTCTGTTGTGGGGGAGGAAGGGAAAGGAGATGGTGAGCCGCTCTGAGACTCTTCGGAGTGGAGGGCGGGATATAAATCCAATATCTTCATCTACCTCACAGGGTGTCTGTTGTGGGGGAGGAAGATAAAGGAGATTGTGAGCCGCTCTGAGACTCTTCGGAGTGGAGGGTGGGATATAAATCCAATATCATCATCTTCTTCTTCTTCAGCAGCAGGGAAGGGGCTGGCAGCAGCAGCGGCGACAGTGGGGGGAGAGAGAGGCAAATTTAGGCATTTGTCTTGGATACTGGGGGGAGCCCAATTCTATGCCCCCCTCCTGGCGCCCTAGACAACCGCATAGTTTGCCTACTGGGTGAGCCGGCCCTGATTTCTGGTGCCAAACCTGTCCATGGAATCCTTCTATAAAGTTATAATGAGGCTTTCTCTTCTTACCATGAGACCAGAGCGAGCGTAGCAGGGATGAGGCTGGCGAATGCAAACACTGTAAGGCGCATCGGCTCATCCACGTGATGCTCCTCCTGCTGTGTCAGCATCTGTTTTGCTCTTGTTCACACTTTCAGGCTGTAAAGGGAAATTCACGACAATAGTCCTCAGTTGTTGTTGTTGTGTTTTCCTTTGGCAAGCATAAGATGATGACTTTTTTTTCCCCCCGGGAAAGTGCGGAGGGAGTTTGCTGCGTTGCCGTCACGGCCTGCTCGGCAAACTCCAAAGCAGATGGGCAGTCTGTCTCGGCGAGGCAGCAGGTATCGTTCCGCCTCCCACCTAGGACAGATCACACTCGCCTAAGCATAAGGTAAAAGCGACTCTTCTGGGCAGACTGGCTCCAAGACAGGAAGGGTTCGACCAGGATAGGGTTGCCAATCCCCAGGTGGGGGAAGGGGATCCCCCGGTTTGGAGACCCTCCCCCCACTTCAGGGTCATCAGAAAGCAGGGGGAGGGGAGGGAAATGTCTGCTGGGAACTCTATTATTCCCTATGGAGATTTATTCCCATAGAAAATCATGGAGAATTGATCTGCAGGTATCTGGGGCTCTGGGGGGGGGCTGTTTTTGGGCCACCAAATTTTCAGTATAGCATCTATTGCCTCTCCCCAAAATACCCCCCAATTTTCAAAAAGATTGGACGAGGGGGTCCAATTCTATGAGCCCCAAAGAAGGTGCCCCTATCCTTCATTATTTCCTATGGAAGGAAGGAATTGAAAAGGTGTGCTGTCCCTTTAAATGTGATGACCAGCACTCCCTTTGGAGTTCAATGATGCTTGTCACAGCCTTGATCTTGGCTCCACCCCCAAAGTCCCCAGATATTTCTTAAATTGGACTTGGCAACCCTAGACCAGGAACTGGCTGGGACCCAAATGAATGAAGATGAAAACCTCATTGTCAAGTGTGAGCTTGTTGACGGGACAGCCATCTGCAAGCTCCCTGATGCAAAAGAGATGGATTCGCAAAGGTATCTATAGTGGAATTAATAAAACGGGCATTAAATTAGGCCCTGTTGCATGTACTTGGTGGGATATTGTAATGTACTGGGAATTGAGACGGGTTGAAGGCAACATACTTTATTAGGAGCACATTACAAGAGAGAGAACACACAGGCCGGGTCCCGCTTATATACATCGCCCGGAACTGCCCCCTCATTTGACCACGCCAATCCTGGTCAGTCCAAACTTCCCGCCACAGATCTTGGTGGGCGGGGCATATGGCGAGCTACATCCGGGGACCCAGGGGTCGCCTTCTGTAGGGATCGCCATGCGGTACACAGCTTATGTCAATACATAACAGATATATGCAGAAAACAGAAGAAGGATTGCCAGGTCTCCCTGGGCACCAGTGGGAGATGGGGGGGGCAGGGGCGGGGGTAGGATCGCCAGATCTGGCTTGGATAACTCCTGGAGATTCGGGGATGGAGCCTGAGGAGGAAAGGGACATCACTGGGGTACAATGTCTACATTCCAAACCCTCCATTTTCTTCAGGGGAACTAATCTCTGTGGTCTGGAGATGAGCTGAGATGCAATCAATCAATATTTATTATGGCCAAAGACCAGTACAGCAATAAAAGAAGACAACAAAACAACAGTCGATATCAGGGCTCTTCCAAATATTTCCTCTTACAAATTAAAGGTAAAGGCAGTCCCCCGTGCGAAGAGCCCCATGGCGCAGAGTGCTGGAGCTGCAGTACTGCAGTCCTAAGCTCTGCTCACGACCTGAGTTCGATCCCAGCAGAGGTTGGGTTCAGGTAGTCAGCTCGAGGTTGACTCAGCCTTCCATCTTTCCGAGGTCGGTAAAAGGAGTACCCAGCTTGCTGGGGGGAAAGTGTAGATGACTGGGGAAGGCAATGGCAAACCACCCCGTAAAAAGTCTGCCGTGAAAATGTTGTGAAAGCAACATCACCCCAGAGTCGGAAATAACTGGTGCTTGCACAGGGGACTACTTTTACCTTTTTTAGTCCCCTGTGCAAGCACCAGTTATTTCTGACTCTGGGGTGATGCTGCATCACAACGATTTCACAGCAGACTTTTTATGGGGTGGTTTGTCATTGCCTTCCCCAGTCATCTACACTTTCCCCCCAGCAAGCTGGGTACTCCTTTTACCAACCTCGGAAGGATGGAAGGCTGAGTCAACCTTGAGCCAGCTATTGAACCCAGCTTCCGCTGAGATTGAACTCAGGTTGTGGGCAGAGAGCTCAGACTGCAGTACTGAGGCTTTACCACTCTGTTGCAATCTTTCCTCTTGATAAACTTCGCAGTACAGGAGGATATGCGAGACCATTTCAACTACTTTTTCTGAGCAAAGACAGCTTCGTTTCTGCACTGGTTGATGGGGGAACCTACCAGCTAATACTGCAGATGGAAAAACATCAAGGCGAGCCCTTGAGAAAGCTTATCTACATCTCACACAAGTTATATAAGCTGTAATGCCAGGGGATCCCCAGGTCCCACCTGGAGACTGGCATCCCTAAGCTGAAGTCACATTAGAAACCAGGGGTTGGAGCCAATGAGCAATGGAGCCAATGAATCTAATGACCTGCTGACAGAATGGGATCATTCTACCAGCTTCTCCCAACCCTTTTTTTTAGCAGGAACTCTTTTGCATACTAGGCCACACACCCCTGATGTAGCCAATCCTCCAAGAGTTTACAGTAGGCCCCATACTAAGAGCCCTGTAAGCTCTTGGAGGATTAGCTACATTAGGGTTGTGTTGCCTAGTATGCAAAGGAGTTCCTGCTACAAAAAAAGCCCTGGTTTTCCGAAATAAGAGCCTGCGCACTTAACTACTACACCAAACTGGTTTGCATAGAGCATAGCTTATGCACCATCTCAGCTGGAGGTTTTCTGCTCCCCTGCTCCATCTCTTAGCCACTAGGTCACCCTCCCTCTCTGTTTGAGCAGTTAATAATTCTGAGGCACAAGATAATCTTATGTGAGGAGGACTCCTTCTTTCACCTCACCTGGGAACTCATTAACATTTGAATTCTACATGCCAAGGATATATAATGCATGCCCTTGGAGATAACCCTGTAAAATTATTCTGTAAAATGTACTGTTTAACATCTGAGGCTTCCAAATGGCACCTCTTGATGGTGTTCCAACATCTCTACCAGCAGCCTGGCCTTTTCGTTCAGGACTCAAGGTTGCCATTGATTCCTACTTTGTACCCCCACAGAGTGGAAAAGCTGAAGCCCAAGCCCAAGCCCTCTGCTCACGACCTGAGTTCGATCCCAGCAGAAGCTGGGTTCAGGTAGGCGGCTCAAGGTTGACTCAGCCTTCCATCCTTCCGAGGTCGGTAAAATGAGTACCCAGCTTGCTGGGGGGAAAGTGTAGGTGACTGGGGAAGGCAAGGGCAAACCACTCATGATGCGACATCACCCCAGAGTCGGAAACGACTGGTGTTTGCACACCTTTACCTTTTTATCTCCCACTTGGCTTCCCAACGGCAGATTCTCTGCTGGGTTAAAACTGGTCCAGGTGGGCAGCCGTGTTGCTCTGAAGCAGTAGGACGAAGCAGGAGTCCAGTAACACCTTTAAGACCAACGAAGTTTTATTCAGAATGGAAGCTTTCATACGCATGCATACTTCTTCAGAATGGGGTACAGTGAGCAGAACTTACATATAGGCGGTAGGTAGTGGTTAAGGATGCAAAATGATACAAAGTTAAGATCCAAAGGGAAAATAGGGTAATAAACAAATTGAAAGACACAGATTAGGCATCCAGGTGGGTAGCTGTGTTGAGACGAAGCAACAGAACTATAATGTAGTGGGTTCCACGCATAGAAGAGGTGAGGTGGTAGTGAAACATCGGGTCTTTATTAGATACAGCACTGGGTAAGCAGCACTTCAAGACTGAAGAACGGAGCCAACTATATACAACTCAGGGTTCCTGTGCAAGCATCTTATTGGATCATTCAAACCAGCAGGGGGCCTGTGATTGGTGCACGGCAGCAGGGATTTGGATCCTACTGCCCGTTGTTCCCGAGTCCCCAAGCTCCATTCGTATGGCTCCAATGAGCCAGACAGGAACACCCCATTCAGTCCTCACTTGAGCCCACATACACAGCAGGAATGAAATTTGAGTCCAGTGGCAACTTTATGACCAACCAAGTTTAATTCTGGGTGTAAGCTTTCACGTTCGTGCACACTTATTCAGAGAGATCGTGCATGCACACAAAAGCTTAGACGCAGAATTAAAATTGGTTGGTCTAAGAATATAAGAGAAGCCATGCTGGATCAGGCCAATGGCCCATCCAGTCCAACACTCTGCGTCACACGGTGGCCATAAGAACATAAGAGAAGCCATGTTGGATCAGGCCAGTGGCCCATCCAGTCCAACACTCTGTGTTACACGGTAGCCATAAGAACATAAGAGAAGCCATGTTGGATCAGGTCAGTGGCCCATCCAGTCCAACACTCTGTGTCACACGGTGGCCATAAGAACATAAGAGAAGCCATGTTGAATCAGGCCAGTGGCCCATCCAGTCCAACACTCTGTGTCACACAGTGGCCATAAGAACACAAGGGAAGCCATGTTGGATCAGGCCAGTGGCCCATCCAGTCCAACACTCTGTGTCACACGGTGGCCAATATATATATACACTATGTCACAGAAGTGAGTACACCCCCTCACATTTTGTAAATATTTAAGTATACCTTTTCATGTGACAACACTGAAGAAATGACACTTGGCTACAATGTAACATAGTGAGTCTACAGCTTGTATGACAGTGTAAATGTGCTGTCCCCTCAAAATTACGCAACACACAGCCATTAATGTCTAAGCTGCTGGCAACAAAAGTGAGTACACCCCTAAGTGATAATGTCCAAATGGGGCCCAAAGTGTCAATATTTTGTGGCCACCATTATTTTCCAGCACTGCCTTAAACCTCTGGGCATAGAGTTCACCAGAGCTTCACAGGTTGCCACTGGAGTCCTCTTCCATTCCTCCATGACGACATCACATAGCTGGTGGATGTTAGAGACCTTGCGCACCTCCACCTTCCGTTTCAGGATACCCCACAGATGCTCAATAGGGTTTAAGTCTGGAGACATGCTTGGCCAGTCCATCACCTTTACTCTCAGCTTCTTTAGCAAGGCAGTGGTCGTTCTGGAGGTGTGTTTGGGGTCATTATCATGTTGGAAATCTGCCCTGAGGCACAGTCTCCAAAGGGAGGGGATCATGTTTTGCTTCAGTATGTCACAGTACATGTTGGCATTCATGGTTTCCTCAATGAACTGTAGCTCTCCAGTGCCGGCAGCACTCTTGCAGCCCCAGACCATGACCTTCCCACCACACTTTTCTTTGTACTCCTCACCTAGTTGCCGCCACACACGCTTAACACCATCCGAACGAAATAAGTTTTTATCTTGGTCTCATCGGACCACAGGACGTGGTTCCCGAAATGCAGCAAACCGTTTGCGGGATTTCTTGTGCATCATCTTTAGAAGAGGCTTCCTTCTGGGATGACAGCTCTGCAGACCAATTTGATGCAGCGTGCGGCGTATGGTGTGAGTACTGACAGGCTGATCCCCCACCCCTTCAACCTCTGTAGCAATGCTGGCAGCACTCATATGTCTATTTCCCAAAGCCAACCTCTGGATATGACGCTGAGCACGGGCACTCAACTTCTTTGGTCGACCATGGCAAGGCCTGTTCTGAGTGGAACCTGTCCTGTTAAAGGGCAGTTTCAGGGCCTTGGCAATCTTCTTTTATCCTAGGCCATCTTTATGTAGAACAACAATTCATTTTTTCAGATCCTCAGAGAGTTCATTGCCATGAGGTGCCATGTGGAACTTCCAGTGACCAGTATGAGGGAGTGAGAGCGATAACCTGCTCCCCCTTCACACCTGATACCTTGTACCACTAATGAGTCACATGACACCAGGGAGGGAAAACGGCTATTTGGGCCCCATTTGGACATTATCACTTAGGAGTGTACTCACTTTTGTTGCCAGCAGTTTAGACATTAACAGCTGTGTGTTGCATAATTTTGAGGGGACAGCACATTTACACTGTTATACAAGCTGTAGACTCACTACTTTACATTGTAGCCAAGTGTCATTTCTTCAGTGTTGTCACATGAAAAGGTATACTTAAATATTTACAAAATGTGAGGCGGTGTACTCACTTCTGTGACATACTGTATATACTGTGGCTAATAGCCACTGATGGACCTCTGCTCCACATTTTTTTCTGATCTCCTCTTGAGGACTCCAACTTTGTTCTACAGCTTTGGCTTCATATCCATTCTGAAAAGTGATTGAGAGAGAGAGAGGCAAACACTTAACCAATTTTAACTTATTGACCTAGCAGAGAATGTAAAGTAGGGATGAAGAGGAAAAAGCTGTTCAAAATGCAGAAATAAATTCAAAGCAGTTCTAAGAAGTCCCAATACAAAGGCAATTCAAAGCAATTCAGTAACACCGTTTTTGCACACAGCTTACCACGGGGTCACATTTCTGTTCTCTCTGCAGCGTCTGTCAGATTTCCCATTATCTGAGCCGGAGTTACAGGGTTTAAAACTGGGATTTTGCGGTTTACGTTTGCTACGCAAAAGCCGCAGGACTTCCTGTAACTTCGGCTCAGATAATGGGAAATCCGATGGACGCTGCGGAGAGAACAGGAAGGTGACCCCATGGTAAGCTGTGTGCAAAAACGGTCTATGTAAAAACAGAGTAGCAATTTATTCGAGGCAGTTCCAAAGTGCAGCGGCAAAGCTTAGTTGCAAATTCCATGGTGTCCAATTTGTTTTAAAATGCTCATATAGGTTTCATATGTGGCTATTCCTGGGGAACCCACACAGGGAAGACTATGTCCAGAATGGAGAGAGCAGAAAACTGGATAGGCAAGGCAATGAGAAGAGGATCTTTAAGTGGGCAGAGAGAGAGAAGCAGAGGGCTAAGTCATAATGAGAGACTTAACTGGGCATTGCTGTCTCATCATGAGATTCACTTGATAGTATATTGTCCTGATCACGATTCATTGGTTTGATACAAGATGGAGACTTTGGCTGCAAAAGCAAGGGATTCAAAAGAACTCTGGGCCAAATTGCATGTTCAAGTTGGGTTATCTGGGTCCAATATAGGTTCCCAGTTTGGTGTGGTAGTTAAGTGCGCAGACTCTTATTTGGAAGAACCGGGTTTGATTCCCCACTCCTCCAGTTGCAGCTGCTGGAATGGCCTTGGGTCAGCCATAGCTCTCATAGGAATTGTCCTTGAAAGGCAGCTGATGTAAGAGCTCTCTCAGCCCCCACTACCTCACAGGGTGTCTGTTGTGTGTGGGGGTGGAGGTAAAGGAGATTGTGACCGCTCTGAGACTTTGAGATTCCGAGTACAGGATGGGATATAAATCCAATGCCACCACAATGTTGTTTACCCTGACTTCCAGAAAGCTTTTGATAAAGTTCCTCATCAAAGGCTCCTTAGAAAGCTTGAGAGTCATGGAGTAAAAGGACAGGTCCTCTTGTGGATCAAAAACTGGCTGAGTAATAGGAAGCAGAGAGTGAGTATAAATGGTCAGTCTTCGCAATGGAGGACGGTAAGCAGTGGGGTGTCACAGGGCTCGGTACTGGGTCCCATGCTCTTTAACTTGTTCATAAATGATTTAGAGTTGGGAGTGAGCAGTGAAGTGGCCAAGTTTGTGGATGACACTAAATTGTTCAGGGTGGTGAGAACCAGAGAGGATTGTGAGGCACTCCAAAGGGATCTGTTGAGGCTGGGTGAGTGGGCATCAACGTGGCAGATGCGGTTCAATGCGGCCAAGTGCAAAGTAATGCACATTGGAATCAATAATCCCAGCTACAAATACAAGTTGATGGGGTGTGAACTGGCAGAGACTGATCAAGAGAGAGATCTTGGGGTTGTGGTAGATAACTCACTGAAAATGTCAAGACAGTGTGCATTTGCAATAAAAAAGGCCAACGCCATGCTGGGAATTATTAGGAAGGGAATTGAAAACAAATCAGCCAGTATCATAATGCCCTTGTATAAATCGATGGTGCGGTCTCATTTGGAGTACTGTGTGCAGTTCTGGTCGCCGCACCTCAAAAAGGATATTATAGCATTGAAGAAAGTCCAGAAAAGGGCAACTAGAATGATTAAAGGGCTGGAACACTTTCCCTATGAAGAAATGTTGAAACGCTTGGGACTCTTTAGCTTGGAGAAACATCGACTGCAGGGTGACATGATAGAGGTTTACAATGTATGGGATGGAGAAAGTAGAGAAAGAAGTACTTTTCTCCCTTTCTCACAATACAAGAACTCGTGGGCATTCGATGAAATTGCTGAGCAGACAGGTTAAAACGGACAAAAGGAAGTACTTCTTCACCCAAAGGGTGATTTACATGTGGAATTCACTGCCACAGGAGGTGGTGGAGGCAACAAGCATAGCCACCTTCAAGAGGGGTTTAGATAAAAATATGGAGCAGAGGTCCATCAGTGGCTATTAGCCACAGTGTGTGTGTATATATATATATATTTTTGCCACTGTGTGACACAGAGTGTTGGACTGGATGGGCCATGGCTTCTCTTATGTTCTTACCACCTTCTCCTCCTCCTCCTCCTCCTTCCTTCCTTCCTTCTTTCCCTGCAGCTGCAAAGCAGCTATGGGTAATGGACATGAGCCTAACCAACTGGTACTTGTGCATATCTATCAGTAACCTTCTGGCCTCTGTGTCTGCCTCTAGGCCTTCTAGCTATTATATGTAGAAGGATGCTGGACTAGATGGACCATTGGTCTACTCCAGTGGGGCTGCTCTTCTGTTCTTGTTGTCAAATGTCCTGGGATACCTTTGTACTGCAAACAAAATGCCACAATCTACTTGACCTCAAAACTGAGTTTCCATCATATCCTATGCCCGTGGTTGCCAAACTCCAGGCAGGTAAGGAAACAAAAGCACCATGAAATCCAGCCTCAAACTGTCAAAAAATTACAAAAATAAGCAATATTAGAAAAATCTTGTATATTAAATATCCAAACACCATGAATTCTTATATATCAAGACCACTTTTGTGTAAAACAGACGGCGTTCTTACCCAGTGTTTGAAAATTCTTAATGAGAAGCTTGAAGAAGCTAAGGTGAAACAGGAAAATAGTACAAACCTGTTGCTTCTTTTGGACTGCTGGCTGTACAGCCCTATGAACTGTGGGCTGCACGGATTCAGGATTACTGAACGTGTTGAACATTTGTCAATTTCACTCGATGTTTCCCAAAGAAGCTACGATTTCTATTGACAGAAAAAAGCGGGACTGGCATTCTGGTGCAACCGTTCCTTATTGCATAAGAATTCATGGTGTTTGGACATTTAACATACAAGGCTTTTCTAACATTGCTTAATTTTGTAATTTTTTGACAGTTTGAGGCTGGATTTCACGGTAGTGGTGCTTTTGTTTCCTTACCTTTTTGGCTGTGATTCTCTCTCTTGTGTGTGTGTGTGTGTTACACAAACTCCAGACAGGGCCTGAGGAGCTTCAAAAATGACAGCCCATGTGCCAGAGATCAGCTCCCCTGGCAAATATGGGGGTTTGGGAGGGTGGACTCTATGGCAATAGACCATACTGGGGTCCTTTCCCTCCCAAATCCAGCCTTGCCCAGATTCCACCCCTCCAATTCTATAGGAATTTCCCAGCCCAGAGCTGTGTCAACCCTCCCTAGGCAGTTATCTTCAGCTTTTATAATGGATAATAACCAGCTGTCGTTTTGTAGAAAAATAGGTGGTGGAGCTCATTAGCATAACATTAGCATAAACTCCCCCAGCCAAAAGCAACCCGATGCAAGAAAGAAGATCCCCAGGCGAACGAGGCCTGCTGGGGCTGGCTAGAGATCCAGCCAGCCGAAGCAGACCTCGCTTGCCTTGGGCTCTCCTGGGCTGCCCCCACCCCCAGTCAAAAGGCCAGCAAGCCACTCACCACCCAAAATCACATAAGAAGTGGAGAAAGGGTGGTGCAGGCTTCTCCAGGGGTTAATGAGGACTGCTGGGGGCGTGGTAAAGCCCCTGGTGGCTGGCTGGGTGTCCGGCTGCCCGCTCTCCTAATCCAGGAATTGTTATGCAACTGTACCTCCTATTCAATGGACAAGGTAGGTGGGGAGGAAGAGAGGGAACCATCAGAAAGGTTCAGGAACTGCGCTTCTGTGAGCTCCTGCTGAATCTGAGGCTGATAATAACATCAAAAAGAAATAGGGTTGCCAGTTCTGAGTTTGGAAATTTTTGGAAATTTGAGAGGTTGGAAGCTCTTCTAGATTTGTGGGGTGGATCCTGGGGATGGTGGAGTTTGGGGAGATGAGGAACCTCAACAGGATATGAAGTCATAGAATCCATACCCCACCTAGGGTCGGCAGGGGGAACCTCCCCCTACATCACTGGTGCGATGACATCACCCGGAAGTGACATCATCAAAATGGCAGTATCATCAAAATCAGCCAGTATCATAATGCCCCTGTATAAATCGATAGTGCGGTCTCATTTGGAGTACTGTGTGCAGTTCTGGTCGCCGCACCTCAAAAAGGATATTATAGCTTTAGAGAAGGTGCAGAGAAGGGCAACTAGAATGATTAAAGGGCTGGAGCACTTTCCCTATGAAGAAAGGTTGAAACGCTTGGGACTCTTTAGCTTGGAGAAACGTCGACTGCGGGGTGACATGATAGAGGTTTACAAGATAATGCATGGAATGGAGAAAGTAGAGAAAGAAGTACTTTTCTCCCTTTCTCACAATACAAGAACTCGTGGGCATTCGATGAAATTGCTGAGCAGACAGGTTAAAATGGATAAAAGGAAGTACTTCTTCACCCAAAGGGTGATTAACATGTGGAATTCACTGCCACAGGAGGTGGTGGCGGCCACAAGTATAGCCACCTTCAAGAGGGGTTTAGATAAAAATATGGAGCACAGGTCCATCAGTGGCTATTAGCCACAGTGTGTGTGTGTATATAACATTTTTTGCCACTGTGTGACACAGAGTGTTGGACTTGATGGGCCGTTGGCCTGATCCAACATGGCTTCTCTTATGTTCTTATGTTCTTATGGCAGTGGCACACGGGGCCACTCTAGGCATTTCTGAGAAAATGCTATGGTTTTTCTGGATGCTCTAGCCATTTGGGAGGGAAAACTCTACGGTGCAATAGGTATGGGGGCTCCCCCCACCCAAATGGCTACAGCGTCCGGGAAAACCATAGAGTTTTCCTAGAAACGCCTAGAGTGGCCCGCATGTGCATCGCCATTTTGATGACATCACTTCTGGGTGCCATTAGTAGGTAGGGGACTTGGCAATCCTAACCCTACCCCACCCTGGGGAAGTGGTCTCTGTCATCTAGAAATGAGTGCTAATTCTGGGAGATCTCCAGTCCCCACCTGGAGGTTGGCAACCCTAGAAGGGAACATTCTGCTATGTCCCGGTGGTGTGCATGAATCTATGAGAGATTTTCTTTCTTGCAGTATAGACCATTTTACTTCACCGGGAAGAGGCATATTGTTGGCTATTACAATCTAGGGCTGCATTTGGGATTTGCAAGGCATTAATGCACGACCAAAGAACTGTTGCGTACAAACATCAATCTTCTAATATATTTCTGGTGTGCAAACCTTGACATATCTTCCATTTATAGGCAAAAACCTTTTAAAAATAAGTATCTGATAAGGAAAGAGACTATTACATTGAGTATTACAACGGCTAAGTGAATACATTGGCTGTTTACAAATATATTCCTGCTGTTAAGTCTATAAACTTTGCAAGTACAATTTAAATACATGGAGGGGGGGAGCAGAAAAGATTTAAGCTTTTTGAAATGAACTGCTTTATCATAAATTCTGGATTATTTGCATACATCTGAAAGATGGTTTTGGTATGGAACTTTTCACTGTGTTAGCACCAGGGGTGGAATTCTAGCAGGAACTCCTTTGCGTATTAGGCCAAACGCTCCTGATGTAGCCAATCCTCCAAGAGCTTACAAGGCTCTTTTTTGTAAGATCTTGGAGCACTGGCTACATCAGGGGTGTGTGGCCTAATATGCAAAGGCGCACCTGCTAGAATTTCACCCCTGGTTAGCATATAATCAGAACATGCCTCCTACTTCTAGGGAAAACTGTCTAATTTATTTATTTGTAGACTGCCTTTCTCATACGGACTCAAAGCAGACTACACCAAATGAGTCAGTACAATTGGCAAAACAGGATATTCGCTAACCAACATGGGGAATGACATAGACACATCACCGTACATCAGAATTTTAGAAGCCTGGAACTGCCAGAAAGAACTGAAGCATAGCAGAAGTAGTCACATGACTCATTAAGTCAGGGGTGTCAAATATACGGTCTGTGGGCCAGATCAGGCCCCTGGAAGACTCCTATCAGGCCAGCAAACAACTCACTGTCATCTGCTTCCTTCTGCCTCACAGCTTGCTTTGCCAGGCTTGCTCAGTTGCCTCTGTTTTCTCCGTTGGCTGACCAGCACACAAAGCAACTTATGTACAACAGCTCGCAATGCTCAGCCATTTCATGTTATCCTCTGGGTCTTAGGCTCAAAGCATTGAATATGAGATTTCTGTAATGAATGTCAATAAATCAAAAGTAGGTTTGCAATTTATAGACGCACACCTGAACATTGCTCGAGCATCTCCATGCAGAATCACAGAGTTTTCCCCAAATTCCTAGAGCAGCCCCTTTCAATGTGCCTAGCGCAATACATCACTTCCGGGCGACATCACCGTGCTGCCTGCCACTGTGCATGATGGGGCTCTTTGGGAGGCGAGGATCCCCCCCAGTGGCCTGCTCCATGCTGGCAGGTTGGGGCCCCCGAAACCAAGGGAACCCCTGTCTCCAGCAGGAGCTTGGGAAGCCTATGTGACTTAGAGGTAGGGGAGGGACACTGGCTCAGTGGTAGAGCATCTGCCTGGTAAGCAGAAGGTCCCAGGTTCAATCCCCGGCATCTCCAACTAAAAAGGGTCCAGGCAAATAGGCGTGAAAACCCTCAGCTTGATACCCTGGAGAGCCACTGCCAGTCTGAGTAGACAATATTGACTGATGGACCGAGGGTCTGATTCAGTATAAGGGAGCTTCATATGTTCATACGTTCAACGGCAAACCACTGCTGAATGTGTCTTGCCTTGCAAACCCTACAGGGTTGCCATTTGTCAGCTGTGACTTGTCGGCACTTTCTACAGCCACCAGGGGTGGAGAAAGCACAGGTACCTGTATTGTGTCCGGCTTCTTCCTCTCTATTGCGAATCAAAGCTGCTGAGAGGCCATTTCTGATTAGTTAGACAGTACAGGGTGGAAGAATTAACTCCCTCTCCTCCAGCATCCTCCAGGTTGCTTTTAAAGCTTAAGTAATACCTGTGAGTTCCAGTCAGAGAATTCCAGCTTCACATGTAGCTTATTCCTCTTGAATGTAAGAGTCTGAGTACCAGTCTCTGTTCAAGGACTCCATGGCTCAGGGCCTCAGATACCAAATGTGTTCGTTCTTCCCAGATGGGCTTTTTTGTTAAAACGCTCCATTCTTTTTAGGAGAATAAACTAAATCTCTCCAATGATCCTGCTCAGTCTGCTTTCCCTTGATGCGCCACTCAGAAATTAATAGCCTAAGGAGAATGTGTTTTATGGTTATGAGTCATTCCCGGCCTCGGTCTCTGTGTGAATCCCGTAAAAACCCATTCCGTCGTAGGTTTAGGGAATAGAGTCCCATGCAGGGGGGCCTGGTTCTTTTGAAAACTGAGGCAGAGATGAGCTCATTATTTAGAATCCAATTTTCCAAGCACTGGCCTTCGAAGTGATTGGAGGTCAACTCCAGCAGTCATAGCAGAACTGAAATTCCAGGAGGGAAATCTTTTTAGCACACAGCAGACCGCCTTGATCTCGGTCTTAAAAAAACACAAAAAACATTTTTCCCAAGATAAAAAAAAACTAGATATATCAGAAAAATATAGCATTAGTAGGCAGAGAAGTGATTCTGTGCTGTGTTATTATCATTGTTAGGTTTTTTGGGGGAGGGGGATGCTAATTTAGAGGTATATTTGGAAGAAGAAGATGATGATGATGATTTATACCCTACCCTTCTCTCTGAATCAGAGACTCAGAGCAGCTTATGATCTCCTATTTCTTCTCCCCCCAACAACAGACGCCCTCTGAGGCAGGTGGGGCTGAGAGGGCTCTCACAGCAGCTGCACTTTCAAGGAAAACTCCTGCGATAGCTATGGCTGACCCAAGGCCATTCCAGCAGCTGCAAGTGGAGGAGTGGGGAATCAAACCCCATTATCCCAGATACGATAAGAGAAGAAGACTGCAGATTTATACCCCGCCCTTCTCTCTGAATCAGAGACTCAGAGCAGCTTATGATCTCCTATTTCTTCTCCCCCCACAACAGACACCCTGTTAGGTAGATGGGGCTGAGAGGGCTCTCACAGCAGCTGTGCTTTCAAGGACAACTCCTGTGAGAGCTATGGCTGACCCAAGGCCTTTCCAGCAGGTGCAAGTGGAGGAGTGGGGAATCAAACCCGGTTCTCCCAGATAAGAGTCTGCATACTTAACCACTACACCAAGCTGCCCTTTCCAGGACAACCTCTATGAGAGCTATGGCTGACCCAAGGCCATTCCAGCAGCTTCAAGTGGAGGAGTGGGGAACCAAACCCAGTTCTCCCAGATAAGAGTCCACACACTTGACCACTACACCAAACTGGCTATAAAAATTCCGCCAGGGCCCGCCCACAATGAGGTGTAGAGTTGCAGCTCTGGATTAGGAAATACCTGGAGCTTTGGGGGGTGGATCGAGGAGAGGGTGGGGTTAGGAGCTGACAGGAACCTCAGCAGGATATAATGCCATCGAGTCCACCCTCCAAAGTAGCCATTTTCTCCAGGGGAACCAATCTGGGTTGTCAGGAGAGCAACTGTGATATTGAGAGATCTCCAGGGGCCACCCGGGGTGGGGGGGTGGCAACCCAGAGTGGTGGGTCCAAGGGGTCTTGTCTCCCCCCTTGGTGCCTTTTCAGATTTTGAAAGAAAGAAATCCCTGTAGTTAAACGGGAGTCAAGGAAATGAAAAACATGGCGTTGAGCAGAGGAACCATAAAGGAACAGACTCTTCTTTAGGGTTGCCAATCCCCGGGTGGGGGCAGGGGATCCCCGGGTTTGGAGGCCCTCCCCCTGCTTCAGGGTCATCAGAAAGCGGGGGGAGGGGAGGGAAATGTCTGCTGGGAACTCTGTTATTCCCTATGGAGATTTATTCCCATAGAAAATCATGGAGAATTGATCTGTGGGTATCTGGGGCTCTGGGAAGGCTGTTTTTGGGGGTAGAGGCACCAAATTTTCAGTATAGCATCTAGGTCCTCTCCCCAAAATACCCCCCAAGTTTCAAAAAGGTTGGACCAGGGGGTCCAATTCTATGAGCCCCAAAAGAAGGTGCCCCTATCCATTATTTCCTATGGAAGGAAGGCATTGAAAAGGTGTGCCGTCCCTTTAAATGTGATGGCCAGAACTCCCTTTGGAGTTCAATTACGCTTGCCACAGCCTTGATCTTGGATCCACCCCCAAAGTCTCCTGGCTCCACCCCCAAAGTCCCCAGATAGTTCTTGAATTGGACTTGGCAACCCTACTCTTCTTTAGCCTAGGAAACATTGTCGAATGGGGAGGACCACACCAGGAATCGCTCACACTTCTTGCACACGTGATTTTTTATTTCACCCATGTGCAAAACAGTCGTCTTCCTTTCTCCGGTTTGCAGGGGCGGGAAAGCAACATCTTCAGATAACCCTCTTGATTAATCTGTGTTCCAGAGAGAAGGCGAGTGAGAGCAACCTTCCTATGCATCACGTTTGTCCAAAGACGGAGATGCCACACTGGTGCCATGGGGAAGGGTGGGGGGGAGGGTTCAAACGATGCTTTCCTATGATAACTGAGCATGTGATAAGCTTATCGTGTGCCAGCTTGCCCTTCCGGAGGCAAGCTTGGCTCACAGGATAAGAAGACTGTAAGCCATGATTCACAGGCTATCTTGATGCCGTGGAGAGCTGAGCTGGTAGCAGGAGGCAATGATTCCAGACAGGATGGATGGGAGCCCCTGGGCTTAGTAAAGCACCACCAAGCGCATCAGCGGATGGTTGCAGATAAGCTGGTCAGCCCATGGTACTGTTGCTGGGGGAAAGAAGAGGAACGGGAGGATTTCAAACCCAATCCATACCCGAGTGAAATCCAAGCAACTTCAACTGATATGTAGGGTTGCCAAGTTCAGTTCAAGAAATACCTGGGGGCTTTGGGGGTGGAGCCAGGAGACGTTGGGGGTGGAGTCAGGAGCAAGGTTGTGACTTGAACTCCAAAGGGAGTTCTGGCCATCACATTTAATGAGACCTTGCACACCTTTTAAATGCCTTCCCTCCATTGGAAATAAACCCACATGATTTTTCCTCCCCTTGCCCATGATTAATGAGCCAGCTACGGGACACAGGAACACCATAATGTTGTTTTAAGTAGAAAAAACAAAATAACAGCTAATCTATCAATTGACTAAATAATCACATGGTACAGCTGTCTCCGGGATGTACCACATTAGACTGCAAAAGGGGATGGCATATTATAAATGCTCCCCTGGTTATCGATTTTAGTTATTTTGTAAGACATATGGAATATTTTCAGTAGACCTCGATGGCCCGTGATAGCCCGATACCATCAGATCTCAGAAGGCAACAGCAAACCCCCTTTGTTCTTTTCTCACCTTGAAAAACCTAGGAGGCCACCCTAAGGAGAGCCAGTATGGTGTAGTGGTTAAGTGTATGGACTCTTATCTGGGAGAACCGGGTTTGATTCCCCACTCCTCCACTTGCAGCTGCTGGAATGGCCTTGGGTCAGCCATAGCTCTCACAGGAGTTGTCTTTAAAAGGGCAGTTGCTGTGAGAGTCCTCTCAGCCCCACCCACCTCACAAGGTGTCTCTTGTGGCGGGAGAAGATATAGAAGATTGTAAACCGCTCTGAGTCTCTGATTCTGACAGAAGGGCGGGGTATAAATCTGCAGTCTTCTTCTTCTAAGAGCATTTCTCACCAACACTTAAGTATGTGTGGAAGATGGCATTTAACTCATTCTATCTTGTGCAAATTGAAGCCACCCCCACAGAGACACTATGGGTGATTACAGATTGGCACTTTGGGCCGACTCAGAAACGGCTCTGAAATCGACCCAAAAAACCCTTCTACACACAAACATCTGCCACCCGTCTCCGTCCTGTACTCACCTTGTCCTCCAGCCTCCGCAGGCCGGCTCAAAAAGCTACCACTTCTGAGGTGGTAGTAAATTTCCAAGCCGACAGCCAGTCAGTCTTTGGAAGTGGCAGAGCAGATGTGAGGCGACTTGACTGTATGAAAGAGCCAAGCCGCCCCAAGCCGCTTCTGCCTCCCCCGCCCCCCCTTGAAAACTGTTGGGAGCACTTGAGTGCATGAGAGCTTAACTTGTTGGGGGAAGACAGAGCGGTCCAGCTTCTGAGGTGCCTTCTCATCTGAAGGCGCCCAGCCACCTAGCAGACAGAAGAAGACTGCAAATTGATACCCCACCCTTCTCTCTGAATCAGAGTCTCAGAGCGCCTTACAATCTCCTTTATCTTCTTCCCTCACAACAGACACTCTGTGAGGTAGGTGGGGCTGAGAGAGCTCTGACAGAAGCTGCCCTTTCAAGGACAGCTCTGCAAGAGCTATGGCTGACCCAAGGCCATTCCAGTAGCTGCAAGTGGAGGACTGGGGAATCAAACCTGGTTCTCCCAGATAAGAGTCCGTGCACTTAACTGCTACACCAAACTGGCTCTCAGACAGGATGCAAGCACTTTGCTGGGGAACATGTGAAGGTTTCGGATGGCTCCTAACTGCCCCAAACTGCCTGACATCATCTTATAAGTAAGTTGGCAAAGAGAGCTGGTTTTCATACCTTGCTTTTCTCTACCTGGGGGGGGTTTCAAAGCAGTTTACAATCACCTTCTTCTTCTCCCAACAACAGGTCCCTTGTGAGGTAGGTGGAACTGAGAAAGTTCTGAGCAGTGGTTCCCTCTAAGCTGAGTTGGTGTGAGCTAGCTCACAAGTTTTTTTAGCCTCTGGCTCACACATTTTTGCCTTAGCTCAGGAAAAATGGCTCCATCGCAAACTAATTGATGCAGTGGCTCACAACTTTAATGCCAGTCGCTACCGAAGTAGAATTTTTGCTCACAAGGTTCCACAGCTTAAAGGGAGCAGGAGTGGAATTCTAGCAGGAGCTCCTTTGCATATTAGGCCACACGCCACTGATGTACCCAATCCTCCAAGAGCTTACAAAAAAGAAGCCGTGTAAACTTCTTGGAAGATTGGCTACATCCGGGGTGTGTGGCCTAATATGCAAAGGAGCTCCTGCTAGAATTCCACCCCTGGTTCTGAGAGAACTGGGACTAGCCCAAGGTCGCCCAGCAGGCTGCATGTGAAGGTATGGTTGCCAAGTCCCCTGTGGCCTCCAGTGGGAGACTTTTTCGTGTGTGTAATGCGAGTGCGGCATGATGAAGTCATTCAGAAGTGACATCATTGTGCCAGTGATGCTGTGCGCCGACCGCTCTAGCCATTTCCAGGAAAACTCTGTGGTTTTCTCAGATGCGCCAGCAATTGGGGAGGGAAAACTCTACTTTACCTATTGTACCATAGAGTTTTCCCTCCCAAATTGCTAGAGCATCTGGGAAAACCATAGAGTTTTCCTGGGAACACCTAGAGCGCCCAGTGCACGGCATTGCCAGCACAATGATGTCACTTCCGGGTGATGTCATCATGCCAGCAATTTCGGGGAAGGTTCCTCCCTCTGGCCCAATGTGGGCTGGCAGGCTGGGAACCTCCAGGGCGGGAGAACCCCGCCCGGCCTGGGGCCTTGGCAGCCCTATGTGAAGGACGAGTGGGACATCAAACCGAGTTCCCAGATTAGAGTCCACTGCTCCTTGCCACTACACCACGCTGGCAAGAGAAAAGTAAGGCCCGCAGGGCAGCTTTCATTACCATTTTAGAAACATTGGTTAAAGAAGATCTCACTGTGAACCTCCAAGATGAACACCGTGTGCCACAGCAGTGAAAAGACCAAGTAAGTGCAAAGAATTATTAAGAAATAGGTCAACAATAAATGAGCAAGGACTGGGTCGTCCCATTTTATAATCAAGCAAATCCAAAAGAAATGTTTCTTTTTTTCCTCCCCTCCCCTCCCCAACTTGGAGCTTAAAATACATTCACATCTAGAACAGCTTCCCTTGCAAAAGCATCAAACAGTATTTGAAGGGAGATATTTGGACACCTCCTGAATACCTTTTGCATGTATCTTCGCACCTGACATCGGAGGGAGTTTTCTGCCCAGGAATTCAGCAGCAGCAGTTTCCTTGTGGGAAGAAGACGCAGTCCTCTCTGCATTTGACCTCTATTGCGGAGGAGTGGGAGGAATAGAAGTAACGTGACTGTTCTTCAGGCTTGCAGTGTTTCGCTGGATTCCAGAGGGCAAGGTGTGTGATGTTGCACAAGAGAAACCTAGAAGCCTTTCCATGTTCCCTGTGCTCAGTGGGAAATTCTTTTCAAAGGTTGAGGAAAGAGGTGCACAGAAAAGTGGAGTGAAATACTTCTGCCACTTTAGGCAGAAGCCGAAAACTGCTGTGCTTAGCAAAACTTTTAGGCAACAGATAAAACTGCTGCTATCTTCCCTCCCACCGCCCTTCTGCAGTTTGGTGTAGTGGTTAAGTATGCAGACTCTTACCTGGGAGAATGGGGTTTGATTCCCCACTCCTCCGCTTGCAGTTAGCTGCTGGAATGGCCTTGGGTCAGCCATGGCTCTCGCAGAACTGTCCTTGAAAAGGCAGCTTCTGGGAGAGCTCTCTCAGCCCTGTTTACCTCAAAAGGTGTCTGTTGTAGGGGAGGAAGGTAAAGGAAATTGTAAGACTCTGAGACTCAGAGTGAAGGGCGGGGTATAAATCCAATTATTTCTTCTTCTTCTTCTTCTTCTTCTTCTTCTGACACTTACCTTTTCTCTCATCCAAGCATCACACTTGCCCTGGCTCATGGGCATGTGAGTACTCAAATGTTCCTTATGGGCACAGACTGCGTTCTGAATGACAGTTGCAAAAGTATGTTCACAGAAGAAGAAGAAGAAGATGATGATATTGGATTTATATCCCGCCCTCCACTCCGAAGAGTCTCAGAGTGGCTCACAATCTTCTTTACCTTCCTCCCCCACAACAGACACCCTGTGAGGTGGGTGGGGCTGGAGAGGGCTCTCACAGCAGCTGCCCTTTCAAGGACAACTTCTGCCAGAGCTATGGCTGACCCAAGGCCATGCTAGCAGGTGCAAGTGGAGGAGTGGGGAATCAAACCCGGTTCTCCCAGATAAGAGTCCGCACACTTAACCACTACACCAAACTAGCACAGTCATATGTAGGAAGGTATTAGGACACAATATTTCATGGAGTGTATTTGTCTACGGACATTTTCGCTAGTACCCAGATGTCATTACTTATCTTGAAATACTGATTCCTAGAGACATACTGCATCTGATTATGCTAAATTTTAGCAGGCTAATTGCTGATCCATCTTCGGATTTGGACAGATGGGCAACTTTGAAACTGTCCTGATGAGGCAAAGTAAAAAACACCCAAAATGAATATTATACCTAGGAACAGGAATTGACCTCTGGATGTCTCTTGCCTTGAAAACCCAACAGGGCTGCCATAAGTCGGCAGAGACGCAATAGCACTTTCAACCACCCATAAGTTACCGTATGTATTTGGCATGTTGAGTTCTTTGTAGGGCTGCCAGATGCATCTGGCAACCTGCTGGAAGATGCTGGGTGGGATGGAGATACTTAGAGCAGCATCAGTGTGATGCACAGCATCACTGGTGGTGCAAAGCCAGATGTGACACTGCACAATCTTCCCCACAATTCCCCCCTCCAGTCAAGCAGCAGCGGAGAATGGAGATTCCGTGCAGGTGGTCACTTGCTGTAGCAGAAGACCTGGCCACTCTGCTAGCTTGCCATGTTAAGGATTCTCCTCAAGAACTCCATGATGATGCCCTGACCTTGATAGCCCAGGCAAGCCTGATCTCAGAAGCTAAGCGACGCCAAACCAGATAAGTACTTGGAAGGGAGACCTCCAAGGAATACCAGTGCCGGGATGCAGGGGCAGGCCTAACAACCCACCTCTGTAAAAAATGATCAGGCCCAGTAGGAGTTGCTGGAGATCACCATGACTTCCAGGCGTACAAGCACATATGCGTGCACACGCGCACACACACACAAAAAACCCTAAAAGAAGAATTCCATTATGATTTCATGTAACCTTTGGGGCAATTGGGTTTTGAATATCTGTGTTTTGCTCATGGGGGAAGAGCAGGGCTTTGTAGCAGGAACTCCATTGCATATTAGGCCACACACACCCTGTTGTAGCCAATCCTCCTGGAGCTTACAGTAGAGCCTGTACTAAGAACCCTGTAAACTCTTGCGGGATTGGCTACATCAGGGGTGCGTGGCCTAATATGCACAGGAGTTCCTGATACCAAAAAAGCTCTGAGGAAGAGGCTTTTAATGGCATCATGTATCTATCAGCCATTGTGGTTTTAGGAAGATGATGAAGCCATCTGCATGCCTATGGTTCTTCTCCAAGGTACTGACTTTTTGATACAGCCTCTGCTACTCTTCTTTGAGATGCAGAACTTTGGCAGCGTTTAGAGAAGGGAGAGGACAGATTGCAGAGGGCTGGATTTTTTTTTTCCTTTTGAAAAATCCTTTGCACCACACAATGTATAGCATCGATCAACAAATGGTGGTTGCTCTAGGAATCATGGGGAACTCTATGCTTTCACCATGAAGTTTATGGCAAGCCCTAGAGCTACTACTTTGTTTTCAAGTTTTCACTGGTATTAATGTCATTAGGCTCACGATGCTGTTTCCCTGCAACATGTCCCCACCCTCAACCCATGTGGCTGGTTGCCAGGATGAGCCTGCCATTCCTAAACAAGGAGAAACAAGGAAATCCTCACCCCAACTGGATTCCCTCCTTCTTTTCAGCAGGGCTTCTCTTGTAGCAGGAGCTCCTTTGCCTATTAGGCCACACCCCCAGATGTAGCCAATCCTCCAAGAGCTTACAAGGCTTTTCTTACAGAGCTTACTGTAAGCTCTTGGAGGATTGGCTGCGTCAGGGGGTGTGACCTAATATGCAAAGGCATTCCTGCTACAAGAAAAGCCCTGGTTTTCAGCAATAGAATGAAATAATGTGAAATAAAAAAGGCACTATTCTTGTGAAAGGGTGAGTGACAGTCAGTTTGGTCTCTTTTGTTATGCCATTGCTGGATGAGGACTCGGAGTAGGGTTGCTAGCTCTAGGTGGGGAAAATGCCTGGAGATTTTGGGGGTGGGGTCTGGGGAGGGCGGGATTTGGGGAGGGGAGGGAACTTGGCAAAATATAATGCCACAGAATCCATTCTTCAAAGAAGCTATTATCTCCAGGGGAACTGATCTTGGTACTTGGAGGTCAGTCATAATAGCAGAGATCCCCAGTTGCCACCTGGAGGTTGACAACCAGGCCTCAGATTCAGCAGGAACTCACAGGAGTGCAGCTCCTGAACCTTTCTGAGGGTTCCCCCTCCTCCTCCCCACCTACCTTGTCCATTGAATAGTAGGTGCAGCTGCATAACAATCCCTGGATTAGGAGAGCGGGCAGTCAGCCAGCCACCAGGGGCTTTGCCACACACCCAGCAGCCTTCATTAACCCCTGCCCGCACCACTCTTTCTTCACTTCTTATGTGATTTTGGGCAGCAGGTGGCATGCTGACCTTTTGACTAAGGGTGGGGCGGCCCAAGAGAGCCACAGGTGAGTGAGGCCTGCTTGGGCTGGCTGGATCTCTAGCCAGCCCAAGCAGGCCTCACTCGCCCAGGGCTCTCCTTTCTTGCATTGGGTTGCTTTTGGCTGGGGTGGGTGGGATATGCTAATGAGCTCCACCACCTATTTTTCTACAAAACGATCCCCGTTGAAGTGAACATGGAATTCGAGGCCTGGTTGTCTGATGGAGCAGCTCTGGGAACCAGCAGGCAATATTAAAAGTATCAAGCGCAAGCCTCACAGTGCAAAGTTTTCTGATGTCTTTTGCTGGTTCTCCTGAAATCTTCTGAATTCTTAATAAATGACCAGCTCTGACCTTGTTCCTGCCCTTTATTATAACATATGCATTTTGCAAAACAGTATTGAAAATGTCAATTAAACGCCCCTCCCCCCCCAAGAACCCAGCCGCAAATCGATGCCTCTCGGTCGTTTTGCATTTAGCAGTCCGCGAAGTGTTTAGGAGTGCAGAAATCCATGCAACTTAATTATGTTTTTCCCCAAGATTTGTGTTATCTGGGGATGAAACAATAACAGAACTGCGGGGCTATTAAGAAGCTTTGCACCTTGTATCACTGTCTGCAGATTCCCATCCAAAATGATGTAAAACTACTCAGTTTTGATGCAAATGGTGCTCGAGATAAAAATACAAGCTGCTCTTCTTGGAGTTTTCCAGCCACAACAATGTACTTAACATTTGCATATATAGCTATTCTCTGGACGCTTGGGCTATTGAAATACTTTGGTGATGGATTCAGTCATACGGATCATATTCTGCTCTGCATTTTAAGTTTTGTTGATGGCTTCTCTATCTGGAAGTAAAGCACTTGCAATGAACACCAGTCAGACATAGGCCCCCTGAGAGGCTGAAGAAGTCCAAAAGTATTTTATTGTTTATTTTTTAACTTTTAATTATTTATTGTACGCCTCTGTTGTCGTAAGCTGCCCTGAGCCCTGCTTGCAGGAGAGGGTGGCCTAAAAATCTAACAACAACAACAACATGAAAAAGAGTACGGAACAGGGCAATGTTGCCCTGCGGGATCTAGGGCAATTCCGCAGGGCCTGTAAGACAGTCCTCTTCCGGCAGGCCTATGACATTAACTGACAATGTAAAATATCTTGGATGGAACAAAATGTATCTATAGGCCGCCGGTTTTATTCTATCTTGTTTTTATTAATTTATGGTTTAATTGTATTTTTAAATGTTTTAAACTGAAGTTGTTTGAATTATTATGTTGTAAGCCGCCCTGAGACACTTAGGTGAGAAGGGCGGGGTATAAATCTTAATATAAATAAATAAATAAATGCTTTCAGGAAGGGTTGACAAGTGATTGGCAGGAACACAGAGAGTTGGAAGCGAGTGATTGGCAGGAACACAGAGAGTTGGAAGCGACCTCCAGGGTCATCTAGTCCAACCCCCTGTACAATGCAGGAAACTCACAAATACCTCCCCTTAAATTCACAGGATCCTCATTGCTGTCAGATGGCCATCTAGCCTCTGTTTCAAAACTCCAAGGAAGGAGAGCCCACCACCTCCCGAGGAAGCCTGTTCCACTGAGGAATCTATTTAACGGTCAGGAAGTTCTTCCTAATGTTGAGCTGGAAACTCTTTTGATTTAATTTCAACCCATTGGTTCTAGTCCTGCCTTCTGGGGCCACAGAAAACAATTCCGCACCATCCTCTATATGACAGCCCTTCAAGTGCTTGAAGATGGTGATCATATCGCCTCTCAGCTGTCTCCACTCCAGGCTAAACATGCCCAGCTCCTTCAACCTTTCCTCATAGGACTTGGTCTCCAGACTCCTCACCATCTTTGTCACCCTCCTCTGGATTCATTCCAGCTTGTCTATAGCCTTCTTAAAACGTGGTGCCCAAAACTGAACACAATTGATCATGAGGAATATGTGATGTCAGTGACATCATCAATATCACTATGTCACTTCCAGGTACAGCTTGGAAGTGACAATGGATAGCTCTAGGAATTGCCAGAAACTCAGTGGTAAAACCAGAATTTATGGTTGATTCCTCTTTGTTACTTATGGGTTGTAAACAAAAAGTGACATACCAGCACTGAGACTGGCGGCATTTTGTTTTCAATTTTTTTCTTGCTATTGGTTGAAGTGACGGCGAGCAACAGAGATAATTGGTGGGTGGCCTCCCACCATATTGGTTGGCCTGGCAACCCTAGTTTCAGGTGGGTAGTTGTTATTCTACAGTAGTTGAATTAAAAGAAGAAGAGTAAGATTTATACCCCACTTCTCTCTACCTTAAGGAGTCTCAAAGTGGCTTACAATCATCTTTCTCTTCCTCTCCCCACAATACAACTTTTTGAGTAGGGTTGCCAGCTCCCAGGTCCCACTGGGGGATCCCCCAGTTTTGGGGGATTCTCCCCATTGTGGACCAGTTGGTCAGTGGGGGAAACCCTTCCACTAAATGAGGACATTGCCACACAACATCCCTGATGTGATTATGTTACTGGGAAGTGACATCACATTGAGGATGTCATGCAGTGGATGCTCTAGGTTAGGGGCAAACTCTAGGGTTTAAATTCAACGACTCTCATGAATAAATTGCCCCACAAGATTGCAAAAGTGTGGGCTTGCAAACAGTGTTTATTTTTGTCTGTGTGTGTGTGTGTGTGTGTCCCTTAATAAAGCCATGGCAAAGGATTTGTGGGGGTATGACAAATTTCACTTTCATATAGGGTTGCCAATCCCCAGGTGGAGGCAGGGGATCCCCCGGTTTGGAGGCCCTCCCCCTGCTTCAGGGTCGTCAGAAAGCGGGGGGAGGGGAGGGAAATGTCTGCTGGGAACTCTATTATTCCCTATGGAGATTTATTCCCATAGAAAATCATGGAGAATTGATCCGCGGGTATCTGGGGCTCTGGGGGGGCTGTTTTTTGGGGTAGAGGCACCAAATTTTCAGTATAGCATCTAGTGCCTCTCCCCAAAATACCCCCCAGGTTTCAAAAGGATTGGGCCAGGGGGTTCAATTCTATGAGCCCCTATCCTTCATTATTTCCTATGGAAGGAAGGAATTGAAAAGGTGTGCCATCCCTTTAAATGTGATGGCCAGAACTCCCTTTGGAATTCAATTATGCTTGTCACAGCCTTGATCTTGGCTCCACCCCTAATGTCTTCTAGCTCCACCCCAAAGTCTTCTGGCTCCACCCCCAAACTCCCCAGATATTTCTTGAATTGGACTTGGCAACCCTACTTTCATTTAGTGGATGAGGAAATGAAAGACTGTATTCAGGGGAACTGCACTGCTGTGTTTTTATTTGTTTGTTTAGGGAATGAGAAAGTCTCCAAGCTCCACCCCCAAGTCTCTAGACTCCACCCCCAAAGTCTCTAGACTCCACCCCCAAAGTCCCCAGGTATTTCCTGACTCAGACCTGGCAACCCTAACTTGGGCCTACAAATCCCCTGAAGCCTTCCTCCCAGGCCTGCTGGATGACATGAAGATTCTTCTGAGAAAATGTTGACAACTGCACTTTTCTTTGCTGCTATCACAAGGCAAGGAGAGTGCCACTTGTAAAGAAGTTTTCGGCTCAGAAGGTGGAACATTTTTTAAACCCCAGGGCTTTTTAGCTGCCCAAAGTACCGACAAAACTAGGCCAAAAGCATCGGTGCATTTCAACAGCAAGCCCATCCCTTTCCTCGATCACTCACTCACTTAACCAAAAGTAATCGCCGCGTCGCAGCAAATGTTCCCAAAGAACTTCCCTGACGCGGGCTTCAAGGTCTCGTTCAATGAAACGGAGACTCCTTATTATATGGTCCATTGTTTTTATAGCCCCGGCTACAAATGACCACATAAAATACCTTGACTGCAGTAGCCAAGCAGTGCCCCTCCTCCATTAGCTCCAATTCAATGCTTCCCTTGGAGATTTCCAGCAGTGCAGACACTATAACAGCCTCTCCTAGCAATATCCACAGTAACTGGGTTGGGAAGGCTGCTGAGAGCTAAAATAATGGTCCACAGAGATAGGTAGGGAGTGTGTCCTGATTCCTAGTCAACACAATGGGGCTGGGTTCTTACGTGAAGAAATAAAATGGCTGCTATCTCATTAAGGTTGTGGCCTTAGGGAAAGGGCTTTTTTTGCAGCAGGAACTCCTTTGTGTATTAGGCCACACACCCCTGATGTCGCCAATCCTCCTGGAGCATACAGTAGGCCCTGTACTAAGAGCCCTGTAAGCTCTTGGAGGATTGGCTACATCAGGGGTGTGTGGCCTAAAATGCAAAGGAGTTCCTGCTACAAAAAAAAGCCCTTCTTAGGGAGAAACGTTGGGGCTAACGCTAACCCATATAATCCAGTATTCTGTTTCCAACAGTGGAATGCCTCTGGAAAGCCCATCACAGTCATAGCCAGGGGTGGAATTCTAGCAGGAGCTCATTTGCATATTAGGCCACACACCCCTGATGTAGCCAATCCTCCAAGAGCTTACAAAAAAGAGCCTTGTAAGCTCTTGGAGGATTGGCTACATCAGGGGTGTGTACCCTAATATGCAAAGAAGCTCCTGCTAGAATTCCACCCCTGATTATAGCCCTCTCCCATTCTGATTCTCCAACATCTGGCATCTTTATCATGTGTTTCGGAAAGCCAACCAATCCAATGGCTAGCACTGTAACTTGGAGCAGAGAATCTCATCAAGTTAATTTTATACACTGCATCAAGAATGGTTTTCTTTTGTCTATCCCGGATCTATTGCCAATAAAATTAATTGGCTGAGCTAATATTTTTCAGAGGAGGTAACAGTTTCTCTTTAACTGCACCATACTCAGCCTGGTAGATGGCTGAAACCATTAGCACCCCATTATTAGCACCCTCTTCAATTTCTATTTGATTCTGTAGAAGTGTTCAGTGCTGGGGTTTCCCCCCTCCCCCCCCCAAAAAAAATAGTTAGCTATCCTCTTACTTTTTTATTTTAAAAGGAGCTCCAAGCACTGAAAACAGGTGACAGGTCCAAGATCATCAGGGCTTTTTTTTTGGTAGCAGGAACTCCTTTGCATATGAGGTCACACACCCCTGATGTAGCCAATCCTCCTGGAGCTTACACTGTAAGGCACTGTAAGACACTGTAGGCACTGTAAGCTCTTAGAGGATTAACTACATCAGGGGTGTGTTGCTCTCTACAAAAACTTGAGAAGAGATATACTACACACAGCTTTTCTGGAATACCAAACTTTAAGTAGAGTCAGTTCTCAGATTTTTGTAGAGAGCTTTGCTAGCATGAGAAGGAGCCCCATGGCACAGAGTGTTAAAGCTGCAGTCCTAAGCTCTGCTCACGACCTGAGTTCGATCCCCGGTGGAAGCTGGGTTTTCAGACAGCCAGCTCAAGGTTGACTCAGCCTTCCATCCTTCCGAGGTCGGTAAAATGAGTACCCAGCTTGCTGGTGGGGGGGGGGAGCGTAGATGACTGGCGAAGGCAATGGCAAACCACCCTGTAAAAAGTCTGCTGTGAAAACGTTGTGAAAGCAACGTCACCCCAGAGTCGGAAACGACTGGTGCTTTAACAGGGGACCATTCATTTCCTTGCTAGCATGATTCAGAACACCTCTCAACCTGGAATAAACCATGGTAATTATAATGAGATACAACTCAAAGCTGAATGAAGTAGATAATTCTTAATATTTTTAAATTTTAATTAATTGTTATCAGAATAAAGTGTTCATTAAGAACATAACATTAAAGAAGTCATGTTGGGTCAGGCCAATGGCCCATCCAGTCCAACACTCTGTGTCACACAGTGGCCAAAAAAAGGGAGGTTCACAAGTGGAGCTAGAAGCCCTTCCACTTTGCCACCCCCCGCAAGTACCAAGAATACAGAGCATCACTGCCCTACACAGTTTCAATAATATGCTGTGGCTAATAGCCACTGATGGACCTCTGCTCCATATTTTTATCCAAGCCCCCCTTGAAGCTGGCTATGCTTGTAGCCACCACCACGTCCTGTGGCAGTGAATTCCACATGTTAATCACCCTTTGGATGAAGAAGTACTTCCTTTTATCCATTCCTTTTATCCGTTCATTGAGAGCATTAAGACCATCAAACAGGAATAGTTTGCTCCACTTTAGAGAGCATGTAGCCAGAAAATCCAGAAGGCTTGTGCATCTGTAAGAAAAGAGGTTACTGGCTTGCTCCAACAAGGATGATTACAGACCAGCACCTTAGGCCGACTCAGAGACACCTATGTAATTGACCCAAAAAATCCCTCCAGACAGCAACATCTGCCACCTGTCCTCGTCCCGTCCTCCAAGCTGCCCCAAGCCACTTCCACCTTTTTAAAAAAAGAAATCAGCCAGAGCACTTGAGTGAATGAGTGCTTGACCCATGGGGGGGGGGGAGAGGAATCTGGCTACTGAGGCACCTCCCCATTTGGAGGTGCCCAGATGCCTAGCGGACAGGATGGGGCCACCTTGCTGGAGAGTATGTGGAGGCTGTGGGATGGCTCTTTTCGAGGCAGCCTGATTTGGGACTCCTCCACTCTACCCCAAAATGCCTGTCTGTTAGCAGCCTAAGAGAGCCTTTTTGCCAACCAAAATAAAGGCTTGCTCTTATTATAAACAGTGTAGAGAGCATTTTGCCAGTAAAATCCCAGAAGGCTTTTGCATCTGGTTAGAGAGGAAGTTTAGAACTCGCCGCTCCCACTATAAAAAATAAATGTTTAAGTGCTGCTGAGAGGTAAGTTCTTGATAACAATTAATTAAAAAATATTTAAAAAATATTAAGAATTATCTACTTCATTCAGCTTTGCGTTGTATCTCATTATAATTACCATGGTTTATTCCAGGTTGAGAATTTTTGAAGAAAGTAAAGACATTGCAGAAAGCATAAATAATGAATTGTAATATGAGGCTAATACCCTTGAAGGAAATAAGATTACTCCTGAGGAAATCATTGGACATGACAAAATGAGCTTATATCTGGGTGCTCATTGGGAATGGACCTTTCTTGTAATGTTGCGGACAGACCTTTCTTGTAATGTAGACTTGTACTTCTTTATAATGTAAGCAATAGATTTACATGACTCAAACATTTTTATGAAACATTGTTAGCCTGTACAGTGTTTGTTTTTTGTATTGTCTACCTTTCAGGTTATAGCTGAAGAACTCCTGGGATTAACATTCCCTCTAAACTGCGGAGTCTTGTGAGCAAAAATTCTACTTTATGAGCTACTGGTATTAAAGTCATGAGCTACTAGCATTAAAGTTGTGAGCTACAGCATAAATTGTTGTGTTCTGGGGCCATTTTTCCTGAGCGAAGAAAAAAATGTGTGAGCTGGAGGCTAAAACTCTGTGAGCTAGCTCATGCTAACTCAGTTTACAGGGAACACTGATTTCAACTGATTCCCAGGTGACAGAGCTAAGTTCACACAAAGAAAATGGCCGCTTTGGAAGGTGCGCTCTATGGCATTACATCCCACTGAAGTCCCTCCTCTCTCCAAACCCCACCCTCCTCAGACTCCATGCCCAACATCTCCAGGTATTTTCAAGCTTGGAGCTGTCAATCCTAATGAGCATCATGGCAGAGTGGGAATTTGAACCCTTCAGCTCTATAGAAAATTGGAACAATTGCCTGAGCTGATTGGATGTTGATATCTATATATGTCAGAGGAAGAACTTCCAGCCTGAGGACTCTTCTGCTACTGGAGGAAGAGCCAGATATTGGTGGGGGTGGAGGCTTCTTAAGCTGAAGGAAGGCTTTAAATTTTCTCAATGGAGTAATAGGAGACCCAGCGTGGTATAGTGGTTAAGAGTGGTGGACTGTAATCAGGAGGAACTGGGTTTGATTCCCCACTCCTCCTCCACATGAAGCCTGCTGGGTGACCTTGCGCCAATCACGGTTCTCTCAGGCAGGGCCACCCCTAGACCATCTAGCACCCTAGGCAAGGCTAACTTCTGGCGCTCCCTCCTCCTGCACTGATAACATCACTGAGTCACATGGGGGGCTCCCAATCTGGCACCCCCAGAAGCCCAACACCCTAGGCAGTAACCTAGTTCGCCTCGTGGTAGGGCCGGCCCTGCTCTCAAGACTCTCTCAACCCACCTGCCTCACAAGGCACCTGCTGTGGGGAGAGAAAGGCAATGAGATCAAAAGCTGCTTTGAGACTCCGTATGGCAGAGAAAAGGAGGGTATAAAAACCAGCTCTCCTTCTTCTAGGATACATGCCATCGTACGGAATAGCAAACTGGCTCCAGTTAACTGATAAGGACCAAAGCCAGGGCTTTTTTTGTAGCAGGAACTCCTTTGCATATTAGGTCACACCCCTCTGATGTAACCAATCCTCCAAGAGCTTACAGGGCTCTTCTTACAAGGTCTACTGTAAACTCTTGGAGGATTGGCTACATCAGGGGGGTGTGGCCTAATATGCAAAGGAGTTCCTGCTACAAAAAAAGCCCCTGACCAAAGCCATACTTACAAAGGGGAAATAGCTGGCGATAATTCCAGAAAGTGCAAGCTTACCCAAAAAGGTATGAATTCCTCATAAGAACATAAGAGAAGCCATGTTGCATCAGGCCAATGGCCCATCCAGTCCAACACTCTGTGTCACACAGTGGCCAATATGTGTGTGTGTGTGTGTGTGTGTCTGAATACAGATTGCTTAATTGCTGTTATTTGAGAAAATCACGCAGGAGGGTAGAGAAAACCTGTTTACTCAGGGAGGAGGAGAAGGAGAAGAAGACTGCAGATTTATACTCCGCCCTTCTCTCTGAATCGGAGTCTCAGAGCGGTTTACAGTCTCCTATATCTTCTCCCCCCACAGCAGACACCCTGTGAGGTGGGTGGGGCTGAGACATGAGACTTAAAGACATGCTAATAGAATCATCCACCTTTGAAGGCATCGTGAGAATCATGACACCCTTCTCTTCACTTCACTTGTGGTAGGGATGTCGTTAAATTCACTATGAACTCTTTCAGTGGTTAGATTTACTATGTTTGAAGGTGTTTGAGTTTAAATAATTTTGTTAATAACATATGGTAACAATGTCTGTTTATATCATTACTATCCCTAATCCATATGATATTTTCTAATCCCCCCTCCCTCCGTTACTAGACTCCCGCCGAAGTTATATATTTGAGTTCACTTATAAAGGTACCCTTAACCAATCAAAGTTCAATTTCTCCCTTTTCTCATACTCCTTATTAAAAAATTGTCCAATGTCTTTTTACATTCCACTCTTTCTCTATATATCCTCTAAATTTCTTCCACTCCCTTTTAAACACTTCCAAATCATAGTCTCTTAAAGTTCTTGTTCGTTTGTCCATCTCACTCCACGATAAAACTTTCACTATCCAGTCCCGTTTCTCTGGTATTTTTTATTGCTTCCACAACTGCGCATACAGTGTCCTAGCAGCTGAGAGCAAGTACCAAATTAGAGTTCTATCTTCTTTTGGAAATTTTTCCATTTGTAATCCCAACAGAAAAGTCTCTGCAATTTTCTTAAAGTCATATCCCAAAATTTTAGATATTTCTTGTTGTATCATCTGCCAAAACTTTTTCGCTTTTCCACAAGTCCACCACATATGATAAAAAGAACCTTCATGTTTCTTACATTTCCAACATTTACTATGTTTGAAGGTGTTGATCAGCTATGCATTGATTACCCAGTCTGTTCAGTTTTTGTGGAATGCCTGCAAAAACTGGTTTGCATCAGGTTTCCCCAAATCTCTACATGTGCCAAGATTAATCAATTAGTGCCCATGAGCATCACTAAAAACTTCTTAGGTGAGCACAAGAGGCAGATTTTATCAAAACATAACATAATTTACTTGCGACTAGGGTTGCCAAGTCCAATTCAAGAAATATCTGGGGACTTTGGGGGTGGAGCCAGGAGACTTTGCGGGTGGAGCCAGGAGACATTGGGGGTGGAGCCAGGAACAAGGGTGTGACAAGCATAATTGAACTCCAAGGGAATTCTGGCCATCACGTTTAAAGAGACAGCACACCTTTTTAAATGCAGACAGCACACCTTTTTAAAGAGCAGACAGGTTAAAACGGATAAAAATATGGAGCAGAGGTCCATCAGTGGCTATTAGCCACACACACACACACATATATATATATATATATATATATATATATATATATATATATAAATAAATTTTTTGCCACTGTGTGACACAGAGTGTTGGACTGGATGGGCCATTGGCCTGATCTAGCATGGCTTCTCTTAAGTTCTTATGTTCTTATGCCTTCCTTCCATAGGAAATAATGAAGGATAGGGGCACCTTCTTTTGGGGCTCATAGAATTGGACCCCCTGGTCCAATCGTTTTGAAACTTTGGGGGTGTTTTGGGGACAGGCACTAGATGCTATACTGAAAATTTGGCGCCTCTACCTCAAAAAACAGCTCCCCCTGGAGCCCCCGATACCTCCAGATCAATTCCCCATTATACCCTATGAGAATCGATCTCCACATATGGAATAATGAAGTGCTCAGCAGACGTTTTCCTTCCCCCCCACACCCCGTTTCTGGTGACTCTGAAGCGACAGATTGGTGTCTCTACTCACGAGTTACTGAAGCCTCCCAAGGCACATGGTCCTCTGGGGGCGGGGCTTTCCCCTGCCGGACAGCTGACTGGGGGCGGGAAGGAGCCTGGGAAAGTGGAAGAACCCCGGCTGGGACCTGGGGATTGGTAAGCCTAATCTCCACATAGGGAATAATGAAGTGCCCAGCAGACATTTCCCTCCCCCCGCTCCCCGTTTCTGGCGACTCTGAAGCGAGGGATTGGCGTCTCTACTCACAAGTTGCTGCCTACTTCTTCAAAGTAATGCAGAGACACCATCCCAAGAGGAAGCCTTTCCAATTGAAGATCTTACAGTAGGTCCTGTAAGAAGAGCTCTGTACAACGGCTACAACGAGGCTACAACGAGGGTTGTACAACGAGGGTTGTACAACGGCTACAACGAGGGTTGTCCATCCCCAGGTGGGAAGGCAGGGAGGGAAGCCGCCATGCAAAATGTCCCACAAATTCCAAAATTATCAAAAGACTTGAAATATATAAAAAAAATTACAAAATATTCATATACATAGTATATTTGTGCATAAAAAACCCTACAAGAACGGGATAAACCTTCTGACAAAATTTGTTTCTCTCTTAAGAAAAGGGGAGCGAGGCCTCTTTCCTCTGCCTGTGTCCCAGATGGTTGGGGGTGGTATGGTGCCTCTGCCTTGCTCCGCAGCCCGGTTGCTAGCAGGCCATGGACCGGTACTGATCTGCGACCCGGTGGTTGGGGACCCCTGTCCATAGGAAATAATAGAGTGCCCAGCAGACATTTCCCTCCCCCCACACACACTTTCTGATGACCCTGAAGTGGGGGAGAGACTCCAAACCGGGGGATCCCCTGCTCCCAACTGGGAATTGGTAGCCCTAAATTAATCTGATTGGTGTTCTACTACCTCGAGTTCCATGTTACGCTTTCCTCACTCCTCACCTCTCTTCTCCTCAGAATCAGGGAACACAGAAACAGTCAAATGCCAGCACTTTAAACACATGACACCAACCATTTGTGTGCAAAATGCGATATAGATGAGTTATAAATGGAGAAAATGACAGGGGTAATCATAAAACAGTATAAAATCAGGGATGCGGGGATTTCCTTTCGCCTCTTCAGTCTCGGATCTCTCCTGACAGCTTGCTTAATCCTACCTGATTTCTCAGAGTAGCATTCAGAGTGGAAACTCAATCAAAGCCACAGATAAAGATGTAGCCCATTAATATTAACTGTCCAGAACCGTTATATCTCCACACATCACAATCGAGAGAACATGAGTAGCTTCCCTCTCAACACGTTGAGCCAGCGATCCATCCGTAAATGTCATTCGGTTCTTTTGAGGAGAGCAGAGATGGGCAGCCATTGTCATATTTCAGAGCTGCCAAACTAAAATGGCAGGGGTAGGGCTTCAGGTCCACCTGGCTCAGGTCAGACTTTCTGACATGATGGTTCTTCCTCTTTAGCCTAGATGTAGGGGTGTGTTTTTACCAGGGCTTTTTTTTGTCTCAGGAACTCCTTTGCATGTTAGGCCACCCACCCCTGATGTAGCCAATCCTCCTGGAACTTACAGGTCTCTTAATACAGGGCCTACTGTAAGCTCTTGGAGGTTTGGCTACATCGGGGTGTGTGGCCTAATATGCAAAGGAGTTCCTGCTACAAAAAAAGGTCTGGCTTTTGCTCTATGGATCATGTGCAGGGGTCGTTTTGTAGAAAAATAGGTGGTGGAGCTCATCCAGGGATTATTATGCAGCTGCACCTACTATTTGATGGACAAGGAGGTGGAACTCTCAGAAAGGTTCAGGAGCTGTGCTCCTGTGAGCTCCCACTGAATCTGAGGCCTGATCATATGTTATATAGGCCAAGGGAAAACAAGCAGGATACCTATAGCAAGTGATCTCCCTATAGGCTGCCAAGTGTTTTTAGAAAGTGAGCAAGGCCAAGTGGGCTTTGTGATCAAGGCCACAGCCCAAAGATATTCACTGTGTGACTGAAGGTAAGTCATGGAAGACATTTTGTGGCTGGCTCCATGTCCTGTGGCAGCTGTTTTCTTGTGGCCATTTTTGGCTGTGTCCACACTGTCTTAGAATTTTGAGGGTGCTCACAGGCTCAAAAAGGTGGGGGATCCCTGCTTTAGGTATTGGGGGTAGCAGTCATAGACATGAGGTGGAGATGAAAACTCCAACATGATGATATGTCTTGTGGTAAGTAATCTTTATTCAATTGAGACTACATGGTTTCCTCTACTCTGTGTTTACCTCGCCTATCTATTGCATTTTCTTCATGTTTTGCTCTCCCATGCTATCTTCACAACTAGCCAGTAGAGCAAAAGGGAGCTGTTGGCTCCAGTGAAAGGTCTCCAACATTGCATCAGCAAATGATGAAAGATAATGAGGCCAGTGCTTTGGGGAGAATGGAACTTGAAAAGGATGTGACATCGCTTCTGGATGAAGAGCATAGAGTCAGAAGGAAATTCCTAGAGAGTCACTAGGGAGGTCATTTTCCAACCATTTTATTCTCCTGCTCCTGAATTTCTCAAGGCCAGGGGGATTGGTTTGAGGGTGGGATGCGGCCATGGACAGGCACTTGGGAAACCTGATCCAGGGAGTGGTTGACCCCAGTTCTTGTTTGACTTTCTTAATCATTACAGCACACTATCGCACAGACAGGGATTTCTCTGTAGCAGGAACTCCTTTGCATATTAGGCCGCACACCCGTGATGTAGCCAATTCTCCAAGAACTTACAGGGTTCTTCTTACAGGGTCTACTGTAAGCTCTTGGAGAATTGGCTACATCAGGGGTGCATGGTCTAATATGCAAAGGAGTTCCTGCTACAAAACCTTTTTTTCCCCTAGAACTTTACTGTGGACAGCAATTAGAATCAGGCCACCATTTGCTGGAATTGGAAGGACTGGCTGATTTCAATTATTGCCAAGAAAAAACAGACATGGAGACCAATGTAGGGCTTTTTTTGAGCAGGAATGCAGAGGAACACAGTTCCGGCTGGCTTGGCATCGGGGTGTGTGTGTGTGTGTGGCTCAATATGCAAATGAGTTCCTTCTGGGCTTTTCCACACAAAAAGTCCTGTGTGGAACAATGGTGATGTCAGGGAGTGTAGCCTAATATGCAAATGAGTTCCTGCTGGGCTTTTTTCTACAAAAAAGAAAGCCCTGGGCCAATGTATTATCTAAGATGCCTCTTGACGTGGGCGGGTATATTCCTGAGTGTATCAAAGAAGCAGGAATTGCTATGAAGGATGCCATTTTACATTCTGAAGACATAGAGGGCAAGATGCCCTGGGCAGCAGCTGTTTCATCCCGACCAGTGATAGCGGATGAATTCTCCAAAGGCCTCGCATTCACATAGCAAGCCCTCTCCCAAGGAACATCTGCCGGCAGCTCAGAAAGAAGACCCTGCTTCTGCCAAAATTCTTCAATATAAGACTTGGAACGCAACTAGCCATGAGCACAAAAAAAGATGTAAAATCTGCTTTATTGGCACCTACCGAACGCAAACAAAGATAGGAAAAACAAGTTGAGAAACCAATTGTTATGGGACGTATGGTGCAGAAGCAGCGTTGTTGAATGGCTTGCAAAATTGCATCCAAAGAAAGCCCAGAATAGCGGTCAGTAATTTGGGAGCGGATAAAAGGCTCAACCACCCCCTACAACAAAACTGGGGATGTGATGAAAGGCCATTTGGTGGGAAATGGAACAGAAAAGTGCGAAATACAAAGGAAGGACTTCTTCACTCAACACATAATTTCACTTTTGGGATTCTCTGTAGAGATGCATGAAGACGACCTTTAGATTTTTGTTTTCTCATGTTCTTCTTCGGGCCCACTTTCACTCCTGGTGTTTCCAAATCATTTATTTCCTTGGCGCATTTTAATCTTTTAACTTATTTTTACACTATTTTACACCACTGAAGTATTGTGTGCTGTTTCAATATAATTAACGCACAACAATGTTAAAATTGCATAAGGGGGGGGGGCAGAATTTGAGGAAAATTTGTTTTTTATACCCTGTTTTCTTTTACCCCAGGAGTCTCAAGGCAGCTTACAATTGCCTTCCTTTCCTCTCCCCACAAAAGGCACCTTGTTAGGTAGATTTTATTTATTATTTATTTACCATTTTCGATTTATAGCCCGCCCTTTCCCAAATGGACTCTGAGCAGGTAACAACAGTGAATAATACAAGGTTAAAATCAGATACATATAATAAAACAATATACAATCTAAAAGCAATATAACAGTCTAAAAAAAACCCCCTCCAGTTCTGCAGTTGGTGGTATCAGTTGCCTCCACTCCTTCCATACACCCCCCCGGTTGGTATAAGATAAATGGGTTGCCAGAGTTATTTCATTGGGGTCCCTGCAGCAGGGAAGCCACAAAATAACAAAATGTCCTTTGCCTCAGTTGAATGTCTGGTGGAACAGTTCTGTCTTACAGGCCCTGCGGAACTGCAACAGTCCCGGAAGGCCCTAATCTCCAATGGGAGCTTGTTCCACCGGGGGGGGGGGCAGGGCAGAGAATGCCCTGGCCCGGGATGAGGCTAAGTGGACTTCTTTTGGGCCAGTGATTACCAACAGATAATAATAATAATAATAATAATAATAATAATAATAATAATAATAATAATAATAATAATAATAATAATAATAATAATAATAATAATAATAATAAGAAGAAGAAGAAGAAGAAGAAGAAGAAGAAGAAGAAGAAGTTGTTTATTTTTGTATCCCGCCGTCCCCCGCCAAAGGCAGGCTCAGAGCGGCTCACAGAGCATGGTGCATACCATGTTTACAGTAGAATACAATCATATAAAAACAGTTAAAATATAATTGACTTTCATTTATAAATTAAGTTAAAAGTTAAATGAACAGTTGTGCCAGATAAATTATTAATTAAGGTGCTACAATTCAGAATACGTACAAGATGGCTAGATGTCATTTAGCCGGGTTCCGTCGCAAAAGCGAGCTGAAAGAGGGCGGTTTTGCAAGCCCTGCGAAACTGATTCAGGTCTCGCAGGGCTCGCACCTCTTCTGGTAGTTGATTCCACCATCGGGGAGCCATTACTGAGAAGGCTTGCTCCCTCGTTGTTTTCAATCTAGCCTCTCTTGGTCCAGGGATTTTTAAAAGATTTTGGGAACTAGATCTCAGTGCTCTCTGAGGAACAGATGTTGATCCATGTAGTGTAAGGCTCTCTGGGGGGGTATAAAGGAAGAAGTGGTCTTGCAAATGAAACTAAGATTTATTTATTTATTTATTTATTTATTTATTTATTTATTTATTTATTACATTAAGCTTATATCCCGCCCTCTCCGCAAGCGGACTCAGGGTGGCTCACAACATTACATTACTACCATTGAAACCAATAAGACATATAAAACATAATTACATATTTAAATTATTGAAAACCATTTCATGGTGCTGTGTTAATACAGTACAATATAGGCGGTTCTAAAAAATTCAGAGGTGACCACCAGTACTCTACGTGGTGCTCTATATGATGTCCAGTGGCAGCTCTCTCTAAATTAGATATTGAAGGCCTGTCGAAACAATTCGGTCTTACAGGCCCTGTGGAACGTAGGCAGATCCCACAGGGCCCTTATGGCCTCTGGGAGAGCGTTTCAGAGTTCTGGCGCTGCCACCGAAAAAGCCCTGGTTCGTGTCATACGCAACCTGGCTTCTTTTGGTCCTGGGATGGACAGTAGATTTTTCGTCCCTGAACGCAGTGCTCTCTGGGAAATATACAGAGAAAGGCGGTCCCGCAGATAGATAGGTCCCTGACCATAAAGGGCTTTAAAGGTCAGTACCAACACCTTGAAATGAACTCAGAACACAACAGGAAGCCAGCGAGTTCTGAGAGAACCATGACTAACCCAAGGTCACCCAACAGGCTGCATGTGAGAAGTGGAGAATCAAACCTTGTTCTCCAGATTAGAGACCGCTACTCTTCACCATTACGCCACGCTTGGCAGGAGGAAACAGACTCATGGATTTGATCCCCGTGAGAGGAAAATGATTTGAACGAGTGGTATTCAAAACTTGGTAGCATCTTTCCTTCATGATTACAAAATGTGATGACTACCATTGTTTCATGAGGCCTCAATGTTCAATCCTGTGAATTTCTTTGCTTGAACTTGAATGAGGTGAGCCCCCTATTGAATACTGCCCACAACTCTCTTGGCTTTTGCCCACCCAGGTTCCACAATCCCCAATATAGTCTCATTGGTGGACAAAAGGTGGTAGGTTCACAAAACCTGTTGGTAATCCCCGGGCCAAAGGAGGCCCGCCTAAAATCCACCAGGGATCGGGCCTTCTCAATAATGGCACCTTACTGGTGGAACCAACTGCCGGAGGAGGTGCGGGCCCTGCGGGACCTAGGGCAGTTCCGCAGGGCCTGTAAGACAGCCCTCTTCCGGCAGGCCTATAACACCTAACTGACAATGAGAAAACCTTCTGGATGGAACAAAAATGTACTTGCAGACCGCTGGTTTTATTTTATCACTGTTTTATTAATTATGGTTTTAACTGTATTATGTAAATGTTTTTAAATTGAATCTATGTAAATTACAATGTTGTAAGCCTCCCTGAGACACTTCGGTGAGAAGGGCGGGATATAAGTTCAAATATAAATAAATAGATAGATAGATAGATAGATAGATAGATAGATAGATAGATAGATAGATAGATAGATAGATAGATAGATAGATAGATGGCAAGTCCAGTGCATATTTCCTCTTCTTGATAATACAAAGATTTCTGATCCTGCAGCTGATGCCATGGATCATATCTCTTAGCCTATGGACACGGTTGTACCAGAAGTAGAACCACTCAATAATACCTGAAGCGGAAGAGGCACCCAAAAGAGTACAGACCGCTGGCTCGGGGTGGCAGTGTGCTCACTCAGAAATAAGCCAGCAGAAACAGAAGCACTCTGGAGCATCCAGACGGTGTGTGGCCCACCTCTGGAATAGGGATGGGCTGTGGGCACCTCGGTGGAGCATCCAGAGTGCTCATGCACCTGTTCGCAGCTTCCTGGGAGCTTCCTGGCCATCCAGACAGCCAGGAAAGTGCCTCAAAGATGCCTCAGCGATTATGTACCTTTTTGAGGTGGCTGGAATGCAGGTAAGGATGGGAGCCAGATGTGTGCATTTGGATACACTTTTCTGATCCATTTGCTGGCCATTCCTGGGGCGGCTTATACTGCTCTTCTGGAACCAGCTGCTCTTCAGAATATTTGGATTGAGTTCAACGGCACCTTTAAGATCAAAAGAGTTTAATCCTGGGTATAACCTTTCGTGTGCAAGCACACTTCTTCACCTCACACACAGAATTCAACTTCATTGATCTGAAAGGCACCCCGGGACTCAAACTTTTGTTATATTGCTTCAGACCAACATGGCTACTCACCTGGATCTGTCTTCACCGAATATTCGGCGTTGGCTAGGAAGAGTTTTTATATTCAAGGAAATGAATTAGTATTCCATTCAGGCTGTCCAGGTTGAAAACATGGAAGAGGTCTGGAAACAGCTTGAATTCTGTTTATTTTAATGTGGTTCACCCCTTCTCCTCTCTGGCATAACATTTTCATTTCCCCCCTTTAGCTTTCTCCTTTCTCAATTATTATTCCTTTAGCTTTTCGAAAGCAAGGCCTCTGTGAGCCCTTTGTTCCCTGTTCCTTACACGTCTTCTCTGTAATTTTGATAATTTATCATGCTTGGCTTCACAATGGCCAGTTGTGTATACTGCCTTTTTTTCCCCCAACACCCCCCTCCAGCAAGACTGAAGGAGAAAATAAATAAAGTATTCCCTTTAGTCTAATTTTTAAGAATGGGTTTTGGGGTATTTGTTGAATGGCTTTTTTTAAAGTAAAGCAGAAGGCCTAAATGCAAGGTTAGCATTTGTGATAATAATTACTGCCTTTCCAGCTGTCCAAACGGATTGCTTCTGTAAATCAGAAGCATGCTGGGAATAAACTATGAAAGACAGGAGAGACTCACTCATGCAATTGAATCTCTCAAGGAGTGCAGCGAGACTCCAGGGCTCAAGTTTCAAGTGAACATACAAAAGACCTGTTTACGCTCCACTAAATGATGCGTTTTGCGACTGGATTTTTGCTGTGTTATTTAGCATACAGCGAACACACCCAAAGTTGCTTTTTACTGAGTCTCTCAAGAACAGCAGTTGTCTCCTTGACTGGAAGAGGTTCTCTGGGGTCCCAAGCAAAAAACTTTCTCATTACCTGCTGCCTGGGCCATTGAACGGAAGATGCTGGGGTAGGGTAGCCAAGTCCTTTGTGGTCTCCAGCTGAGTTAGATGGAATCAGATCATTGGTCCATCAAAGTCAGTGCTGTGTACTCAGAATGGCAGTGCCTCTCCAGCATCTCAGGCAGGGGTCTTTCCTAACATCTACTACCAAATTATTTTAACTGGAGATGCCGGGGATTGAAACTGGGACCTTCTGCATCCCAAGCAGATGTTCTTCCCATGAGTACAGTCATCATGCCATGTATTGTACCATAGAGTTTTCCCTGTCAACATGCTAGAGCATCCGGAAAAACCATAGAGTTTTCCTGAAAATGCCTAGAGCAGCTGGCACACAACGTCAGTGATGCCATCACACCAGTGATGTTGGAGGATGTTTGAATGTTGGGAACCTCCCAGGCAGGAGAACCCCTGCCTGGCCCGGGCGCTTGGCAGCTTTATGCCGGGGACTGAATTAGGACCTGCTTCATGCAAAGAGGGTGTCCTAAAACCAGGCCTCACTGTGGGCAGGAGCTCACAGGAGTGGAGCTCCGGAACCTCTAAATTTTATTGTGCTCTTTCTTAACCCACCGCCACCACCAAATACTTCCTTATGGGCGCCATTGTTCAAACCCTCTGTGAGAATTTTGCTGGCCT